>NC_052532.1:178291982-178604982 GCF_016699485.2 Gallus gallus
AAATACTATACAAATACAGTATTAAAAGTGAATATAGTAGTATGATAGTAATTAAGTGAAGCTTTCTTTTATTTAAGCAACTTTACTTTAATAGTGCTAAAGACCTAGAAGTATTTAGACTGTGAGCTATAGGGAGGACTCAACACAGAGAACAAAAATTGCAAAATTTAAAGCAATTGGAGTGTGTTCAGAGAAGGGCAGTAAAGCTGTGAAGGGTCTGGAGCATAAATTCTATGGGGAGCAGCTGAGGGAATGGGGATTGTTCGGTCTGGAGAAGAGGAGGCTCAGGGCAGACCTTATTGCTCTCTACAACTGCCTGAAGGGAGGCTGTGGTGAGGTGGGGTCTGCCTCACCTGGTGCTCCTGCTGGCTGCACTACTGCTGATACATGGCAGGACGCCATTGGCCTTCTTGGTCTCCTGGGCACATTGCTGGTTCATGTTCAGCACTGAGCAACAGCCTCAGGTGTGTAGAAACTTCTACTTAGTGTAAGGCATTATTATATAATCTAGATTTTTCAGTAGGGAATGAATGAGAGAAATTGATAGGTGCTTTAGTTGTTCACATTAGATGGACTTCTCATTCTTAACGCTCAGCTGTTCTTTCTGAGATCCATCTCCACTTATGTGCAGCTTTTCTGTTATTTTGCAGTATGTTGTGTCCACATTTAAATCATCTGGGAAGTTAATAAATTAATCCAATTTAAGTCCTAATGTGCGTATGTCAGAGAACATAAATATTTATTTCAGTGCTTCAAGATAAGTACTTCAAGATCTGGTTCCTCTTCCTGAAATGTTTGTGTCACTAATGTAATGTAGAGGAAGACATAAAAAAATGAATTGCTGCAGTTACCCATGGCTGTGTGTAAGAGATTATTCTTTTATATCATTGACTTAAAGTTTGCTGAGGAACAAGTCCAGGCAGGTCCTGGGCAAAGGTAGAGACATCTTCTGTCTGGAGGACACTGATGGACAGGTCCTGGCTAAGAGTTGTGAAATCCTTTAAGGAGCACAGATGGACAAGGACAGGGGCAATGAGAGAGGGATAAGCTGCTGATAATGGCCGGGAAACGGTCTTTTGTGTGGACTTATCTCGAGGAAGATGGCTGTCTCAGGAGGTACGCACATGACTCTTGCTCAAGCACCCAGGGATATGTCATGTAGTCAGGAAAAAAGGAGGATAAAAGAGAGTCCAACAACCATGAGGATGGATGTCTGCCATCAGATCCCTCACCACGACAGACACAAGGTTTCTGCTATCAGATCCCTCACTACAAAAGTCCTGCATGCTGATGGACGCAAGGTTTCTGCCATCAGATCCCTCACTACGGACCGTATGCTGACAGACTTCCCTGGGCCTGCTACCTGAGACCTTCTGTTTCCTCCCGGGCTTACTCTGTGGCCTCCTCCTGGACCCACCTGGTACCTGCACGCTCTCATTGCCCAAGACCAGCCTTGCTGCTCCTGCCTTTCCGCCTCGGACCGTCGGAACGTCGTGCAACGGGACTACTTTGGGATCCTGGTGGTGACTATCCCTGCTTTACGCAATTCTTGCTTCTTTCTATCTTTTCTATTGCTCGCCATCCCTTTCCCATGACCCCAATCTGTAATAGTGTCCATCCTCCCCTTCCTTCATCTCCCTTATTAACATTTGTAATAAACTGGTCGGACCAACATTTGAACCGTTGTTTCTTAATCTCACACCGGGCATACATATTTCAAAGAACCTCATCTCCCTCCTATAAATTGGAGCGAGACACCGTGTTTTAGTATAAAGTTAGCAGTGGGAGAAACGTAGTCTTTCATGTTCTGGTTCTGTGGCTGGGCCTGGGATGTTTATAAGCACGTGAGAAACAACTGAGTAATGGAAATAGAGCTACTTAGGCAGCGTGCAGATTCCACTGGTGCTTAGCTGGGTGAGCCCTACAATGTGCAGATGCTTTTCTTGTGCTGTGACTTAGTTTGTCTGAAATTAGTTCTTTCTAGCCCTCCACCAAATTATCTGGCAGTGCAAGCTGCTATTTTTTCCTTATCTGACTGACAATTTCTTGAGCTCTGCAAGCTCTTTTCATTTAAACTTGGTATAGCCAGACGTCTCCATATGAAAGCTTTTCGGCAAAATCCATTGGGAATAATTGATGGTAGCAACAGTGCTCTGTGGTGTGCTTAAAATGTGATGTTTATTTTGCCATTTAAAGTAAATCAATTTCTGTATTTTATCAGAGCTGGACTTAGGTTTTATAGCTTGGTTGTTAATGTGTGTGTGTGTGAATGTATGTGTGTGTGTGTTACTGATGCAGTATTTTTTCCTTCTGAGCAAAAAGAATTGTTCATTTTTTTCTGCAGAGCTGTAGTTAAGTGCCTGTGTAAGGAAATTTGTGCTTGTCTTAAATTCTTCTTGATTTAAGCAATTTTATTTAAAGGAGTGCTAAAGACCTAACAGTAATAAATGCATTTAGGCTGTGAGCTATGGGAAGGACTCAATGCAAAAACATTGCAAAATTTAAAGCAAATTGCAAAACTTAAAGCAACCATTATGTGTCTGGATTTAAAAAAAATTACATTTTCAGCTCAGGTAAAGAGTCATCATTGACAATAAGCAGCATAAAATGTATGAAATGACTTTTTCCTAGAACACGGTGTTTTCTTTTATTCTGAACATGCTTCTAGTGTGGAATGTTCCTACTCAACCTCCCAGAAAGACATTGTAGGAAATTGCTGACATACTTTTTTCCCAGCTGCAGTTAAATTTGGAAACCTGATGAGGTCATATTGCCAAGTGGTGTTGCATTGTTCTTTAATTTTGAGACTGGTGTTCTTACTTCTCTTCAACTTTGAGTACAAACTATGAAGGAAAGTATGAAAACTTCCGTGCACCAGAAATGTTCTGTGTGCAGTTGAGCACAAATTTGTATAGCAGTAAATAGTGGATTCTTTGTGTGAACACCTCTATATAAAGTAATGCATATTCATCTGCTAATATGCCATCTGTTTGCTGTATGTTTATCATCTGTGCCTCATCTTATTGCATGTGGTGAAGAGGTTCCTGGACAGTTCTTCTCCTTGAAATGACAGTGATGTGTTCAAGATGCATTGTCAGTGACAGTGAGTCATAGTTGGGCTCTCTGCTGTGAAACACTTGAAGCAGCTGGTTATGTTTCCTCCACTCTGTACTCTCATTCCCAGAGGTAAGGGTAGGAGGCAGCACTTCCAGTGTATCTGAGTACTGGTTCAAGAGTAGCAAATATACTGAGTGCCATGGCACGGCTGACTCTTTTTGGGCAAATATTTGTGAGACTGCAGTTATGGACCTAATGGGGAGTCTCTCTCACTTCTTCATCCCTTCAGTAATGGTCAGTTTGACCTTCCTGGGGGGGGGTGGGGGTGGTCTGGGAGCTTTCCCTACAGGACTTGTTGCTCATAGCAGGCTCTACAGGATGAGATTGCTCAGAGGGCCCTGCGTGCTCTCTCCTTCCCACAGCCCCTGGGTCAGGGAGCTTGCCCAGCATTGCTGCCAGCACATGTGGAGCTGCCCCACTGAGCTGCCTCCCATGGGGGTAACTTCTTTGTTGCTGAAGCAGAGGAGCTGAGTTGGGCTTTGGGTACAGCGTTAGAAGGTGAAGGATAATGGAAGGTGGATACAGAATGACTCTGGGCCAGGCTGTGTAGTCTTACATTCTGGATGTAGTATTAATATGATGGAATCAGACTCTGGTATAGTTTAGTAGAGTTTACAATTGAATGTCATCCCTTCAAATTCATATTTTGCAATTGCATGTCATCCCTTCAAATTCATGTTATGTGCATCTGTTTCTAGCCATTGGAAATATCCAATTGAGCTAACTGCTGGACCAGCACAAGTGGATTCAAAAGTTGCTTGCAGTTCTTTGGAGTGTATTTACTTCATGCAAAATATGTTTCTTGTCATCCTGGAGGTCACACCTGAGCTGTTAATTACCACCCCAGGCCCGCAGATGGTCAGGTTTCCCATTGCTTCATGCTTGAGGGACACTCACAGCCATTTAGTATCCCTGTAGATGTGTTTGGCAAAACTACAGCAATAGAGGCAATATCCTCTATCAGACAAGATGCTAGAACTGGGAAGATTCTACAAGCTTTTGATTACCACACAAGCCCTTATATCTGAAGTAAAAGCAAATTTAAAAGCTGAGGTTTCTGAAGAAAAAAATGTTCTGCTGGTACTACAGAAACTGTAAAATGTGCCTTCTCTGTCAGAAAACCTTGAATAGACAGATAAGAGGGTACCAATGGTGATCAGCTTGTGTTCAGCTAGTCATGAGATGGGCATCTATAAATGAATAGGAGACCATACTGTGCAAGGAGCAGAGTCCACAGATAGTTTCATAAGAAAATGAAGATAACATACTTGCAACACTCATGCCTGTATATTAGCTGAGTAATTTTTCACATTCAGATATTTTGCTGAATGTGAGAAACTTCAACTATAGACAGCCCATAAAAGCCTTTTCTAGTTTTGCAGAGAAAATATCCTTTATTCCATTTTGATCCTGGAATCCTTCTATTTGATGTAATACTTGTAAAGTAAGGGAAGCAAGGAAGAAGTGAATCTGCTGCCCTCCGGAGTTTGTTCTGCTGTTTTTGGAACTGGTGGGTGCATAAGGCACTAAGTAAAGTATCCTGTGATATCACAGTCATCTTATAAATGTTATTGTATACAATAAGTTCATTAAATAGTATAATTCATTTACATTTTCCAAAATAAGTGTTCATGAAATGCCTGATGGTGATTAAAAAAAAATGTTTTTATATATATTTATAAGCAGTTTACCTATCACATGTCCAATCTATTAATGCTAAAACATGCTTTGACTAGAGTCGAAGTTGAGCTTCACTGAGTGGTGGTGTAGCCAGAAAGACTGTCCTCTGAGACTTAAGAGTCACAATAATTATTTTTATGGAGCATCTGAAAGGTGATAACACAGATAACTTGTCATGAAAGTATAGCTGGTTCACCACAACTCATGTAAGCATCTATGTGAGCTATATCATTACTTTAATTTGCCTGATTTTCAGTACGGTATTAGATTAGAGGTGGAGAGATAACACAGTAATTTACAAAGTGCTAAACTGGGTTTAAAATCCTCCTTAATGGTATAGGCTGAAGTATGCATCTCAATCGCATTAAAGATACTCAAGTTAAAAATAAAGGGGAGGAGGAAAGGCATATCTGCGGTGTCACCAAGGCATGTGGTGAGTTGATGTATAAAGGGAACGTAATGGATCTGCTTGGATTCCAGCCAATGTTTCTGGACACAGGCATTCAGTGAGGCACATTCCGGGGCATTAAGTGCAATCCCTTCCCAAAGCATAGTGAGCCTTCTGTGTAATTCATCTTCCTGCAGCCCTCTCAGCCAGGAGCTGGACATGTGGCTTAGCCGATACCATTACCACTGCAGCTCCCGAGTAGTCGCTTTTTCAAATCAAGGCAGCATTTGACTTATACACAGGTAGCTGTTTGAATATACTGTGCAGGAATTTTCAACTTGCTCTTGTATTTGAACGTTGTTTCATTTCTAAATTATAAACAAATCATTGTAAGAAGATGGCTTTTTCACCTACAGTTTTAATTTATAAACACTTGTCAGTTTTAGTGTGCAAAATCTGGTGGTGGTGGGATTTCTTTTTGAATTCTCTATCATGTTAGCAACTTAGTCTGATACTGCAACTGTTTGCTACCTTATAGAAACGTGGTGGAAAAATTGTGTGAGCCATTTTAGTGAGAGCAAAGAGAATGAAAGAGGAATTCTTCACCAATGGAAGTCATCTGTGTTTGGCAACAATGATAAGTGAAGTGCTACAGTAGAACTGCTCACTTTCTGAAAGCGTCCACAATGGAAGTTTACCTCCTCTGGACTTGGAGAAGCATGACTTCCATTTTCCTCACAAGCCTAACTTTCTGTATATTTTCCATTTTCTTGGCCATTTAACGTCAATGTAAGTTAAGCATACAGCTCTCTTTTATCTCTCCTAGAATAACAAATGTAAAGACAGTCGGAAATATTTAAGTTTATTTTGTGGATTACCTGCAGACAGAGTTTGGTGCCATGTCATGCCAAGAGGTTCAGGTGTCCTCAGGTCACGGGAGGCTGGAGTGGAAGCAAAGCTGTTCTGACACCAGAAGCAATGGCCTCCTTCTTCCAGTGCTCAGAAGGATGAGTTATTTCAAATTGCTTTTCGACAAACAAATACTGTTTTGCGAAATGAATTCCTCTAAGGTCATCTTTGACTACCAGGATTATTTGGCCACTTGTTAGATGGGATGGCCAGAGCAGGTGTGAATGTATAGGGCGGTAGCTTTGTGTGTTTGGCTGTGTGCAACTCATTTATAGAACAAAAATGTTAGGAAAGTATTTAACAAACCCATAAATGTTTATAACATTATAGCTTGTAGTATCAATCTGTTGTGCTAGTAGCTGTGATTACTTTTCATTGTTAATTAAAGGCTGTTTTGTAACAAGAAGCTTCATATAAATATTTAATGTCAAGCTGGGCTGAAATTAATCTTAGAGCTACTAATATGCCCAAGGTGACTGCGACCTGCACGTCCTTGAGATGTTGTGCCTTCAAAATATAAAGTGACCTGCATTTTTAGCATATGAGTTAGAAAGATAATTTTTAAGAGCCTAATTGGCCAAAATCTAATTTTAAAATAACTTGTTTTTCTGATGCGTACCCAGCAATTAATTCTTATTCAGAGACGTACTGCTGCTAGCTAAGCTTGTTAAATTAAACTGTTTGGTTTACCTTTCATTTTTCCTGCCTCCTTAGAAAATCTTCTTAGTTCAGTGCTGTGTGATACTGTCTCTAGTTGTGTACGTGAAGAACTGTAGTCACTGGACAGTGGAAAGTACATAGGAAGGGATGACTTTTTTCTTGTCTAGTATTAAGAACATCATGCACTGAAGTCTGTCCTCCATCATTCCCAATACCTTGCTGTAATAGAAACAAAGGTCCAAAAAACTTGTTTAATTTGAGGCTGTCATTTCACGTTCTCCATACTTGTGGAACAAAGCTATTTAAGCCTGGGATCTAAATAGCTGTTCACAGCTGCTGCCAGCTTATACCCCAGTGATGGTTAGAGCTGCTTACCATAACAGTGGAGAGACTTCTTTTAAATATAGTATTTTGACAAACTTTAAACACTGTGTTCCTTGATTAAAGCCCTTGTCTAACCCTCCTTGTATTTCACACATTTAGGAGAAGTGACATTAAGCTCATCTGTTAAATTTGGAGAGCCATACTCAGCCTATAGAGAACAAACAGATACATGAAATGTACTTTGCAGTAGACTGTTGTCCAAACAGCAGAGTCGCATTCAGTTTTGGCAAGGTTCTCTGCTTCTGATGGTACAATTCTGTAGTTTGAGTGGAGCTCCTCTGTACCAGTTCTTTAACTATACTTTTCCAGTACCTTTTACTGTGTTTTCCCAAGAACTTTGATTCATAGGTCTCTAAAGAGAAATTAATATAAATCTAAACCTAGGGCTGTTATGTTTTTATTGTAAAATGTATATGCAGAGAAATAGCTTTTCATCATCTCTTTCTCAACTCTATTATCTCTTCATTCCACAATTCTATCCAAGTAAGGATAAGAAAGTATCTGAATTTTATGATGTGCTCTTCTGTAGCTTAGAGTGGGAAGAATGGCCCACTGCAACTCGACCTACTGGTCTCACTTCCCAGTAAGAATTTTCTAATTTCCAGTTTGCTCTTAGCCTGCCTTCTTTCCTCTAAGAAGCACCCCTAGCCACATTAGTTTCCTATTTTGGATTTCCAGTTTCTTTTTTTTTCAGTGCATTTTGGTTTTAAACAAGTATTTGTTTGAGGAAGGGTAAAGAGAAGTATTCTGTTCTGAAACAAGAACAGAAAAAGCTACAAGCGATAGGCTGGGAATTATGAAATTTTTCTCTTTCTACAGAAAGCAGCATAGTTTAGGATTATTTTAAAGAGCCAAAGTATGTTGGACATGTTGTAACCAAAGAATTAACACTTCTTAAAAAAACAGTGTAAGTAATTTGCACAGGTAGTATTGTGCCAGCCAAATTGTAGCAGTATGTGATTTGCTGCTCTGAAAGTATACAGATTCAATGGCTTCAAACTTATTTTTATAATAGACTGAAAGGCAGGAATTGGAGTCTGTAAGTAGTATGTAGGTGCAAAGCATTCAATATATATACAGTAAAACGTATACACAAAATATTAACTGGAGAGGAATGTCCATTGTTAAGAGTTAGTTTAGTTGTGTTGACATGGAAAGGAATTGCACACTTCCTATTTAGTGGCCTTCTGTAACTTATCAGGATTTTTTTACTTGCTGTATTAAGGATGGCTCGTGCTTCCCTCAGTGGAAGATTTAATGACTAGCTTGAAGCCATTTTCTTTTCAGGAATTAATATTTAGACATAACATTAGCTATGGAGGTAATTAGAATAATTAATGAATAAAATTGCAAGGACTGTAATTTGCATTGCCTAATGCCGAGTTTTATAGCTTTCTTTAAAGGTTTTTGCTAATTAAAATGTTAAATTGGTTTAATTTCAAGAACAGGATATGGAAAAACTGATGCGTTGGTTTCTTTGTAGGCTGCGTTTGACAGGATGCTTAATTGAAATCAAGCCTGCATTAATAATTTACTCTTTTGTCTCTGCATTTACACTGGTTGTTCAAAAGAACTCACATGCAATTCCTTATTTTAAAAACTTCTGGTATTTCGTTTTATTTTGTGATTAGATTTGCTTACAAATATTTTTACCTTATAGTGAGTGTTAATGGAGGGAGTAGGAAGGAAAGAGAGAAGAGCTTCTGGATGAGATTTCAAGTTCAGTTTTGTGCCAAAACCGGACCTTTCCAAGGGTGAAGAAGGGCCTTTAACAAGGACATGAAATGCTTGTATCATGATCAGCATGCTCCACTGCTGTTTGGATTGAATGAAGCTAATAACATTTACATCTGAGGAAAGGCTAGAAGCAAACATTTTAAGAGTGGACATTGCATCTAACTTTCTGTAGTTTGATATTCATCTCAATTCAGTCGTACTTAGGAAGTTCCTTTCTGGTGTTTGAAATCACTGTAAAAAATGGACATTGCTAGCTGATGTGGGAGTGGCATCCCTAAGCTTCTGATCTCTGGTGTTAAAACCTTTTGAAGTAGAAAAAATAATAGCTTAGAAAACCCTGGTTAAAAATTACTTCAAGAAAAATGGATTTAATAAGTGGTTGCTTAATTGATGTGTGACCTTCAAGGTTAGAGATGCCAAACAGCAAAAATACAATGAAAGAGTTGAGCTAAACTTTATTTAAATAATGCTTTCAAATGCTATTATACATACCGATTGTAATCAAAATGACTGTTTTATCCAACGTAGTGACCATAAGAATGGGTACTTTATAATTACTAGTAAATTGCCCAGATTATTACTCAGCCCAGCTAATTGCCTTCTTTTTTATGCTTTCTTTAATCAAGGAGGAAACAAAAGTGTGACCCAGCTTAGCAATGGCCAACACTGTGTAGCAGCAGCTGTTGTGCTTGCTGGTGTTGTGCTGGTGAAGTGAGTTTTGGGCTGCCTGTCGGGACAAGGTGCTTTTGGTTCTAAGGTAATTTCACTCCTTTGGTACTGATAGGTTTGGCAGTATTTATCTGGGGACACTCTGTTCCCACCCTTAACTGTGTATTGAACATCTGGAGGTGCTTTGTCCGTAGTACGTTTCTAATTTTTTTTGGATAATAGAAGTAAATTACCATTTTTTTTCCATCTAGTATGTCATGCTTCTAAAAACAGGTGAGTTTTTATAATGCTGTGTATATTTTCATTTCAGTGATAACGTTCTTAGTTTTCTTTTCTTGATTTACTCAGTCTGTATGTGTCTGTACTTGATACCTGCATCTGAATAAGGACAAGGTCTGATGATTACTGACATTTATTAGTGTTGTTGTTTGATGTGGTGGCATGCAGCAGTTGTGAGGGAAGGTACCATTGTCTGACTCAGTAACCCTGACTTAGCTGGGCCACTTGCAGACCATTCACGTAGTCTTCATTACTTATCATTAATCTTCTGTGTCGTGCTTTCTTCAAATCTTTCGCTTGTGATCCAGGATGATCACATGTACTTGGGGTCCATCTTTAAATCTATGGAACATGAAGTGATGTGCTGCCCAGGGGAGATGAACGGAGCGTTGGCTCTTCTTGATCTGGGTTTTTATCTGCATTATTTTGGATGGGATTTTGGTCCAGAAATCTATTTCCTAGTTTTTGATTTAAGGTCACAAATAATTCCAGGCTTTGCTGATATTACCTGTAAAATTATTTATGAAAACACAGTGATCATTATTAGATTTGTATGTTGTTTCTTTGTTGTTTGTTTGTTGTTTTTTTTTAAAGAAAAAAAATCTCTATTTTTTCCAATCAGTTGTTCTGCTTAGCAGATGATGTATTTAATTGAAACTTGTAAAGTGATTTTTTTATTTATCTAAGCCTGTTCCTTACCCACATGAAATCATTAAGAGATGGAAAATTTAATATGGAAGAATTAATGTGTGCGATATCAATGTCAGTATTGTATCGATACTGTGATTCTCTGGTGTTTCTTGATCCAATACCTCTTAGTGTGCCAGAAGAGATTGTTTTCTGTGTTATAGTCTTTTTATGAAAAGGTTGGTTTTCAACGTAGCACAGGCTAGAATTTTTCAGGTTTTTTTTTTTTAACTATTAGTTCAAATAATTTAAATAAAGATATATCTAAGTGGTTCCAATTTAATTACAAGAAAAATTACAACACTTTAAACTGGTATGGTGGAAAGACAGCCAAACTTGGTGGAGCTTGTCATTGCAAAAGGCAAGGAGCAGCAATAATGTGGTTGGATTGGGTTGGGTTGGGTTGAGTTGGTGGAGAAGAAAGAGCAGCAGATGTAAAATTGGGGTTGTACTTTGTGTGGTATATTGGCTGGGGTTTTGGTCTGTTTATTTTAATGCAAGAGCTTTTACTCTTAGCAAACGGTTTGTCAGTTGGACCTGCAAGTGGTGAACAACTGCAAAAATCAGATGCAAAAATTTCATAGGACTTAACCTGTGTGGCTAGCTACTGAAGGTGTGTTTATTTGTGCTAGTAACATTGCTGAGTTTTTTTTGCACAAATGTAATAAAATGCGTGGATCATTTCAATATAAAATCATGTTGTTGTCTATGTATGTAGAAACATGTTATTAGTGGAGTACCAACTGTAGGCGCCATTGATTAGTAAGTTCAAACAAAGCTGTGAAGCAGACCAAAAAGTGAATGGCATGGATAATAAAATAATAGCAGTCTTGAGGTCTGTAATTCTTTCATGGATTAGATACATGATATTTTGCTGGCATTGAGTTCAAAAACCTGTTACTTTACTATTTGTAATTTGACTTCAGTCATGCATAGACTTGTTGACAGCTATTTACTGGAATTCTACCTTTTAAAGACACTAGTAGCCTGCTGTGTGGTAATAAAGGTATCAGCATACTAGCTGCAAGAAAATTTTTCACCTTTATTTATATGTAAGTATTAGAAAATGGAAAGCATTTGCACTTTCAGCAGAAGCATGCAAATAAAAGCAGTTTGCCAGATAAAACGTTTGGTTGCTTGATGATGCTATTTCCATTAGTATTGTGCTTCATCTTACTCCTTTAGTAAATATCAATATTCAAATGATTTTTGAAGTCCCTGGCTGTATTTACAGCCTGTTGCGTTGCTGTGCATTAAACACTCTGCTATCAGATGAAAGGACTCGTCCTGCAGTTGTGTCTCTCCCTGGATTTGTCACTGTATTTGCTCAGCCTGCTTTGCTGTATCTCTGATCTGGAGGACATGTCCAATCTAATGATTTCTTTTCATTTCCATTTGAACTCATTTTGGTAATTAGTAGAAATTAACATTCTCATTTTGAGGCTGCATCTTTTAAAGCGTGTACCAGTGTTGAAAAACATGTACAAGTGTTGGAAAATGTGCAGTGTCACATGTCAGTATGGACTACTCCATTTTCACACTGAAATTGCCTTGTCTCACTTGCTCTCTTCTATCTCCCGCGTTATTAGGATGTTTGTTATAGCCTCTTATAGAATTGTGTCTTCTGATTTACCCAATAAGTTGTTTAGACATCAGGTATTCATACAGAAGTTCATGCATTTCTTCCTGATATGAATGGCTCTTTTTATTCACTTTTGAGTCTGTTCTTTGTTCTTTTATTTCTGAACTTTATCATTTTCTGTCCTGCCCACCTATAAGGAACACTTTTTACCGAGGGTAAATAATCCTTAACTTGGTTGATGGAGTTGTGGACAAGGGTCCATAAGTAGTGGGTGTCATATGTCTGCATTTAAGCAAGACCTTTCGACACTCTCTCTCAAAATACTCTTTCACCCAAGTTAGCTTGCTACAGTTCGAATGGGTGGACAAAATGAGTAAAATCATCTTCTTGAAAGATGGTCCTCTGAGAGTAGTGGCTAATGAGCCACGCTTGATGTGGGGGCCAGTGAAAGAGGAGTACTATAGAGGTCTGTCCTGGGACGCATCCTGTTTAATATCTTTACCAGTGAACCAGAGGAGGTGGCAGAGTTCACTTTCTATCAAACTGGCAGGTAACACCAAATCAAGGGGACCAATATACTCTGAAGGGCAGAGACCTACATTAGGCTGGAGCAATGGGCCAGGAACCTTATGAAATTCAGAAAAGAAATGCAAAGTCCTACACTTTAGAATGAAGAATTTCTTGCAGCAGTGCAGCCTGAGGAGTAACTCTGTAGTAAGGGTCTGAGGGTTTTGGTGGGCAGTAGCCTGAACTTGCCGCTTGTAGGTGGTAGCAAAGAGGGCTAGGAGTATCCTGGATTGTGTTAACATGGAGCAAAGCCAATAGGCTTGAGGAAAGAAAAGATTTATCCCCCTTAACTTAGTATCCTTTTGGTCATATTTAGAACACCACTTGCAGTTTTGGGCCCTCCAGTATATGAGAGGCATCAACTAGCCTGAATGAGTTATATGGAGAGTCACCAAGATGTCTAGGGACTGGAACACTGGCTTTGTGAGAAGGGGCTGAGGGACCTGGGCTTCTTCAACCATGGTGAGGTTTAAGAGGCAGTTTCAAGAAGGCTTGATAGCAACCTTTTAGTACCTAGGAGGTAACTGGTTGACTGGTGACTGAAAAGCCAACAAGGGTAGATGCTCTGCCAGACTTCATACTTGCAAACAAAGAACTGGTTGAGGATGTGAAGGTTGGAAGTAGTTTTGACTGCATAGACCATGAAATGGTGGAGCTTGGGATCCTGAGAGGAGGGCACAAGGCAAAGAGCAGGATCACAGCTCTCAATTCAAGAACAGACTGTGGCCTGCTCAGGGATCTGCTTGGAAAATATCTTATACAGTCCTAGAGCAAAATGGAATCCAGGAGAGCTCAGCAATTTTCAGGGTTCGTTTCGTTCAGCCTTCGAGAATGGTCCATACCCACATATAGGAATTGAAACAGAGGCAGCAGGAGCCTTTGTGGAGCTCCTCAGTGAACTTGAACATAAAATGTAAGTGTGCAAGAGATGTAAGAGACGAGTGGCCGGGAGAGAATATAGGGGCACTGTCTAAATGTGCAGGTTTGGGGTTAGGAAAAGTAAAGCCCAGCTGGAGTTGAATCTAGAGAGGGATGATATGGAGGGCAACAAGAAGGGCATATAAAGGCCTCTGAAAGATCCCTAGTGAATGAAAAGGATGCTAGCAAGTTCAGAAGGGCAGTGGTATTAATAGTGCTGTTACTTCATTGACAGTCTTGGAAGTTAGATTCCCTTGTTTCCTTTGCTTCAGGTATTAAATTTGATGGTGGAAAAGTAGTGAAATTTCTTGCATGAAGCCGCTGATCCATCATGATCTGAATTTCAAGGAGAAATATCTGGCCCATAGCTTGCGTAAGTGCTGAAGATTTAAGTTACAAGTGAGACGAAACACAATTGTTCTCCCAGTATGGAAAGAATTGTAAAATACCAGCTTCTCTGAAGAATGGGTGTCTGAAATGGGGCTCTGAAAATGTGCATGACAGAAGTTAAAAATTCAGCATTAATGTAAGAGCCATAAAATCCCACTGTGCACCTCCATTATACTTGTAACATTTATTATTCTCTATAGAACAGAGAAAATTTTCATTGAATCAGAATGTTTCACCCTTATTGTGCAAAGTTGGTAACATGGCACTGGTGTTATTTCTAAAGTTAGGGAGAGGCAACAGTTTTATGAATTTGTGGTTTTTTTTAATGCTGCATTTGCTGTAAGGAAAACAGCACATACTGATAAGAGATGGGAATACTTTGAGCTGCTGCTGTTGTCATTAGCTAGTGTTCCCATTTCGTAGAATCACGGAATCACTTGAGTTGGAAGGGACTTTTGAGGGTTCCCATTTCACAGTACTTAAGTTAGAGTGCTATTCAGCATTCAGAACTTGACATTCAGCATTGTTGGACTATGTCTAGTCCTGTGGGGTTTGGTTTAGGTTTTTGCAACTTAACTGTCTTGATGTGGAATGATAACATTTAGAATTATAGAACCAACAAGTAGTCATTATTTCAGCACTTATGTTCCGGCTATTCAGAGAACAGATTTAGAAAGAATAGAGTTACGAATACAGACATGAAAACAAAACCTTAACAGAAAATATGTATAGGCAAAAACAATTCATCTCAGGCAATTTCAGACTTGCAGAAGTGCAAGCATAAATGGAGAGGTGAAAAATATCATCAGATCTCAGTAAGTAACCTGGGGATGTCAAATGCACAGGAGTGCTGCCTTTCTTTGTTGTGGAAAATTATGTTATACTTAATCTTTCACTTAATATAGAAACTATTAGATCCAAACTATTAGAGAAAACTTGCTATTGTCTAAATTGTTCTTAATTTGTACAGGCAGTGTTACTTCCTCCATTATCTCCTTAAATACAGTTGTCAATTGGATTTTGGTACTATATAATAGATCCTTCTGAGGAAGGTCTCTAAATCTCTCATTATAGTTGTGTTAGATTGTAGACTTCTTTTTCTGGAACTTGGAATAAAATAGTAAGATGAATTGCACTGTTAATTCTTGGTTGCACAAATAAAACTGTAGCACTTGAAATTCTCTCTCAATTTGCCTTGTTATTATTGCATTCTAGTGTGGACCGTATTTTTGCCAAAATGATTTGTAGAACCTAGCTATAGCCATGTTGCTGTTAAGGGTTATGATCTGAGAAATTTCAGTCATTTGCATCTTTAACCCCATTATTTAAACCTGAACACCACCCTCTACCTGGAGATTCTCCTCTTCTGGTGTCCTTCTTGTGCCACACAATATTTTATGTGACCATGTTTTATCTTTGTTTGTCATTTAAAACTGTATTTAAGTTTTATGGTGTATTAATGTTCATGTATTTCTCTGTTGTCATAATTTGGCTTATTTCGTTCCTCAAAGACTTCTTTTTTTTTTTTTCCACTTGCCTTTGCTTTCTTTACAGCTTTTGGAATTGTTATTGCCATTGTTAATGTTGTGCACCAGCAGTTCTCTCCTACCAATGGGAATGATTCAATCAAATTAAAGTAGATGATGTTATAGGTGCACTCTCATTGTTAGAAATCAAAGAAAAGAAATAGAATTTAGCATTTTCATTGTACATTATATCTTATGTATGTTGTCCAGGCAGCCAGGAAGGCCAACTGTATTTGAGGGTGCATCAAGTATGACATTGCTAGCAGGTCAAGGGAGTTTTCCTTTTCTACTCTGTGGCCTCTCCTCGAGTTCTGTGTGCAGTTTGAGTGCCACAGTATAAAAAGGGCATAGAGCTTTTGGAGAGTATCCAAAGGAGGGCTGCAGAGATGGAGAAGGCTCTCTAGTGGGGAAGATGTATGAATTGCTGGTGTGCTCAGCCCAGAGCAGAGGAGGCTGAGGGGAGGCCTCATGGTGGCTACAGCTCCTCACAGGGCGCAGAGGGGCAGCGCTGAGCTCTGCTCTGTGTGACAGCGACAGGGCCCGAGGGAACAGCATGGAGCTGTGTCAGGGGAGGGCAGCTGGGGGTGAGGGAAAGGGTCTGCGCCAGAGGGCGGTGGGCATGGAACAGCCTGCCCAGGGCAGTGGGCACGGCCCCGAGTGCCAGAGCTCAGGGAGCATTTGGACAGCTCTCTCAGACATTGGGATTGGATTTTGGGTGGTCCTGTTTGGAGCCAGGGATTGGACTCAGTAATCCTTGTGGGTCCCTTCCAACTTGGGATATTCTGTGATTTACTCTGTTGTCATTGCTGTGGCTGTTCTCCAGAATCTCAGCCATTGTGTACGGATGACTCAACAAAAGTTATGTTTCAAGTACATTTTCTTGCACGTACACCATTTTCAATGTACGTATTTTTGGAAAAAAGTTGTATCTAAGTCTATAGTTTTACACATTTGGACTGTAAGACTATAGCAGTTTTGTAGCAAGTTAAAATATACAAGTTGCCTGGTCATAAGGTAGAGAGAACACTACAGACCGCTGTGCAGGGCGACCTCTGTGTAATGGTATATTTGGTGATGCTGGGAGCTATGTTTCTGTTCTAAGCTTGAAATATGCTTTAGTACAAATTGTCTGGGAGTTATGTTCTGGTTCCTGTAAGCAAAAGAGTGAAAAAATTAAGCAGTTTGTTTATTTATGTATGTCAAATCTGTACACGTACGGTCATCTAAAATTCAAGTGATGTTTTTGCCAAATGTCAGTTATAAAGAAGTAATAGCAATATAACCTCTCTTTTTCTGCACTTTATTACACGATTTTTATTTCTCATCAAATTTACTGCTTTGTTTCAAGGGGTAGGTTGAAAGCAGGCAAATAATTTTAAATAGAATTTTTTTAATTTCCTATCATACTGAAAAGTAAACAGAAACTACTTAACCCGTTGTACTTCATAAAATGATTGTTTGTACTGGTGTCATTATTCTCCAGTAATCAGAATGTTGTGTATAACTGCTTATATGTAGTTCTTTGCGTGTATATGTGTGCTTGTGTGTGTGTGTGTGTGTGTGTGTGTGTGTGTGTGTGTGTGTAGGCACACACACAAACAGCTGGGTTTAAATCCTTCAAAACAACCATGGTTTTTGTCATAAGGAAAGGAGATCGTTACATATTTCTTTACAAAGAACATATGACATAACATGTGACATAACACATCTAAAATCCACTTCATGTGTAGAGATCAACTAATGTGCAGGATACTTGATGTTTCAGGTTCCTGGTCCTCGTCAGTTAGCATGCTTGAAGCTTCTGAGTGTCTAACAATTTTACCACTTCAAGCAGCCATAGTGTTGATCCTTTTCAATATTACCCATCTCAAATTATTTCTGCAAGGCATAGGAGAGCAGAGCAAAGTGTATATTGCTATCTTAAACCCCTTGTGGTTTTTTTTGTTTGCTTGTTGGAGAGAATGCAAAAGCCATCTTCACTGTTCTTACAGCATCAATTCGCCTGATATTGCCATAGGTGCCAATCTGGCACCTTTCTGAATCTTCTAATTTTGTCTTGCTATGCCTGTAGATTGCACCGCAAAATAAAGAAGCTTTAATAATTTTCTAGGAAATAACTACCCTAACATAAATTACTCTGTAATCTTTTCAGAGGGGAGAAATAGATTGAGCTCTAGATACATTTCACAAGATGTAATCGACCTTGTAGCTCATCTTTGAACTTTACCGGCTGGGTTGTTTGGTGGGGTGTTGTTGGTTCTTTGTTTTTTTTGGTGTTTTTGAGTGAGTTCCAGAATTAACCTCAAGTATTTGTGGTTTCAGTAGCTCATGTATGAACACAATCAGATATCCATACTCTTAGTCAGGATATCTGTTGTTTAATTCCTGTTGGCACAAAATCTTGAATTTGTAATGTTCAGCAAAGTGTCTGTAATAAACCCTGAATAAATATGCTAAGTGCTGGCCAGGAAACGTTTCAGAGAGTTGGATGAATCTAAAGTACAGAATCCAACAGGTATCATCTTTGTCTGGAATACTAGTAGCATATATGGATACAAAGTGGGAAAAAAAACATTGGTTTGTGTGTTGGGGGAAAACAGATAACTTTCACTGTAACAAATGATGCTGCCAAATTTCTGTCGAAGTGCTGAAGTGAGGCTAGTGCAGATTGTGGAAGACGGTCAGGGATAAATATTCTCGTGACCTTCTATCTTTCTTCATTTCAGAAAAGGCAAGCAAAGATGTAACAGAATCACAAAGTCATTGGGTGTCGATAATGAGGGTTTGGACCTCTTCAGTTACTGGAGAACAGACGTGAAAGTGACTCCTTGATGGATGTGTCCTAACTAAATGCCAGGGTAAATGACTTCTGGATTCCAGGACAGCGGGTCCAGTACAAACTAAGAACAAGAAATATGTTGAAAGTTTGGGAAAAATATATAAAAATGTATTTTCCTTGTCTTCCCTGGAGGAAGAAGTCATAAGGAAATAGGTGAGTGGTACATAAATGGCAGAAAGTAAGGACAACAGAATCAATAGTTAAGTAAGTGGGCAAGCTTTGTCTTCCATACTGAGTTTGTAGAAAATGTCACCGCTCTTAATCATTTTTTACTGTTCCTCAGCTGTCGATTGCTCCCCACAGCCAAGCCATGTGAGTGTTCCCAGTCCCACTTCAGGCAAAACTGAGTGCATTAGCATGCATCACTGGTGATAAAACAGTAATGAACAGTGAAAAGGAGGGAAGGGAAACTGCCTTCTTCAGCTGGAACATCTGTTTGCAGAGTGGATGTCTGTGATCTTAATGAAAGGGCACTGTATTAGTTTCAAAAGAGACCTGCCATATTCATAGGCCAAAGCACAGAGCCAAGAAAAAAATGACTAGAACTACTGGATCAGGTGAAGAAAGCCAATGATAAACGGTAAAATTATTGTTTGGGCATGTCACACAAAGTAGGGAGAGGTAATGGTAGGAAGCGTACAACAATTCAGAAAGCACAGTAGATATTTAAGAACCTGTAGGCTGGCTAGAGTCCTTTGGGACCTCAAACCTAAAACCCTTCTAAAGCAGGTAAACATATTGCGTATAATTCCAGTCACAAATTGCTCTGCCTCCATTTTAACCCATTGTGTCTTTTGTTTTTGAAATCTCTTAATTGGGAAACTGTTCCAGAATTTCATGTTGTTTGGGAACATCTTATTTTAAGCTTCGTTTATTAACGTTTTTAAAGCTATAATCATTCTTGTTAATAAAAGAAAATGTATAAGAATTTTGGTTTGGTTTCATTTTTGATTCAAATTTAAACTTGCAGTAATGAAAAAGCCATAATTTGAGAGCTCAGGAACTGGGTTATGGAGGAAGCATAGAAAATAATTGGAATTTTAACACCAAACCAGAAAGGGAAACTATTGGGAAAAGACTACAGACATGGGAAAATGTAAGCACCTCAAAAAAAACAGAAGACTAAAAAAGAATCTCGACTACTTGTGAGCTCAGAGGGAATAGCAAGGCATCCTGCAACTGGAGCAAATGAAGCTTTGTGAAGGGTATTTCGAGGATTGCCCTGTCTGAATGCAAAGAAAAGACTGGTGTTGTGTATCTAAAATTCTGAAGTGAAGCATTTTCTGGCTAAAACAAAATGAAAAGATTTGTCTTCAATTTTTAGATTAGAAACACAAATTATTACACAGCGTGTAAGTATTACACAAAAGGCAGAATGTCTCTAGGTGTATGAGCACCTTTGAAGTGAAAGCAAAGTTCAGATCTGGATATGCTTGTATCATAATGCCATTGTCACCAGACTACCAATGCTGAAACTTCAGTGGGAAAAGTGTTGCAGGTGGCTATGGTCCTACTTCATTGATCTCACCTGTTTGAGATTTTCACAACAAACTTCAGCGGAAAAAGTCATTAGAAATGAAGATGTAGGTGAGAGATGTAAAAAAAAACACAAAGATTTACCACTTTGAGATGGTGTCAGACTGATGTAGTATTGTTGTAGTGACGTTATTGAGGATACAGAGACAAATATTCTCTTCTTTGCATAAGTTCTAGCTTATAAACATCCCTTTCTTGAGATTTTTCTTAGTTGGTTCCTAAGTAGGAAATATGGGAAGGATAAAGCCATATTAACTTATCTGAAGCAGTGCTGCCATCATTTACTGCTTGCGTTATCCAAATTGCCTTCTAAGTCATCTAATAGTGACCTGATCTTTGAGGAGTGGTGCAGGATGGATAGAATAGGTGTACCAGTTGTTAAAGGGGAGAGACGAATCAAGGACAGTGGGTGCAGTTGTCTAAATATTGAGAAAAATGGTTTGTCAGATTGTTTTTATGTATCTACAAGGTATGGAACAGATGAATAATTAACAGCGTGGGCTTGTCAAGAATAAATAGTCACAAACTAAGGTTAATTTCGAAGTGTTCAAATAGTAGAACCAGCAGATAGAACTAGAAGAGTAGCTGCCATGTGTTTTGACTTTACTTAAAGGTTTTAATTAATCTTCTGTGATATTTTCACAAGTAACACAGACAAATGCGGTCTAGGAGAAACTTATGTAAAGTAAGTGCAAAAACGGTTGGATTTGTTTTGCTATTAATTCTTAATGACTTTCTCTCAAAATGAAAAGATACACTTAGTAGAGTTTCTTTGGAAAACTGCCTGGAGTCTTGTTCTTCTTTCTGTTTTTTTACCTAATGAGCTTGATGATAGAGAGTAGCTGGGATCCTTGTGCAGATAACACAGAACAGAGAAGGGGCTGTACTGGAGAACATAGTCACGTTTCAGAATGATCCTGAAAAACTGGAAGAATAATCTGCAAACCTATAGCTGAATCTCAGTGGAGATGAGGAAGCATTTACTTCTGGCAAATCATAACAGTCCTCCAGAAAAAGATTTGCATCATTTTGATTTGATAGCACTGTACTGATCAAAGGATGATCCTTCCACTGGAATCTATGGATAAGAGGGTAGCCAGTAAAATGAGCGGAGTCAACCTTATCCTCAATTCAGTATTGCGCTGGACTCTGCTGGAGCAGTGGACTCTGTGTGAGGAGTCCCCTTTTGGGGAAGACTGGGACTCCTCAGAGCCTGGACAAAGGCTGTGTGGGTGATCAGAAGTGTAGAGAACATCATTATCATTATCATTGCAGGGCTGATTAAAAAAATGGGTAGCTATAGTTTTTCCTATTCTCGGGGGAGTATTGTGGAAATGTATTAAAAATTATATTTGTTTCCTTAAGCTCTATTTTTCTAAAACTTTCTGGTTAGATGGCTGTATGGAATGGATATATTCAATCTGAGGCCAGATAACTTCAGCAGCTATTTGTATGTACTACTCTGCTTTAATTGATCTTCCTTGAGAAGGAAAAGTAAGGAAACTTTTCTTCATGATAACCAAAAAAAAAAAAAAAAAAAAAAAAAGTTTGTCCAATCTGTAAAATCTTTTTTCTTTCAGGAAGATTCTTACCCATATTGGATTCAAATGGATTCAGATGTGATGTATATGATTCAAGAGCCATTTTATTTTGAAATATCTTTTTATTGCTCAGCTAGGAAGTTACGTTTTAGCAGTTGATGACTTCAGATTAATTTTAGACTATCTGTTAGTGCTTGTTAGCTTTCAGGCAGAAGTCTGTCACTCTCCTTTCTCTGATTTCAACTTTAAGAGGAGCTCTTCAACATGGCTGTCAGGATTATTTTATTCTTCTAACACTACTTTCTCCATTCCATCGGGGGTGGTCATCTTATGTTTTTTTTTTTACTGTAATCCATCAATACAGAAAAAAGCCCCATATAGCTTAATTAAAAAATTCATTGCCATTTTGTTTGACAAAAAGCTAAACAATGCATTAAGCTAAATCGTCCAATACACTTTTATGTAAGACACTGTAATTACATGAAAGATAGCATTACCAGTAAGAACAAAATTTATCATAGGAGAGTGCTAATGCATTTAGATGCAATGAGAGTAGGTTTAATTATAGTACATTTAGGATCGATATGCCGAGGGCAATAAACTTTACAACAACATACGAAAGTATAATAAGCATGAAACATAAGAACAACGTAGACTAAACCGTTCTTGCATCTGAAAAGCTGAAATGCAAAGAAGTTTTTATTTATTGCCTCAGGTAAAAAAGTCTGCAGAAACAGATAAGTGATGACAAAGCTTTGATGTTAATAAACCCAAATGGAAGTCAAAAATCAAAGTGTGTAAACGGCTAGGTTATAGAAAGGAAGATGACAGAGTTATACCCTGTAATTAGGTGTAATTTGTGCTTTTGGCACAGCTATTTGTCCTGCATGAATAAGAGGTTGTCTTATGTTTTCTTGTCGCTGTATAATAGAATTGCATTACAGGCACATCCTACTTCAAACCTCCCTTGATTTTTTTTTTTTCCCAAGAACTATTTGAAAGGAGTGTGCATGTTGCTTCCTTCTTATGTGAGTGTTGCAGTCAGTTTGCCATTCCTGGTACTTGAAAATAATCATGAGCTCAGTGCTTATAAAACACTTGCAGTGAGAAGCAGAGTAATAATTCTAGTAAAATGCAACCAACTCACAAAATGAGTTTCTGCCCTGAGTATAAATCAGAGATGCTTGCATGTTATACAAGTAAATTACATCAAAACTAGAAAATTAATAATCCAGTTTTAATTATTTAATGAGTTGTTCTGTTCAACAGCTGCATAATTGGTAGTCTCATCCATATTTTAAACTGTTGTGGAACAAATTGCTGTTAATTTTATTTAGTTGATTCCTGTCTTTGTTTTATGATGTCTCTGCATGAGACGTCAATTTTTCAGTGCTGAAACCTATTTTACAACCATCTTTCTGTCACACACTGTGAATATTTAAAAAGAAATAATTCATTGTACTTTCTGTGTTGCAAAGATCTGTTGAGTCAGAAAAGTGCTAATTTACGTATGGCTATATATCTATGCAGGTATCAATTCTTAAACTTCCCTCTTTAGGAATAATTACCGTATTTTTAGGCATGCTAAATTATCTGTGCCTTTAATGAAACTACCACATGGTTGACTACTGAGACATGGGTTTAATCTCTGCTGTGAAGTTCACAGTTGTCATTTGATGAGATGTGAAATCCCCTGCCAGAGCACCTTTTACTTGGCCGCATTGCACATTTGAGGTTGTAAATCCATTATGTGCAATGTGAGAATTGACTGCTCCAGCGGTGCAAAGCCACATGCCCAAGCTCATTTTCTCACATACGTGAAAATGCATGAAACAAAATTAAAATTTTTTAAAAAAAACCTTATTTTTATCTTTACCTGAATGTACTTTTCCTCTTTTTGCAGTGTCTGCTGCTTTTGCCGTGTTCATGAAATTCTCACATGTGACCAATCCTGTGAACACTGTGGAGTGGTTACATGTCAGTGATCCCTGGTGGCACAAGGTGGCTTTCTGCCTCCTGGATGTGTCCTGTCTTCTATTAGATCCGTACAAGGATGTATGCTTATATCATGGTGCTTAAGTCTGTCCCTTTCTTTTCACTTGTCTTTTCAGTTGATGAAGCTTTTTTTCAGGAATTCAGCCTTGGAGGACAAACTCCCTGGTGGGGAAGGTTGCCCTCTCTTGATTCAGGCATTTCCTTTCTGTTTGGGTCATGGAGGCTGCAGTTTCCCTTCTGATTATGTCTGTTCATTCAGAAGTGAGGAATTCCTTCCTCCCAGCCCAGCACCATCCCTACACTCTTACATGCCTTTCTTTCTCCCACTGTCATACCCCAGTCCAGGAACTGCCGTGGGCTACACTGGGGAAGAGGATTTGCCAAGTCTGTAAGCATTTCTGCTGTTGAAGGAATAATCTTCTTGTTACAAAACCAGTTATGTAAGTATTTAATTTCAAAGGTCACATTTGGTAAGCTAAAGTGGTTGGCTAAAATTTCTGGAAGCCTACTTGAGATATTAAAAAAAAAAAAAAAAGGCAAATCCCCAAACTGTATTTAAACTTTTGCCCATGCTGTCATAACTTTAAATTAGCTTCAGAAGATTTAAGTGAAAAGTGATGCTTTTTGATATGATTCTACTGAAGTAATTTCACATCTTATTTTTGAGACTGAGTGGGATTCAGTAGGACTCCAGAAAGCATAGAGTATGTTACAGGAGTACAACTTCCAGGAGGAGTTCAGTATCAGTGCAGTGACCTGGTGGTTACAGCTCTAGGTGCTTGTAGACAGATTGTCCACATCACTGCAGGATTTCTGCAGCCTTAAAATTTGAGGAATTCAGACAACCTTATATGCTATGTATATTCAACAGGTGCCAAAAGGGTACATTTTTTCTACCTCATCTGCAAGACCACTCTGTCCATCAAATGCATTCTGATCATGTTTGGTAATATTTTGTTAGTGATACAGAGATGAGTATTTGTCATACAGTCTCAGAAGTCAGAAAATGCTGATCTCCAGGAGAACCCTAAGTGTGATACACGTCGATCAGTTACTTAAAGGCTTTTTGTTTTCCTCTTTTCCTCCCACTGAGACGCACTTTTTAATTTGGTCTGTAGCTTTTAAGCTACGTTTTCTATCTGCAGTGGAATGAAAAGATTTGACCTGTACTTCTCTGCTAACTCAAGTGGTAGATCTGTGCTCCAAATGGTTTAGCTCATTATCTTTTTTCCTGCTAACATTGTGAGCTAAGCATTCCCAGACAGACTTGTTTAAATCTGTTTCTTGGGCTCACATATATGGTAACAATTGTCGCTATTCTTGATGTGCCAGAGCTTGTTAAGAGTTAACGCGATTTTGGAGTTACTGGCACCGCTCTTCCCTAACAAGTTGACAATTCATATGCAGCTATCAAAATCAATGCTAAATTTTCTGAAGCCTGCAGTCTATAGTCATGGAAACATGCTCTAGCTTCAGGTTGGTATTTCCCTCTCAATGTTTCTGATCATTATTTGCTTTCCTCTTTCACTTCTACACTATAATGATTTTAAACCTTTCTAGATCTGTCTCAGCAGAGGTTCTTGCTCAGGTTCAGTTTTCACCTGGAGGACAGAAAGAGAAGGACATGGAGCACATCTTCAGGTTCCACTCCTTTGCAACTCTTTGAGTCGAATTCAAATCCAGGTGTCTGGTGCATTTGTATGACTATTGATTTTCCAGTTAATTGCCCAAATTCATCATATTGTGAAAAAAAAAAAAGAAAAAAAATTCTTCTTAATTTTTCTTTCTGTTTGAAGTAAATGAATTTGTAAGATTTCTGTCTAGCTATGATACATAGAAATGGAGCTTCTTTGCTTGATTTTGAGTGGAGTTATTTTCTGTTTTCTGAGTGGAGGATTTTCTGTTTTTATTACCTAAAATTTGCTGCAGAAAGTAGAAATTCAGAAGCATACCTTGGGATTACTTCTGCTGTTTGGAAAAAAAACCTGGTCATATATGTATTTATACATGCTGTCAAATTTTCTAATGATTTTTTCCTAAGTTTGGACATACACAGTATGGTAGTAACATAGTCTATCAATACTGGTTAATTCCATTGTCTGTTTCCTCTGCTGAGGTACTGCAACTTGCTAAGAACAAGGAAAGTGCTTTAAGGTGAAAGGAGAATTGGACTTTATGTATTCTGAAATGACACCTCAGTCAATGTTAACAAAAAACATGTATGTAAGATTAATCCAAATGTGTAGTTAAAAATATTTTTTTGTACTTGTTGTGAAATGTATGTAGAGATGAAAATAGAATAATGGATAAGTTATCCTTTTCCAGATATTTCACTGTAATTATTTTAGATTTATAGATAGAAAAATATTTATTTCTACTTGTTCTCTCTCGGAAGTCTAAATCAATTCTGGAGTCCTTTATCTCTTTGTGGTGGTCTGTTTGGTTGTGGGTTTTTTTTGAGTTGTTAATTTGAAGGATGTCAAGGGCTTGGCTTTGTTTGAAGGTGTAATGACATCTTTCTTTGAGAATGTATGGGGATGTTATCATCTGGAAATGGCAGAAGGCAGGTTTGTGGTCTTTCAAGCTCTTTAGTTCCAAATGATAATTACTCTTGTTCTATGTGGTAGTTTGAAAAAGCTGCTAGGTCAGTGACAGCTGTTCTGATACAGATCTGTTCCCACTGTAAGGTAATGAAAGTCCCAAATCAAACGTACTTAGGTAACTGCTTTGAACAGTTGGGGGCTACAGTCCTCACACAGTGTAAGGCATGATGGTTTTTGTTCTTGAGGAAGCCTCGGTTGCTTTCAGCCCAAGACCTGATGCTGTGTGCTCTAAGAGACTGATTGCAGAGGCTTAGTATACTTGCTAGTTGTGATTCAACAGTAACTTTTACCACTTCACATAACTGTAGATTCAGTAAGTAAAATTTAATGTCTAGAGGTTACATTCAGACTTTTATTTAGTTTTCTTTGCTTTTTTGTCTTTGGTGTCTCTTCTTTCCTATGACTCTACTGATGTAGTGCATGCTAGATGTGCATTTCAGATTAAGTAGTAGAGAAAGCAGTAAAAGTTTATTTGGGTATGGCTGCATTTGATCCTTGTGAAGTTCTAGGCGTGGACAAATGTACAGTTGACATACGGTAACATTTTCTTCAATGATTTCTGAAGAAATCAAAACTGGGGGATTAGGTAAGAAAAAAAGCATTTTTGAAGCAATTTGGCAAATGTAGTGGAGAATTTGGAATCATGTGAAAGGTTCTTCCAAAATGCATTGCCTTTTTTGTTTCAATAAAATCAAAAATGTAAAGATAGGTTAGGCCAAAACAGACCTTCATTTCAGTACAAAGCAAAGTCAATAAACTTCGATACATTGGAGGGAAGGGAAGCCATTTAGAGGGACCTGGACAGGCTGGAGAAGTGGGCCCATGAGAACCTAATGAGGTTCAACAGAGTCAAGCGCAAGGTGTTGCACTTGGGCCAAGGCAATTGCAGATATCTGTATAGACTGGTGAAAGATCTCCTTGAGAGCAGCCCTGCAGAGAAGGACTTGGGGGTCCTGGTAGACGAGAAGCTGAACATGAACCAGCAGTGTGCGCTTGCAGCCCGGAAGGCCAACTGTGTTCTGGGCTGCATTAAAAAAGGGGTGGCCAGCAGGGAGAGGGAGGTGATTGTCCCCTCTACTCAGCTCTTGTGAGGCCCCATCTGCTTCCAGGCCTGGGGCCCCCAGCACAGGAAGGATGTGGAGCTCTTGGAGTGGGTCCAGAGAAGGGCCACTAAGAAGATCAGAGGACTGGAGCACCTCTCCTATGAGGAGAGCACCTCTCCTATGAGGAGAGGTTGAGAGAAATCGGCTTGTTTAGCTTGGAGATGAGAAGGCTCTGGGGAGACCTCATTGCGGCCTTCCAGTACTTGAAGGGAGTGTATAAACAGGAGGGGGAATAACTGTTTACATGGATTGATAGAGGTCAAGGGGAAGTGGTTTTAAACTAAGATGGGAGATTTAGGTTAGATATTAGGAGGAAGTTTTTCCACACAGAGGTTGGTGACACACTGGAACAGGTTGCCCAAGGAGGTTGTGGATGCCCCATCCCTGGAGGCATTCAAGGCCAGGCTGGATGTGGCTCTGGGCAGCCTGGTCTGATCGTTGGTGACCCTGCACATAGAGGGAGGGTTGAAACTACATGATCATTGTAGTCCTTTTCAACCCAGGCCATTCTATGATTCTATGAAATATCATTGGAATGGATCACTGGAGTTGGAAAAGACCTCTAAGATGAGTTAGTCCAGTTGTCAACCCATCTGCACCATGTCCACTAAACCATGTCCCAAAGTGTCAGATCTTCACAGTTCTTGAACACCTCCGGGTTTGGTGACTCCATCAGCAGCCCATCCCAATACCTCAGCACTGTTTCTGAAAAATAAATTTTTCCTAATATATTTATCTGTAACACTGTGTGTATGCTGATACTTCCCTACCAGAGCCTGCTGAGAAGAAAGGAAGAAACTTCCCCTAGAATTTCACTATTGCCCATTAACATGTCTGACATGGAGGAGAAACCCACAGAACTGAGCATTCCGAGCCGCTGTCTTTCCTGTTGAGAGTGTTAATAAAAAGGCTATGTTTTCTTTGTTTGAATCAAAATTACTCTTTTAAGATGTTTAAAAAAAAAAAAAAGCTCCCCTTGTTTTCTTGTTTTAAAAGCAGAATCGCTTTTGTACAAAAATTGTACCACATTTTATTTAGTAGAGTATAACCTCACTTTCTCATGCTTTGATATCACCATTTTCTGCTTCCAGATTGTGACCCAGAATATAGTAAGAATTTACCCATAATATTCCTTTCAGGGACCTTTTATTTGTTTTGGTTTTGAGATAATTGTTTTCATCATTGCAGAGAGCAAGCATCTTTGTTCATCTCTGTCATTTCACCTATGTCTGCAATTCTGTGATTTACATTCCTCAGTGTCTTTGGATAGGAGCCTAGTAAGTTCTGTTAAGAGTTTTTTGCATCTGAGGTTATGATATTTAGGTCTTTTCTAAGTCAGCTTTCCAAATTAGCCTTTTACTCAGTTACTAATATTTCTCAGTGTTAAGTATGCCATAAAATTCTACTCTCCTTTTTAAAGCAGCAACTGTTTATGTCCCTTTAAATGGAGCGAGAAGAGCATTATGTAAATGCTGTTGTTTTTAGCTCTAATTTCTGGAGTGCACCACGAAAAATCGTCTCTTTTCAGTGGCCATTGAAAGTGTCCAAGGAAACATAACGACCTTGATGATTTCTAACTAACAAATGAGGGTTACTTATGGCAAGCCAGCACGATTGAATTAGAAGCTATATTTCCAAGCCTGCTTGTAAGTCTTCACAAATCCTATCACAATGGAAGCCATGGAGTAACAAAAATATTGTGAAACAAATGCCTCCTGGGTGGCTAATTATTGGCATTCTTTCCTTTTTACTCAAAGGGAAGCTCTGTATTTTCCCTGTAAAATGCTGTCTGACTTGAGAGCAAGAATGCTGTGGGGTGGGGAGCTGGAATCTCTTCAGTGGTTCATTTGTGAAGGATTTCTTATTTATACTTTTATGTTATTAGGGGGGGGAGAAAGTTCTTATAAAGAAGTGTATTAAATCCTTACTGTCACAAAAGACTGTTTAATACCTTGGCATTCCCTATTAAAATATCATGTAAACAATTATTGCTTTATTTGTGCTGGTTCATGGATGTTCCAGTTTGAAATAAATGTTGAATTCAGAAGAACAGTTAATGCACAATCTTAATTTAACATACTTTGTTTAGATGAACTAATGGAGTGAGAGGGCTTCTCCATTTGTTATACTTTCAAGTGAACGCCCAGGCTTTTCTGCTGATTCAAAATACGAACTTATCACATTACTGCTTATTGTGCACTGTAGAGGTTGCAATTATTTCCTGAATCAGCTCGATTATTAAATATTTCAGATGCCATAATATTAATTAGAAAATGGCCGTGGTGTAATTACATACTGATCTTCATGGAAAGTGGCAGATTCACAGAAGGAAAGAATAGAAGGCAGCCTATGCCTTCCTGGGGCTGCCAGGAGGTGGCTGATGTTGTAGAAGCTTTTCCATGGGTGTGGAAAATGAGCTCCTCAAAGCTGAGACATATTTAGACACTACAGAAAAGAAACTGCCTCAAAGAAGTCAACATTTGAGGGGAAAAAAACAAGTTGCCCCGAATTATGCCTTGTTTATATTGAACAGACAGGTCACTAAACCCCTTCTCTTTGTGTATTTCAGTGTAGCCAGCCAGAGCTGGTGATCTGGTAGCTTCATTGCTCCACAGAATCTGGGGAAAGATTGCTGGAGATGTGGACGGTGACTGTCTCTGGTACTTCCTTGGTAGCCTTACTTTCTATTTTCTTCAATCGTGCAGTGCCATATAGGAGATTAGAAATTCATTACTGTGCATCTGTTGTTCCTTCTTTGTGAGAGCTGTCAGTCTGATGTTTTGACAGGGTAATGATGTGGGGGAAGAGAGTGGATTGATTGTTCAGGAAGGGAGGATCTGTTGGTTTCTGGCCATGCTGCAAACAGGTTTCGTTACATCATTTTCATGTCAAGATTTCCCCCCTCTCTAGCATCTAGCATTAGAGATGTGAAGTCTGCATGTGCTTCTCATGGTTTTGCTGTATATTCGCAGCTTCCAGGGAGCTTTTCATTGTTACTTTTCCTAACTGGGAAGGGAAGAAGAGGGTTTTTTTTACTGCTTTATCACAAAATTGTAATGACACAGATCTGATCACAGCACTGGCTCATTCAGAACTGCAGTGAGAGAAGAGCTTTCAGCTGTAACTCCTGGAGAGAAGCAGCTCATCTCACCAACAGGAAGCTATTACAGCAACCAGAACCTACTGCAGGCAGTTATTAGAAGTCTTTTAATTTCTTATTTCCATATTTTTTGAATTAATGAAGAAAAGGTTTATAATGCAAAAGTAATTGAGTAGTTTAGTCATGGAGTGTAAAAGCAAAAACTTTCCTTAAGTCCTTTAGTAGCTTACAGTATTTAAGAATTCATAATTAATTTCTTAGTTCATTTTTAAGACTATTGGGATTACATGTTTCTCCTCCCTTAACAGTATGTGTCTATGTGTGTGTCTATACACGTGTATAATATATGTATATAAACAGCATTGCTTTTGTAAATTTCAGAGCATGTTTTAGTTAAGACTGGTTCTTATTAATCTCAGAGCACTACTTCAAAATCAGTCAGGCTTGAAATTTTTTACACATTAATAAAAATGAAATAGATTCTCTCATGTGTATGTAGTATAAATCCACTGGCTTCCCTTGAGCTTTCTGATTTACATTGTTCACAAAGGGGAGAACTGAGCAGAAGATAGCAAAAACTGGGAGAAGATAGGTGGGATGCAGTGAAAATGTCCTACAGTCACCTTGAAGATGAAATATAAGAAAGCAGAAAGCTGAGAAAATCAGGCTCCCTAGTCTTGGAATGCAGAATGTGGGGAAAGTACAAAGATGGCCTTGGAATTGACCCAGGCTATTTCATTTCTAGAGAGACCAATATGTGTGTGTATATAGTATCATCTTTATACTTGGTTTTCAAATGTGGTAAAACAACTCAGCTAAAAAAAGCACCCTAAAATACTTTCTTTGGAAATGAGATTATCAAATTATGCTTAATTTCTGTTTGCTTAAATTCTGGTTAAACTAACAGAGCATAAATATATCCTTAAAGCTGAGCACAGTTCTGAGTGTTTTGTCAAATGCAAAGAGACCTAAGCAAGTTTTGCATGTGTTTAAATGTTCTGATCTGCTGTGGTCTGAGTCCTGTTACCAGAGTTCTTGATTCCAATACAAGCACAAGTGTGTTAGGTTGAAGATGTGGGGTCAGAAATGTCTGGCTTCCACGTCCTGTGTTCTTGTTGCAGTTTGCAGCAGTAGGCTACCTTTGTAGTATTAAAAAGCTGAATTGGAAACCTGGCAAAGTATGTGCTATTTCTATAAGCTGTTACTTCTCAGCTATGTTATCGTCATCAAACGTTAGCATTTACAGAGCTAACTACAAAATAACCTACGGAGTGAAAAAAATTAATATCTACTTTTCAGTCTCTTTGGCCCTTAAATCCCTCCCTCTACAAAGCAAATGTAAGGAGTTGGGGTTGCACGTGAGCATTTGAATTTTAGTTGAGGGCTGACATGGACAAATGGTGTTGGCATGTAGTTGGAAACGTGAAAACCTGAAGTTCAGGTGAATCTTACTGTTCCTTCGGATATTATACAGATAAAATGACATTATTGAGTGTTCTCTCTCTCACAATATATCTGTTGTAGTGTTGTGTTCATGTATGTATGTACTTACGTGAAATCATTAATTGAAAATGTATTTTTTCTTCCAACATTTAATTTTTTCTTATGAGCTCCTCCTCTCCCTTCCCAATTATGAATACTGATCCAAAAGCAATGCCTCCTATTTTGTTATGTTGGCCCGTGATGTCAGAGGTGCCACCGAATGATGTTTTTTAGCAGTGGGGACAGCAATGAGAAGGACAAGCCATGTTCCAGATGACCATGCAGATTTTTATGAGGATGGCATGCAGGCTTTTGTTCATCAGTGGTGAAAATGAGTAGCTCATAGTGGTGACTGTGCAGAAAAGTAGTATTTTGTAGCTGAGAATATGTTTTCTCAAATAGTGTTATTGTGCTCTTCATATAAGTTGTCATTTCCATGGAAATAAATAGGCATTACTTCTAGAGCAACCTATTCATGCTCTGTTATCACTAAATGTAACTGACTCAAGACAGGGCAAGCACTGAACTCACAATGGTTGCTTTTCAAAATTAACATAAGTCTAGGTATTGGTAATTTATGCTGTAGTTTCAGTAATTACATATTTTTTTAATCTGTTGAAGTAAGAAATGGTGATTATTCTGAAGACACACATCTTCTTGTTTTTAATGACAGAATTTTCCAGATACGAGCACAATCTCAGGAGCAAAAAAATTAAAATACTTTTAGTACAAGGAACCAATTCAAGTGGATCCATATGGTGAAATGCAGTAGTTTCTCTGCCTCCCGGTCCTGCCAGTAGCTGCTATTGATCCTGAAAATTTGTAACAAATTTCACAGCTGTTGTTGATGAGTTAGCTGAGGTAATAGCTTGTGTTAAGCTGTAATTGGCCTCTCCCTGTCATCTTCACTTGCAGCATTTTGAACTCTAGTTAAATATTATTAAACTTGTGACACCCTGTGGCAGTGGGGAGCCATTGCATATTATGGATTGCAGCAGATGTATCTTGGGCATCGCTGGGGAAGGGGGAGGGGGGAGGCAGAGCCTTTAATTTTCAAAACTAGAATGACTGCAAACTACATATGGCCTCTGAAAATAGACATTGTCCTTACTGACAAGGGTAGAAGTTGCCAGACCAAGCAAACACGTTGTATGTTGCTCATCTTTCTTTGAAACTGCTTCATTATCACTGATGTTTCTGAAACACCGTTCGGTCTGTGTGCACAGTGTCTGTCCAAGCAACAGCAGTATTTCTCAAAGGCAGAGTCTTCATTAACATTTCTGTCTTTGTTTTTTTTAGGAACCCCTGAAATTCTTTTGTAAAACAGCTCTCAGTAATATGTATTGCATTATCAACCAAGCGAGCAGGGAGCTAAAAAGGCCTAAGGAGGACAGACTGGAGTGTTTCATGGGCTTTAAATCATTATGCTTGCAGTGCTCTTCAGGGATTCCTTGAAGGAGATCAGAACCACTCCTGTCATGTGCTGGTAGATGGCAGAGGATGGGACAGTATGGACAACTCACCACATCTTGAAATGTTAACCGTAATGTATGCCCCTCTCCACTATAAAGAAGCGTTTCTTCCACAGTGCCATGTTTTGGTGAAGCAGTAAATTAGCTTGTCTAAACATTGTAACCCCATCTGCTGATGACTGCTCTCTTTACTGGTAATTTACTAATTTTGCTTTGTATCAAATTCAGAGAAGCAAGGAGAATGTACCTTCAGTGCTTCCGGTGTTAAACTGTGGTGTTGTGATACAACTTGATGAAATACCTGTTCTTTGCCAGTAAGTACATACCTTGGACAGAAGACTGATAAATTGTGAAATTTTACTTATGAACCTACAGCATAAATACCAGCATATTTGTGTGCTTCTAGTAGCTGGGGCAGCTGAAGTGCCCCAATACTTGCACAGGGCACCGTGAAAGTTAATGGGTGTCTGAAGTCAGTTTCCAGGTAGCTACTACACTTTGCTGACAGATAAGGTTACTCAACCTTGTTCAATGTTAGTCAACATTGTTCTTTATAAGCCTATTTCCAGTTGTTCCTATGTGTCGGAGAGTAACTGCTCACTCTGAAATTCTCTGTGCCAAGAGCTGCCTTAGGCTGAAGTTATTCAGAAGTGTTCGATGAAGATGAGATGGACAATATAGGACCGTCAGGGGAGCCTCTGCAATACAGAATAAAGGAATGGGGCAGGGCTGTTCTTGTGGAGTCTGTATGCTGGAAAGTCTGGTCTGTAAAATGGCAGTCCTGGGGTTCTGTTCTCCTTGGTTAACCAGAGTAAGATCCTACCGAATCCACCAATTATTCCCTTAGCTCAAATGGCAGAGGCCTGTGCTGTTGCAAGAACTAACTTAATGTAGTTATGGAGTGAAGGCAGAGCTGGGGGGGGGGGGGGTTAAAGTGTATTTTAGATAACTAAAATAACTGAAAAAACTTCAAAAATCATGTAACTACTGTCTGTGTAGAAGAGGAAAGGCTGAGTTTTCACTGAACTGTGAATGATAATTGAGGAAGTTTCTTGAGTCCTTCCTTTTGTGACTTTGATGTTCTTTGATGTTTCTGAACAGTGGGCTGTTCAGGAATACTGCCACTGAAAAGATTAAATGCAGTGAGTAGAAAGGTGGGATAGCCCCAGTGCTAACAATTGATGGCAAGGCTTGAATTGTTTTCATATTAAAAAAAAAAAAAGAGAGAGAAAAGAGAAAGATGAGCGGGTAATGACCTTAAATTGCACCAGGGGAGGTTCCAGTTGGACATTACGAAAAATTTCTTCTCAGTAAGAGTGTTAAGGCACTGGAATGGGCTATCCAGGGAGGTGGTGGAGTTACTGTCCCTGGAAGTATGCAAGAAACATGTAGATTTGGCGGTTTGGCGCGTGGTTTAGTGGGCATGATGCTGATGGGTGGAGAGTTGAACTAGGTAACCTTGGGTGTCTTCTCCAACCTTTATGATTCCATGCAAAAAAAGCTGAGAATGGATGAGAATGGATGATGCTAAACAATGCACTGAACATAATTCATAACCTTAGCTGTCATTTTCCTGCAGTGAAATTGGTAGTACTGAATGTTAAAGCATAAAATCCTCCCTTACCTTTGTCTATGTAGAAACAAAAACAGTTGCAGCAATGGTAGTTGTGTGGCATGCAAGGCAGGACCAGATGACTCCTTGTTTAAAAAGCTGAACGATGGATTGGAAACAACAGTGCAAGGAATGGGGTAGGCAGTAGAATTCCCATGACAAGGGAAGGGGGCGGTTGTGACTCATTGTGCTCCTGGGAAGGGGGGAAAGCATCCCATAGTGGGTATCAGAGGTTGGAACTGAGCTGCAAATTGAACTAGTCAAGAAAAGGTTAGTGGCAGAAAGGTAATCTATGCGTTATCAGCATACCATGATGTCTGGAGGCCTTTGCTTACAGAACAGCCATGATACACCTCGCTTTTTATGGCTTTGTACTTTGCCCGCCTATCCTTCTCTCTTTGTCAAAAATGTTAATGCATCATTGATATGAGAATAGGTGTATGGTAAAAAGAGTGTTTAGGAACAAAGGGCATTTTGCATTAAGATACAATTAAGAATGCTGTTTAGTTGATTGTATATCTTGCAGTCTTTTAGGATATGATTTTTACCTCCAATGAGTAAGCATTCTATTAAAGCCTATGTTTCTCTTTAAAAATACTTTGTTATTATAATCACATTCTGTGTCTGGTTTTGGTGATCTAATGGTTTTTTTTTTTATGAATATCATACCAGAAAACTGCATTTCATGTGTTAGTTTGCTGTTGTACACAAAAGACAAGTTCAGACCGTGATCAGGTCCTTCACTAAGAGGAGTTCAGTGTTAAAATCAGATGAAAATAAAGGCTGCAGTGGTTAAGTACTGTAACTTAAAAATCCATTCTTCTCTTGCCAGCTGTGGTTGGTCCATACACAACAGTCTGGTTTTTTCAGTAGAAGACTTGCAACTGGTTCCATCAAAAGTGGGATCTTGTGTAAGAGAGAAAAGCAGAGCTGCTAAGGTGAAGGGTGTAGGCTAGGCTGCTGCGCTGATGGAAAACTTGCAAGAGCCTAATTTGCTGCTTTTCTATTTTGAATGTAGTTTAATTGTCTTTAGGAGTGTATTTTCTAATGAGCAAAGGAGTGTATCCTGTGGCAGGGATATGCGGATTTTACATTGCAATTACACTTCTGTCTCACTTGGTTAAGACAGTTTACTGTCACTTTTTCTGTTGACAAGTATGGTAAGATCAGAAGATTTTGCCCTTTTCCTATTTGCCTGTGATAGTAGGTGCTCATAGGTGGTGTAACATGTGATGCCTTGATCATGTAAGGCATTCCTCGGATGTGATATAAACAAAGGATGAGTGAAGAGCAGTGGCTCTGAATGTAGTGTAAGAATGTCAGTTAAGACAGATAAAGGGAAAAGGCTGGTTGGTACCTGCAGAGCAGAAGGATGTGTTGTCAGGGAGTGTTACTGGCCAGTTGTGAACAGGGAAGCAAAGTGAGCTATGCCTGTGCTTAACATAAAGTGATATGTGGAGGAGTGTGGGTCGTAAGATCTGTGCTGGTATTAACATTGTTCTCTTTAGTGTACTGTAAAAGTATACATTTTTGTTCACGAGCTTATTTTCTGGAAATACTTTGTAAGTCTCCTTTGAAAGTCAAGATTGAAAGGGCAGAGATGGAGGGACTCTAGTTTGCTTTCTGTTTGTTATGAGAGAGTGGTCTGCTGGTAGCTGGCAGCTTTTGTTTTCAGCTGTGTGAGTTTGTCCTGCTCTGCATCAGTTAGTGATTCCATTTTATGGTCTCCATGAGATCATTTGTTTCCTCTGGTGTGTACTCATGAAGGAAATGTGAGCTATGTTTCTGTACTGGGAGTTATTTATAGTGGTTATTGTCGAAACAGCAAGAAGTTTTGTTAATTCTTGCAAAGTCTTGTTCTGTTCCACATACCACTGCTACTGATAAGGAGTTAGGTAAGGCTAAAGGAGCCTTAAGTGGAAGGGACCTATAAGGATCGTGGAGTCCAGCTCCTGGCTCCACGCATGACCACCCAGCATTTAAACCCTGTGTCTGAGTGCTGTCCAAGCATACTCGGGGCCGTGCCCACTGCCCTGGGCAGCCTGTTCCATGCCCACCGCCCTCTGGTGGAGAGCCTTATCCAACCTGAGGCGGTCCATTAGGAAATGGCACATTGCAGATTTGTACTGGAGTCTCTGGCATGAAGAAAAAGGCAGCTATTAATCTTTGATTGAACTAATGATTTCTATTCCTTAGGGTATGTGAAAAATGGCTTTGCCAGAAGTGATAAGAGGGGACTGCTTGGCAGTAAGTCTTGGATGCCAAGAAGGTGACTCCCACCCGTGAGTCACACTTATGCACAGGTGTATATCAGCTAACTCTGCTTTTCTGAGCCCTGCTAGAGATATAGTGGTTCTTTTTGTTAAAATCTGAACTTAGTGAAAAAAAAAAAAAAAAAAAAAATACAATCCACTTCCAGTGAGGTTCATAGTATTTTCTCTTTGGAAATATCTACATCATGATTGCTTTCTTATTAAATCTTGAGACCTACCTTTTTTTTTTCCTGTCTCTTTTGGGAAGGCTACATTAAGTTGCAGGGCTTGGGGTTTCTTTTTTTTTTTTTTTTCCCCACATTTCCCAGTGAATTGGTATCAAACAAGATGAGGGACACTGGTTCTGCTATTGTGGGTAGTCTTAGGCATAGTGTAACCTTTAATAAAGATTTAAGTACTGATTGCAGTGTGAAGCTCAAAACAAGTGAATATTATTAACTGGTGTTTTACACTTTTCAGCTATCAAATTGGATTTGTGCTTATGGCTTTCAATGAAGTACAGAAAGATTTTGTTTAAATTGCTTTTTAAGTAGCTGAATAGCTGTAGAGTTGGGCTTTTCTGAGGCCTTTTGTGGGTGTCTAAAAATTAATAATCACAGAAATTTTTAACATAGCTGGCTGGTTTATTTCTAGCCTGCTTTCTTTTGCAGATGGTTTTTGAAAGCATTCTGCATTGAAAACCCTCGCATGGATTTAGAATGGCTTTGAAATATTTTTCAAGGTGGCAGAATAGAAGGCGTGTGACATGACTACTTAATCTCTGGCTGCGGCCAAGGGTTCTTTTTACATAATCCCATCATTTATAAAATGCAGTGTACCTGCAGACTGATGAGCAATTGCAAATAAATAAATAAATAAATAAGAAAAAGCAATTAAGCAATGCCCTATAATTTAGGACAGGAGTAAACAGTAAGTTCAATGTTCTGGGGTTTTCTTAGACTATCTTAGAGATCTTTTCCCACCTTAATGGTGCAGTAGAATCATTATTACAGCTGTGCTATTTGTAAATGTGTTCTTCACTTTTTCATTTGTTTTGGTCCTTGTTACAGATACAGCATTCATGGTCCTTCTGCTAATTTTTACCACTCCGTAGGATAAATAGATTCATCAGAGGGCTACAGGATCAGAATATCTATTTCTTTAAAGAGGGTTTTGTTTCTGCTATTTCATCAAAACAACAAGAATTATTATTTTCTAACAGAATTAGGACCATAAGCCAAAATGTAGAATGCCTCATTGTACAGATTTGTACATCTGAGTGCCCCATACTTGTGTTTAATAAATGTTTCTTTGGGTACCAAAGCGCACACTGCAGTTTTCACCACCCTTCATTCCTGCCTAACTTTAATAAAAGTTTGTTTTGCCTTTTTTTTCCCTGTAAATCTCACGCAAACATTTTGATAATTATCAAAAGAAATCCACCCTGACCTTAAAAATCAATTCTGCGAAGGTGATTGAGTTTGTGCTTTTCTTTTAAAGATCAAACTTCCTGTAATACTTCCCATATAATCCCCGTGTAGTTAAATAGCCCAGCAGTCATAACATGCTTGAAACGTATGCAAAGCATCGGCCCAAAGTTTAACTCTTAATAACAGAAGGATCAAAGGACTTCACTGACATGATTCTTTTTAAATAAAACATGATACAGACATAAATGTTAGTCTGAGCGAAAGGCTTTTAAAGCATGCATTTTGGTTATTTTATATTGTAGATTAAAACCAGTTCTCCTTGTCTCGGACAGAGAAAGAAATCTCACACACCTTCGTCATTCCAAGACCAACGCTGTCATCTCAGTTTGTTCACTGATTTATGGGTCTGATGGAGAATGATGGCTCTGAGGGAGGCGATCTGTGGCATGCTTCTTGCTTCCTTGTGTACAAAAACAAAGCGTGAAGGTTCAGAACTGTGCTTTGATGTCTTAAAAAAAAGACAATCCGGTAACAGAAGGACCTTGTACATTTGTAACTTGCCGTGTAACTTGGAATGGTTAAGTAAACATTCTTTGAAAGTAACTGTGTTGCTGTAGGGTACTGAAAATAATGGGAACTGCAATATCCCAGTCATAATTTGGGTGAATTATAAAGACAGGTCAGTGGCTTTTTTTCTGTCCTGAAATTTGTCTTTAGAAAGCCAGTTGTGTGGGCTTACACAGCTGACTTCTGCTCTTCGGAGCCTCCCACTGGGATGAACCAAATCACAGAAGTGTTTGAAGAAGCTGCCTGGCACCGGTGTCCTTTTGTGGTTCATTTTAAAAGGGGGATGCTGTGTTTATTGCAAATTTATGTCCGCTTTCCCCAAGCTATTGTTCTGAAATGTCAAATTATAAAATAACCTCTGCTGTCGTGAAGTGTGTTTTGTCTCAATACTTAAAAATTTTAGATCTCTAAAAGTTTTCCCGGTCGTTAAATATAATATCCTTACTTTTCCATGCTTTATTATTTCAATTTATGCTTTAGTATTTCAATTAAATACTTCCTATCCAACATTCAGAAAGGAAACTTTCATTGTTGAGGACAGGAACCAATTAATGCAGTGTGTATATTAACTGTAGTGTTGAATCGTAGAATCACAGAATGGCCTGGATTGAAAAGAACCTCAAAGATCATGTAGTTTCAGCCTCTCTGCTATGTGCAGGGTCGCCAACCACCAGACCAGGCTGCCCAGAGCCACATCCAGCCTGGCCTTGAATACCTCCAGGGATGGGGCATCCACAGCCTCCTTGGGCAACCTGTTCCAGTTGATGACATGCAAAGTATATATTTCTCTATTTTACAGAAGAATACGTCGCACGTGCAGTGTGGTTGATCGCTAGGTTTTGTAGCTCTTCTTCCACTAGAGCACACCCTATTAACCTTATAAATAGGGATGGTATGGGAAGAGGCCTAACAATGCCCATGTGCAAAATATTTGCAAGGAGGGGAGAAGAGGGTGTGAATTGTTGGAGTTCTTCTTATGAAGTGATGCTCTGTTTTTATATATTTGTAAGAAAGCAGTCTTGTCTGTCAGGCACATTACTCTGATTCTAATTTTATTTTTTAATTTTCCAAGCTGAAACTTTGATGTGCAGTCTTCCTTTCGTAGTGTGTTTGGAAAGTAACTATCATACTTCACTGCTGTTTAACTTAGCTTCCTATATTCTTCAGGGCCAAGGACACCAGTTATGTGATTTTTAATTTTCTCCCCCAGTTGCAGATTAACACTACATCACACTCATCTGTTGGTGTGCTTACAGCAGGGATGTACCTCATCTGCTCCAGCTCTGCCCCATTGCTGGAGCTGGCAGCCACCCGGCATGCAGGTGATCTCCTCTGTCACTGGGATCCAGGGCTTGGAAAGCCCTCAGATATATGTGCATGAGGAGGGGCCTTGTTACTTCTTACTGGATCTCTTACGATCAGATGGAAGGTTGGCTCAGCCGGCCCCTGGGAGGCTTTTTCCCTTGCTTTATAGCCAGAACTTTCTCTCTTAGGGCTATTACAGGAATAGATTTTATATTCCTGTTCACAAATTTGGAGAAACTGAAAATGGCAAGAGACCTTCAGTCATAGATGAAGAAGCATATTGTGCAACTAATTGCTTGAGGAATGGAATTAATAAAATCGAAAACACACTGCAGTGTTTCTGATATGCAGGATTCGCCTGCATCTTCTGTGTGCCTCTGTAGGCTGAGTTCAGCTTCCCTTCACGGGACAAGGGCAGTGATCAAAGCAGGGCCTGCAGGGCCTGTAAAATCTGTGGCAATTGAAACCACGAGCATGGGAGCATTGTGGTTAGGTCTCACTCGTCACAAATTTTCCCATGTTCTTCATGCAACAGTTGCAGAGGAGTTCCTGAAGAATCACAGAATAGAATTGGAGGGGGCCCCTAAAGGTCATGTAGTCCAACTGCCCTGCAATTAACTGCAATGAATACCTGCAAACACAGAACCCGTGAGGTACAAAACCCACAGAGGTGTACAGCTCCAAATCATTGCTTGCAAGGAGTACGTTCATTGTATTACTGTTTGTGAAGTTCAGTCTTGCTTGGATTTTAAAGCTATGAATCTTTCAAGAAGGATATTGCACTCATTTGATTTATTTTTTTTTAAATCATACAATTATCAATTAGCTATACTAATTGAATAATTGGAGACTAATTCACTGTTCATTGTTAGGCCTTTTGAAGCTGTTAAAACACTCTGGGTTTCTTAATATTACTTTTACTAATGGAAACTAAAGTATTCCTAAAAACACACACCAATTTAACATGTTACGGGTAAAACATACAAAAAAAGAGGTTCTGTATTTAGTATAACAGGTGAATATAAATTTGCCTTCTTTTCTCCTTGGTGAAGGGCATTCTCCTTAGCATCTTGGCACAGTATGTTCCAGTTTTCCAGCAGGGAAAAAAACGTGAAGCAACTTTTCTCCAGCTACCAATGACTGCCCACTTGGAGCGGCATGAAATGTCAGGTCACTCCAGGTAAATGACTGTGAATCAACATCAGCTGGATTTAACTTCAGCTTCCTCATGAAGTGGAGCAGAGTAATGCTTCACAGTGAGGCCACTAAAACTTGGGTTGTTCTAACAACACCTACATCATTTGCATATCTAAATGAATTACTGTATCACAAATTATTTTAATCTGAGATGTAATCAGCCCATCCCTTTATGTTTGGAATATCCATAGAATAAGCTTTTCTGGTGCTGATTAGACTGTGCTGTTATTTGACATGCCATTTTCTTCTCTTCCCACTGCCTTTTCTGGGTGTTTTCTTCCCCCATATTCTTCTCAATAGCTGTCTTTGGACTTATAAGTTAAATACCTGATTCACTTTGTACATAGCTAGTGTCTTACGATAATGTTACCAGGGAATTGGATATATTCTTTCTTTTATTAAAAAAATAATAATAAGTAGTGACTTGAGATACAGTTCTATGAATTTGAGGCTTGTGTTCCTCACCAGCAGAGGAAGGCCAGAACAACAGTTATTGAGTCTCTGTTGTTTTCAGTATCTGCAATTGGAAATGGAAGTGAAGGCACTTCTACGTGCTCTGTTTGAAAACACACGTCCAAAAAAAAAAAAAAGAAAAAAGAAAAAAAGTTATATTGAATTCACCAGATTACAAAATACTGTGCAGATAAAGTGTTTTATATACAGAAAGTTGAGGTAAAACTTCAGAAATTGTTAGAATAGATCCCTTAGTTTCCTGAGCAGGAAGATGGGTAAAGAATGAGCATAGCACAGGGCCTGGGTGTTCTGAAGGGTTGTGCAGATAATGTGTAATTTGAAACCATTGCATTTGTATTCTCGGAGAAATCCAGAGGTAATCAAAACTGCTAACACAATGAGTTTTGTTGAATGTATTAGAAAAAAAGGAGTAAGAGCCCTTAAAAGTGCTTTGAAGTTTTGCTTGCACGCAGCATAGCACCATAATAGCCATCAGGTGTAATCTGGACAAAAGGGACTTTGATCTTCTTGTCTTGCTGGAGTGGGCCACGTTTTGAGGCAAGATCTCCAGTCTTCCAGCAAACAGATGCACAGAAAGGGGATTCGCTTCAAATTTACCTCCAGTTTGTGCTTTCTTACTTCAGGCTTTGTGCCTTGTAATCGTGTTGCTAGTTTTGTTACTGAAGATTTTTAACTCTTTGCTAAAATAACATTCTTGGTTTTCTGCTTTTTTTGCCCAACAATTTAGTAACAAAATTGTTCTTAGAGAAGCATAATACGTCAGCGATGATGTAGCAGAGCCTCTTCAGAGTGGAAATGTTGCTGTCGCTGCCTGACACACTGTTTATCTGCTAAGTGCTGTATTCAGAACTCAGGAAACTGATATTCACATTCTCAGCAGTCATGCTTGTGATTGGATCTGTCACAAACTGGCTGTTATTCTTCTGCAGAGTGAATTTTCCTTTTTCAGTGTGTGAGAAACATTTGCTTTCCTTTTTTTCTGCCTTAAAATATTCGAGAAATGAGCTGCCAGCTGTCGTACATTATGTACTCTCCTACATCAAGAGTGCCCAGAATTCGTACCAAGAGAAGTTCAGATGCTGGTGGTCTCAGGAGGAGTTTCTGGTTTTGTCCTGCCCTTCAAACCAGAGCTACAAACTCAAGCGCTGTGCTTACCTGGATCAGCTGATGGGTGGTAGCTGCCCACGTGAGGAAGGCTCAACCTGTGCACTTCACATTGTCCTGCAGACACTTGTGCTGCTTGGGTTGGGCCCTTCGGTGCCTTCAGATAAAGTTATTTGAAATAAAGTATGAAAGCTGTATCGTTGTGGCTTATTTAATGTGTTAAAATAGTTGAGCGTTGACTACATTTTAAATAGCAGAAGATGGGATGCAGCGCCATTGCTGTGTGTCCTGCTCAGGAGTGATAGCACCTATCGTGCAGAAACACTGACAAATTTATGCCTATCTCCTATGACCGTGAAGAAGGTCTCCAAATATAAGCATAAGCACCTCTATGCTTATCTTCCATTTTCTAGATTTTCTGAAACCATACATCCGTGGGAATGGTTGCTCTCTTTTAGCCATTTAAATGAAGTGCTGGATGCTACAAACATGAGTGTGGGTGATAACTATGTGGCTGCTGATCAAAGCAGCTATGGAGGCAGCGAGCCCTCTAATGACCCAGGTGACTTTTATTAAAAAGTCCCCAGGAGCCCTAGGCTTAATCATACAAGATAACTGTACTTTGAACACATGTAAACTCACCCCATGTTGTCCATTCTGACTTGTAGATGTACCTACTGGCTTGTGAATGTAATAAGCAAAGGACCCGACTTGATGATCCAGGGGGCCCTCTCCAGTCTTACTTTTTTCTGTTTCTGTCTCATGTTAAATTTTTCTCATTTTTCTCCATTTGGTAGAAATGCTCCAAAAATAGGAGTTTTATTTTTTCTTTCCTCTAATTATGCTCCTTTGGTTCCTTGTGAGTTTTTTGTTTTTTAAGGCAGAGGTGCACTTGCTACTCATTATGTAAAGGAGTTTCTCTGCAGGATTTCTCCCATTATAACATTGTAGTGGTCTATGGAAAGGCGGTTAAACATGTCAAGTATGTCAACGTGAGTTCTGTCCCTTTGGAGGAAGGCACAAACTTCTGCATTACGTACATTTCATCAGGTTTTAAAATTTGAAAACACTTTGTCATTATCAAAGATGTGCTGAAAAGGAAATAGGCTGCTTTGTGGTAACCATTGTGATGCACTGTAGTGCGTGTTTGGCAATGAAAACACACTTCTGTACCTTGATGACATTGTCTAGGCTTTTGGAGGGTTGGTAGAGACCAATGTCTTGCCAGATGAGGCGTTTCAAAGCCAGTACTGCTTTCAACACCATCCTGTCTGAAGCAGCTTATTCCTTACCAAATAAGCTGGAATTGCATCTGTTCTGGTGGTAGGATAGGTGTAACAGCGGAATGTCATCACTGCTTTCACAGATACCATTGGAGCACTCTCACTAACTAGACCAGAGGCATCCCTGAACTCAATCATACATGAAGCTCAGAACCCATACGGCTCCATCTGTACTTCATAAACAACAGCATGGGACAGCCGGTGTACTCCCAGCTCCTGCAGCTTCTGTCAGAGCTGAGACAAGGCTCTGTCCTGCTGAATATCCAGTAACTGTCTGTCTGTCTATCCATACTCCCTATTCCATCCATTGCCCAGGTTCCTGGGCCAATAATACTACTGTGTGCAGTGGTTCTGCGTGCAGGGCCAGCTGCAGTTGTGTCAGCCTGCTGATGCCTTCAAGCTGGGAGGGCAGTCGTCATCTTTATATTCTACCAGAGAGTGTTTTTACAAAGCTACAATGGGTCACATTAACTCTTCCAGTTACAAAGTCAGAAATGAAACGCATTCACCTGGCACTCTGCTTGGAGCTGCAGCGGATGGCAGTGGTAGAGCTTCATTTCCTCTGAGCTCCAGGAAAACAGGGTAAAATAATGCAAATTAAGGCATTTTTTTTAGTCTGCCCCATTATTGCTATCAACTCCTTCTTTGGAATTCTTGCATGTAAGTCATTTTAGAAGTGACACTAATGTAATACTGCAGTGCCCCTAATAAGGGAGATGGTCTTTGTGGATTGTAAGCTAAGAGTTAATGAAAAGGAGACATTGGCCAGGAGATGTTATAGAAGGTGGCTGGACTTCTTTTATCTGAGAATAACGTATGCTAAATGGTTTGTAATAAAACACTGAGCTGTTGACTCATATTTTCCTTCATTAAATAAAATAAAATAGAATACCTTGAAATTTAGAAAAAATAAATGTAGGAGAAAACTGCTTCATCAAACACTAAATTGACAAGAATTGTGGTTGGGTGACTCAGAGTCTGTAGCCTTAATGGATTTCTGGCAGAAGCCGTAAGTATAATTAAAGAAAAACATCCTAAAAACATTTTTGTCAGGATGTGGCAGCACAGATTGCTATTTCAGATTTCTAGAAACAAAATGCAGAGTTTGTTTAATTTCAGATCAGTATTCCAGACTGATAGCTTAAGAGTGGCTGATGCTTCAGCTTTAAAGAAAAGGGGCATTATGAAGCCACATTGGAGGTTTTAAGCTACTAGTTGGCAGACTTGCCTGTTGAGTCAGAAGGTGGCAGAGCTCTGTTTAACTGCATTTTAGCTCCATGCACTTTGAAATGGAAGTGCTGGTATTGCTTTGTTCTAACGCAGAGTTCTGCATTAAGCTTCCAGAGATTAGAAAGATTGGGCTGTAGGGTCACTGGTAATCTATCTGTCCCTGTATGCAGGCACTGAGGTAGCCAGTGTTTGCTGCTGGGATGGGCTGAGCAGACTCTTATAACGTTACATCAATAGTGTAACGAGGAAGGAAGACTGAAATCATACAAATGTTATTAAAAAGCGTTTAACGCAACACAAAGTTGCTATTTAAAATTGATAAATTTGTAGTTTTCTTGCAACTAGGATTTGGAAGCAAATGTTTTGTGTATGTTCAATAGGTAGAGTTTGTGGATGTTTGATGAACATGGTTCACAACTCATCCTTAAGGGTTCACAAAAAAAAGGCATGAACACGTCACACATCCCAGACACAGCAGTGCTGACTGTTTGAGGCTGGATATTAAGCTCCAGGTAAGTGTGATTTGAAGTGGCAGGATTACTTTGGGGAAAATGAGCGGGGTTTTGTGGCAGGTTTTCTCATGGCAGCTGTATGAAGCTGCTCAGAAGTGTGGAGTGCTAGAACTACTCCCAGCAGAGATGGATTATTGGAAAAATGCGAGTGAGGTGGGCAAAGCTGCCTGATAGATTGCAAAACCATATGATAAATTATACTGATCACATGCATATGGCTCCCATATACGTAATATATGTATATTTGTGCACAGAGCTTTATTCCTCCCCCCTGACCCCCACACTTTCTTTTTTTTTACTTTCTTTTTTTTACTTTTTTTTGGTAGTAAAATTCAGAGCAGTGAATTAGGAACGATACAATCAGATATAAAAGGATTTAGAGCTGTTTAGGTGACTTGGCCAACAGCTGGCAAGTGCGGTTCACTGTGGAAAAATGTGAAATAATTAGTCTGGGAGCAAGAAACCAAGGAAACACAGTGTGTGCAGAAATGGAACAATCATTCAGCACACTGACTAGGAGAAGGATTTGAAGGTTATTGTGGAAAAATCATTGAAACCATGAGGCTTGTGCACAGCTGCAAGAAGTGAGTTACTAGGTTGTATCAGAGGGATAAAACACAAAATAGGAGGCTATACAGTTACAGGAGTGTTAGGCTCCATCTGGCACAGTGTGCGTAGTGTTGGTCACCGTGCCGTACAAGGCAGATTGTCTGGGAAAGGGGGCAAAACTTGGAACAAAGATAAATATTTTGTGTGTTAAGGTTGTGGATAAGGTGATACTGTCCTTTCTCTGTATGAGATCAAAAATGGGAATAACCTTAAAGATGGAGCAACAAAGTAGGAGTGAACAACTTAGAACTTCACAGACTGGTGAGCATCTGGAGTAGATTATTTCAGGAAGGCTGTTGGTACACAGAATGTACATATGTTATGTGGGCTTGGTAAAGAGAATTAAAAAGAGTGGCAGTGATAAGACTGTGGTTGAGACAGGCGTGTCTTTCCATCCTCTCTTACAATGACTTTGGGTGACCAGAGTTTTCCGAGTGATTGTAGCTTTTAAAGGAGATAAATATATGTGAGACTACCATTTCTATCTATGAATTATGCTTCTGCATCTGCTAAGCCTGTATTTAAACACATTGGGAGCACCTATGTTGTTCGTGCTGTGTATTAGCAATAACATGCTCATTCTGCCCAAGCGCTGTTATGTTTCAAAGCCCTGCAACCAGAAGCTAAGGCTGTCTGCTTAGTGCCTCTGCGATGCCACGTCAGGATAATGATGCACAGCATACCAAAGGTCTGGAGATCTGTTCTAGGCTCTAGAATCCAGAGCATCTGCTGCTTTGTCAAGTTTGGTTCTTCCATTAAAAAATCTAGGAGGGAAAAACCCATGGATATTGAAGAATATGGCATACGGAGTATATGTAAGTGGTAAAATCCTAGCTCAGATGAGAAAATATGCTAAAGCAGTGGAATTATTTTAAGTAAAAAACTTTTTTAAAGATTCAGCACTTGGTTTAGTGCATACTTAGCTCTCTCGTTTCTTGATGCTTACATGCAGCAGTAAAGCAGCATGTGAATAATTGAAGGGATAACTCCATACACTTTAGTTCTGTAGAAGAAATTACTGTGAGTTAAACTTAGCTCCCTGTATCACTGGATCTACAACAAACCCAGAGGGTGATTGGGCTGTCGTTAGAGAAAAGAGCTTGTCCAACATGGTGTAAATCATTAGCTTCTCCTGGGAACCTTGCCCATTTTACCCAGCTTTATGAATTTTGGAGCCGTTGCCCTGTTGTCACCTGCCTGTAGTGGCATGGAACATTCTCCCACAATCTCTGTGTTCAATATGCTACGTTACTTCTCTTGGAAAGCTTTTGTGGAGGTACACAGCAGAACTCCACACTGAATGTTTGTTGCAGTTCTACTCTTCAGATGGTAACTGTTGAAACCAAGATACAGAGCCTCTGAAGCTGATGTCAGAATTTCATATACATTATATATAGATTGTCAAGGGAGTGGAAGAGCTTAGAAGGGGAGTTACTGAACCCGGGAGCTCTGTAGACAGCAAAATGAAGCCAGTGTGCATGGCTGTTGTGCTTCCTCTCTTAAGGGATGAGACAGTGGAACAGGTTGCCCAGAGGAGCTGTGGATGCCTCCTCCCTGGAAGCATTCAAGGCCAGGCTGGATGGGGCTGTGAGCAACCTGGTTTAGAGGGAGGTGTCCCTGCATATAGCAGAGGGGTTGGAACTAGATGATCTTAAGGGTCCCTTCCAACCCAAGCCATTCTATGATTCTGTGATTAACTCCTGCATGATAATATAGTGCAAGCGTTGGCTGGCATGCAGCCAGCCGTGTGCATGCCTTCAAGGAGATTTCATGGGGCCAGGAGCCGCTTCGTCTCTGAGCAGAGCTGTGCTGCGCTGTGCCACTCGCACAGGATGGAGGGCACAGGCATTGCGAGGTGGTGCAGTGTTTTGTTCAGAAATAACCCAAAGATATCACTCTTCTGAACTTAATGCTCTCAAAAATTTCATATGTATCATGAAAAAAGTTCTTTGTGCGGTTGTCATCTGTATCATACGGTGTTGATCTTGCAGGAAAAACCTCGATTTAACTCTTAGGTAGAGTGTTTTGTTTTCCAGTGCTCATCTTCTGTAATGTCAAAAATCTACTTCTCGTCATCTGCCCAGGAACTGCCAGCAGGTGGATTTGTTGGTAGGGAAAACTTTGTGCTACGTGTTAAGACAGTGGTGGCAACCAGATCATATTTACAGGAGCTTCATTCTAGAATTTAGGATAAAGTTAACAAAAACCAAATTCCTACTGTGTTGTTTTCACTCATCCTTTCAACTATCAGCTTTTTGTAAAGGATCTCTAAATGCAGATATAATCCATTTAAAGCAGGTCATTACAGACTCTGTGACTTGCCAGAAGCCGTGTAGAAGCAGTGCTACCTTTTCTTAATTATTCAGTGTCTGCAGCAGTGTGTGTGATGGGAGGCACGTGGAGCATGGGCTGGGAGTGAACCATCTGCGAGTGCTTCTGCAGGAGGCTCCACAAAGAGCAAACTGACTTAATGGAGCTAAAAGCTGGAAACTTAAACAGTAAATTCAAGCCATAAGGGAGATGGAGCGAAGAGACCCATGCACAGATCTCCTCTGTCTCCCCTGTCCTCCCAAACAGGCCCTTGTTTTCAGCCAGACGTTTTTCAGAGCCTTGCCATGCGTTAGTGCTATGTTAGAGATACACAGTGCTCTATTCATCTGTATTTAATGCCCTTAGATGCCTTACTGAGGAACCTGGTCCTTACACTGCCTTGGAGTCAGTGAAAAGAAGTCATCTTCTGCTGTGGGTCTCTACCATTTGGATACCAAAATGGATTCTGTTATTGCTGTGACCATAGAACCACCAGCCCCCAGTTACTATATCACTTCAGGAATGACTCTAAACCAAAGATGCCTTTTAACATATTAATCTTTAATATTTAAATACAAGAAAACCTGCTTTTCAACTCCATTGCTTTTGACCCACTTCTGAAAATAAGGTCACTTCACATTGTTTCCAAGAGCTCAAGAGTAGCCCATACAGTTATTAGATACGGATCTGAAGAGCTTCACATGTTACCTCAGGAACGGTTCTGCAATCATTAAAATGCTCGAGCTGGATCTACGAGATCAACAAAGTGTGAGAAAGTAGATCAGTTTTGAGTACAACCACGTATCGTTTAGTTGGAAACGTGCAGCTGCAGTTTGGAAGAAAACAAAATATATAGCAAGCACAATGCTGTTATTCAGCTCAAAGTTAAAGCATTTTTTTCCAGCTATCAATTTACAGCTTAAGATAATGGATTTTGGCAGTGTGCAGAGCTGTTAAGTAATGTTTATTAAAATGGATAAGAAAGGACTTAAGAGGTGGTCTGTAAAAGAGAATTTTTAAAGGACTGGTTAGTGGGATAAAGAAATGGCATTTTCTCCTAGAATTGAAGTTTTATATCCCTGGACAGATCATTAATGAAAAAGATTGTGGTGATATCATCTTATTATTTAGTAGTTCATGAAATGATATGGAAACTGTACCTACAGAGGCTTTTTTTACCTCTACTGTGAGGCTGAAAAAGTTGTGCGTGTTAAATATCTATCCTGGAGAGAGAAATAATCAGCTGCATTTAAGTTTCCCTTAGTCACAGTACTAGCTTATAATTTGAATTAAAGTGAACATTCCCAGGGTCTATTATCCATTGTGCAGCTCTACACAATAGGCAATAGTTGTGTGAAACTCTGTGCCAGAAGTCATTAAAGTTGCTAGAAGTTTGCATGGACTCGAGGAGTTGTTGGGTAAGTGCCAGAAGGTGATATAACTGAGGGCTATGAAATGAAAAGAAACCACATCCAGCTCAGGATGTCCCGGAGCTCAAAATAGATTTAATACTGAAGGAATATTTTTATTCCTTTCTAAGCATTTGCTTGTGGCCAGTGCTCGAATGTATGCAGACATGCTGCTGCTGGGGCTGAAGCACAGCATCGTGCTCGTTCAGATGCTCTGACCCTGCAGCCCCAACCCACGGGGATGAAATGGACTTCAGCTCTGAGCTTGTGCTGTCAGCTCCATCCTTCTGGTATCGTCTCTGCCCAAGTTCAGGCATATATCTAAATGTTTTTAAAATACGTCTGTGACAGGGCTAGAGGCATGAGTTAAGTCTTACTGGGCAGGTGTGCATTTATTTGCTTTTTTGAATAGAAGTGCTTTTCAAACCCGTGCATCTGCTGGCAGGTCACAAAGCTGAAATATCTGAGCTGGCAAGTCAGGGCTCTGCAAGGCTGGGGCGAAGGTGTGCCAAGGCACTTCTCCTGCTGTGAGAAGGACATCAGTATAACTACTTCAGATGAGTATTTTATAATCAGCTTTAATGCCATATGTATCCTCCAAAGATTTCCTCATTACAAAAAAATTAAATATGACTGAGTTCATAGATTGACTTTCATTTGGGCTGGCTGTTTTCGCTGTTTTTCATGACCAGGAAAAATACTAAAGCATGATGACAGTGTTGTGTTGATGTAGCACTGTGTCTGCTTGCAGTAAGGAGCACCCTGGCGCCCTGTTCTCCCCTGCAGATGTTCCCCAAAGGTCCCCAGCCAAAAGCAGATGGTAGCAAGGAGAGCTGGAGCTCGGCTGAGTGCATGCACAGTGCAGTGGAAACCTCAGCAATCTGCACTTCTCTTTCACTGCCATTCAAATTGAGCAGGGTTTTTTTCCTGAGCTCATTAATACCAACCTTGTAATTGCTTTCTCCTCATCTCACTGCTGACTTCAGAGCACTTTTATTAATTTTTTGTTCCCCAGAACCATTTTCAAGTTTGGCAGTTGCAGGGGAAATGGCATCTCTCTATTCATGGCAAAAATGGACGCTTCCACAGTTAATAAGCAGGAGTCAGATGGGTAGGGGTGGGGTGGGCAGGACACAACTAATTACATTTGTCTCCTTTTCTTTGTGTTGCAAGGTACATACTGATTGCACTGTTGCATTTTAGCGTTGTATGAAAGGAATGGCTTTAATACTTCAGATGCTATAGATAAATAGATAATATCCCTATTTTTTAAATCAAGCAAATTCTACGTTTTTATGCTTATGTTCTTTATGGTGGGTCCAACCAGCGTATTCTTTGCTCTTAACCTGCTCTCGGCCCTTTCTCTGTATGTCATCCTGAAATGTTATGGCAAATAGTGAATTAGCACATGAACTTTCCCATAGAGGTGGTGGGTACCCCATCACTGGAGACACTCCAGGTCAGGCTGGATGGGGCCCTGGGCAGCTGATGGAGCTGTAGGTGTCCCTGTTCATGGCAGGGGAGTTGGACCAGGTGGCCTTTAATGGTACCTTCCAGCTCAGATGAATCTAAGATGATTCTATGATGATGGAATTGATTCTCACAGAAAAATTATTCTGGAGAATTTCAGCAGCGCCTTAAGTTAGAAAATGTGTTTAGCATGGTGAAGTCTTCATTGTTTGTGTGAGTTATTTCTAAAGCCAGTTTTATAAGGCTTGAACAGATCAGTGAAAGATGAAATCTGTTCCCCTGATGTATGCTGAAATAAGCATCAGTACAGCTCCAGGATGAGTCTGTTTTCCACGGCTGATCATCGGCTAGAAATCCAGTCATCTATTTGTGCTTTAAAATGGTAATGCTGGGTGGTGAATATTCTCAAGCGGAGGAGGGGAAGACCAACTTGCATTATTTTTAGTTAGCACTGTAAACATTTACAAACAGGCAGTCTGTCTTCAAAAAATGTGGGCATGCCGGAGGTCTCAGGGTTTCCAAGAGGTTGTTTGAACAAAGGTTGGACAAATACAGCGTTAATTTGACTTAATCTGTGCAATCTGGTTTTTATGCAGTTTTTCCTTCTCGAATTAAATGATGTGTTCAAACTGTTCCCCAAATGAAGCCCGAGGTAGCAATACCCTTAAAAATTCTGAAGGGGAGGAGAAGGGAGAATTGCATCAGATTGAGTTCTGGACCTCCCAAAGACACAAAGTGTTTGTACAAACAGCCCAGGTTGCTTCCAATAAGGCTGCAGCTGTGATAAATGCACCACTGAGGTCTTGAAGAAGAAAACCAGCAGGTGCTGGGTGACCTGCTGCAGTGCGCTGCTGCTGCAGAAAGGTGCAGCCAGGATGGCTGAAGACAGCTTTACCTCTGCTACACGGAACGTCACACAGAAACAGATGACTCAATGGCTACAGGGCTTGGGGTGTTTTTTTGGTGGGTTTTTTTTGGAGTTTTTGGTTTTTTGTTTTTGTTTTTTTTTTTGTAGAGTGAGGTGCTGCAGAGGAGAAAGTAACACTTTGTTGTGACCTCGCTGATGCGCTATTGGTGCAGCAGTGATGGGCTTTGAAGGGAGGATTAAGTAATGCACACCCGAGCTTTCGTCATGGAAGGGAAGTTCAAATCAGAGGTTGGAATTTATAAACAGTAGTAAAAAATGGTGGATTCACAGCTCTGTGGTAATCAGGAATGCGCCAGGTTTACACTGTTGTAGGTATTTGTTACGTTATTACAGTATTTCATCCAACTTTCAGGATAACCGTGATTGAAAATACTCAATAGAAGATGGATCTCACATTTCTCTAATGCAAGTCTAATATCATGAGCAGCCATGCCCTCGATGCCCAGTTCAGAGGCAGTGAGACATTCTGTCTTTGCAAATGAAATGTATCTATAAATGTAATGAATTCAATGAATGCAGGATTCTGTTACCTCCTTTCAGTACCCTTAACGTCGTCACCTGTTCTGGTTTTTTATGCAGGATTTTTTTTTTGCTAGAAGCTACCAGAACCTGATTATAAAAGCTCTGACCCACACAGCAATCTGCTAAGGTGCTTCTTATCAGCTCGGAGTATGGTGCACTCGGTATTCTACTCAGGACTTGAAAGACTGCACAAATTTTTGGAAATCCTCTGAGACAGTAATGCTTGTTTAATTGATAATAAATATGTCAACTTGAACAAGCAGAATTAGAGATTTCTGAGCAACGTCACTTTTTTGAGTCTTTTGACTTAGAACACTGAGAAAACAGAAGATAGTGTTGATGAAAATTGCTAATTAAAGAGAGGCAATGGCAGAACTGTGGGTTTCTCCAGTGCTTCTTTATAGCCATTCTTCCTATGTGCTATCTCTGTGTCAGATAAAATGTTTTAGAAGAACAATTCCACATAGGTAGAAAGTTTAAAAAAATAAGCGAGACTAGAAAAAATAAGTGCAGTCGTTGGAAAATACAGTGTGTTTTGAGCCATGCCAGTTTTACACATGGCATTGTCACGAGTTCTTTCACTCCTCCAGAAAACAAATGATTTGTTTAGAAGTAAAGTCAGCAGCTTTATGGAGAAATAAATATAACTTTACAACTTAATTATAGTATAAACATTTCTTGTGGCCAAAGTGCCTTTGTTGTTATGGCTGTATTAATCTTGGAGGACAGACGGATGTAGGTTTTGGGTCCCTCTTGGGACCTGCTGGGTCCCCCAAGCACGAGGCTGACCCGTGCAGTGTGGTGATGGCCATTTGTCATGGATGTGGCCAAACCTCTACTAAAAAGTGGAAAGAAAGGGAGAAAGAAAGGAAGGAACGCTCTGAAGGGATTCTCTTTTCTTTCTCTGCACATTGTTATTCTCTGATTAGTTTACCACAATGGAAGTTTTACCTAATAGTGTTAGTTTGCTGTATACAAAAGGGAAGAGTTTCACACATCACAGATGCTGGTTAACGCTTCGAGAGGTTTGATGGTAGATGTCTTTTCTATGGCAACCTAATCCGCTAGCTCCCTATCGGTTATGCCACCTTTTTAGCTACCAGACTCTCTGAGAACTGAGGAATCATCTTCATACAACATAGGTAAAAATGGGGTTTAAAATATGCAAGACTTTTTATAGAGTGTATAGTGACAGATTCAGCTAAGTATTTATTCAGTTTTCAATCTGATTGCTTATGCAGAAGAACCCAGAGCCTAGCTTGCTTTTTGTGTTTTCTTAATTCACGTACTTCTTTTTGCCATTTGCACGTCTGTCTTGGAAAATGTCATTATAAAATGGCTGGAGAAAAGCCTGGATTCCCCCCTTCCCCCAAGGAAATTTTCAAGCTTTTGAGGGAGCATTAATGTGATTAGCATTGTAATGGTCACATTATCACAGAAGGAAATTCTGACTCGTTCCCAGCACTGTATTCCTGTATTTCCAGCAATCTGTCACATGTAGGATTCCCAAATATGTGTCCTTAGGGGAATCTTATTTTTGGAGTATAGGCCATTAGTTGGGCTTTTCTTTGTTTTAAACAATTCTTTATGCATTCTTTTTTATCTCACAGTATGTATAGCAAGAGTTCCTGCAGTTGCATGCCCTTCCCTGTTTTGTTTTTCATTAAAAAAAAACAACAAAACATACTGGAAAACTTTAATTCCTTGACTGTGAGTTGTTTTTTAAGCCTCTTTACTGTGCACAGACATCATAGCAATGCATAAGTGGTATCTACGTTGGCATGATGAACAGGAACTTGTGGCACTGTCAGTGCACATGTGGAATAACAGGAGCCTTCCAGCTCCAACCTGCAGATCCTGTGGCCAAGGAGCTCTGTATCTCTATGGGGAATAAACCTATTGCTTCTGTCTCAGAGTTGAGCACCAGCTCACAGAGCTTTCTTCCAGAGTTCACTGTGTTTTTTAACTGAATTTTCTTTTGATCTAAACCCTCAAAAAGGGATACTCTGAAATTTGACCAGATTAATAAAGAGCAAGAAGTCCTTTAAAAGTATTTGCAGGTTTACTCAATAGAAATGCTCATTTACAGAGATCAAAAAATGGCTAGCTTGCTTAACATTGTCATCTTTTTGTTATTGTTCATTATTATATAATGACAGCACGATATGAGCTTTTTTAAGCCTTATGTAAGCATCCTGGTTTGAGATGCATTTAAACCTCCATATGGAAACCTGTCTCTTAGTCCAGGAAGGTAAAATCACAGGATAGTTCTGCTTTGCGGTGGACCCAGTGCTGGGATGGACATCCCCTGGCAGGGTGAGTCCAGAGGACTCAGGTTAAAAATTGGCTGGTTCCAGACTCTGTCTTTTCAGTGCGTAATGACATCTGGCAGGCAGCGTGCTGTGGTGAGGCTGTTCTCCATGTGGTTTTCTGGAAGGCACTGCTTATTCAGCCACTGTTTAAAACATGGGTGAGGTGCAAACATGTGAACAATAGTGCTTACAAAAAGATTAGCATTCTGAAAAGTGTTTTGGAAATACACAAACTGCAGTTGTTTCTGATGACAGGGAGGCGGTCCGTGCCCAGTGCTCCTCCAGGAGCGCACACGCCGGCCTCAACGCACCATGGCAGCGTGCTGCATTCTCAGGAGAGTTGGTTGTCTGGTGTTTTATTTTTTTGGTTTTGTTTTTGTTGTTGTTTGCTTTTCTTTTTTACTTCTCTGCTCCCATTACCACTAAACCAACCACTGTCTTAATTCTCAAGCCATTGTATTTACCATTTCTTTCTTAGCCTTTACATAGCTTACCACAGCCATCTTCTTTCTAGTCTCTCTTATTATTATATTGATGACCTGGATGAGGGCATTGAGTGCACCCTCAGTAAGTTTGCAGATGACACCAAGCTCGCTGGAAGTATTGATCTGCCTGAGGGTAGCAAGGCCCTACAGAGGGATCTGGATAGTCTGGATAGCTGGGCTGAAGCCAATGGGATGGGATTCAACATGACCAATTGTCAGGTCCTGCACTTTGTCCGCAATAACCCCAGGCAACACTACAGGCTTGGGGCAGAGTGGCTGGAAGACTGTGTAGAGGAAATGGACCTGGGGGTGTTGATTGATGCTAGACTGAACATGAGCCAGCAGTGTGCCCAGGTGGCCAAGAAGGCCAATGGCATCCTGGCTTGTATCAGAAATAGTGTGGCCAGCAGGAACAGGGAAGTAATTATCCCCCTGTACTCAGCACTGGTGAGGCCGCACCTCAAGTACTGTGTCCAGTTTTGGGCTCCTCGCTGTAAGAAAGACATCGAGGCCCTGGAGCGTGTCCAGAGGAGGGCAACAAAGCTGGTGAGGGGTCTGGAGCACAGGCCTTATGAGGAGCGGCTGAAGGAGCTGGGATTGTTCAGTCTAGAGAAGAGGAGGCTCAGGGGAGACCTTATTGCTCTCTATAACTACCTGAAGGGAGGCTGTAGTGAGCTGGGGGTCAGCCTCTTCTCTCGGGTGACTAGTGATAGGACTAGAGGGAATGGCTTCAAGCTGCACCAGGGAAGGTTCAGGCTGGACGTTAGGAAATACTGCTTCTCTGAAAGGGTGGTCAGGCACTGGAATGGGCTGCCCAGAGAGGTGGTGGAGTCACCGACCCTGGTGGTGTTCAAAGAGTGTTTGGATGTTGTGTTGAGGGACATGGTTTAGCGGGAACCATTGGTGAAGGGCAAATGGTTGGACTGGGTGATCCTGTGGGTCTTTTCCAACCTTAACGATTCTATGATTCTATGATTATTCATACGTAGACATGCATATATTTAATTATGAACATATTCAACAACCATTAAATGTTAACACAATACATTCATTTAATTACAACACTATCTTATTGCAAATTTAGCCTTTTTTTTAAACACTGTGAAATTCAACAACCATTAAATGTTAACACAATACATTCATTTAATTGCAATACTATCTTATTGCAAATTTAGCCTTTTTTTTAAACACTGTGAAATTCTGGACTGTCTGCTTGCATAATACTGTGTCAGATCTAACTCCCTTATCCTCAGCTTTTCATCCCTTTAGTTATCTTTTGAACCTGTACTGCTTATTTCTCCTATTGGAAAGTCTCTCTTTCTCATCGTCTCCCAGTCTTGCTTTTTGGGATGCATTTTCTTCCATCAGTCTACCATTCATTCCATGAGCAGTTTGTTTTCTCTTGTAAGTTCCTACTTATTTGCAGCATTTCCAGGATTCATAAGTTTCCCAGTTCAGAACAAAAATTTGTCTATCAATTATCTACTCTTAAAGCCAATTAACCATTTCTTCCTGTATATACAGTTGTTACAGAATCAAGCACTATGACAGCAAAAAGCTCTGAAAGCTATAAAACATCACATAAAAATATATCACCTTGCAGTTGGCATGAGTTGGACCACAATTACACCCACAATGTGGGAATAGTTCAGATCAGAATTACATAGTCCCGAAGTGAAGGGCATGCAGTTAAGCTGATGTTAAACTGTGATGTAATTAATGGATTCCCTCTTAACATAGTTCAGAACAGATCAGATAGAGCTACTTTCCTGCCTTTCCAAACAAAGGGAGAAGCAATTCAAAAGGGGCATGTGCTTTCTTCTACAGTGCAAACACACATATAAGGCAAACTTCTATCAACTTGAGAAACCTTAAAAATCTGTATGCCCAGTGTAAGCAGACAGTTCTGCATGTCCCCTGGTGCTCTGTACAAACAGGCTGCTCAGGGAGGTGGTGCAGTCACCATCCCTGGAGGTATTCAAGAAATGTGGAGATGTGGCACTGAGGGACATGGCTAGTTGGCATGTTGGGGATGGCTTGATGGTTGCACTTGATGATCTTAGTGGTCTTTTCCAACCTTGCTGATTCTGTGATTCCGCAATTCTACAATTTAGTCCTTGTAGACTGACATGCTCAGCAGCATCCAAGCCACAGAGGTGGAATTAGTAAGTAGTGCAGTGTGATAACTTGCAAGTTGAGGTGTAAATATATGGTTTGTTAAATGTGTTGGTTCTCTGTCTTTTTAAAGCTTGTGGACCTTGTCTGCCTTTGTTATGTTCTGTTGGTGGAAATGTGTTAGTTTCTGACTTCTTTTGAAGTTTACTTTAAAAATGAGCTCTGCTAGAAATGAGAGTTCTAGAACTGAATTGTAAAAATTAAAAACCTTTCAAACTGAGGCTGTTTTCTGTGTTATCCTTATATCCAGTTTTATTCTGCATTTGGAACAGTTCTAGTAACAGAAGAATACCTGCTGTGTGTACACCAGCTTGTTCTAAACATAAAGAGTGGAAGAGAAATATTCATGCAAAAATGTCAAGGTTTTAGGTGCACATAAACTGTTCACTTGCTCCTTCAAACTTAGCTGCCCCTAGCCAGTATGGGACAGAAGAATTGTCCGGGCAACTGTCTGAAAGAAGGAAGGGGAATGGTAGCTGTTATTGCCAAGAGAGAGATGCAGCTACTTTCAGAGTATTTATATTGAGCGGCGCTGCTCCATCCTCATCTGCCAGTTGCACTAGCCAGTTCTTTAGGAAGCCCGTTTCTGTCTCATGAGTGATTCCTGAGAATTCAGAGGTCTCAAGATTATTAGAGTTTCAATTTGCTAAACAGTCATTCACATACTTAGAACTTTTTTCAAACACCTGTCATAGACTCATAGAGTATCCCAAGTTGGAAAGGACCCACAAAGATCATTTAGTCCAAGCTCCACAAAGGACCACCCAAAAATTAGACCTTATGTCTGAGAGCGTTGTCCAAACACTTCTAGAACTCTGGCAGACTGGGGCTGTGATCACAGTTCTGGGCAGCCTGTTCCAGTACACAACCACTGGCTCAATGAAGAATCTGCATAAGCTAAAGCGTATCAGTGATATTGACAATGGGTTTGAGTGTTTCCTCGTCAGGTTTGCTGATGACACCAATCTGTGGGGTGCAGTCGACACACCAGAGGAACGGGATGCCATCCTGAGGGTCCTGGACAGGCTTGAGCATTGGGCCCAGGTGAACCTCATGAGGTTCAACGAATTCAAGTGCAAGGTCTTGCTCCTGGGTTGAGGCAACCCTCACTACCAATACAAGCTGGGGGATGAAATGGTTGAGTGCAGACCTGGGGGTACTGGTGGATGGGAATCTGGACATGAGTAGCAATGTGCCCTCGCAGCCCAGAAAGCCAACTGTATCCTGAGCTGCATCCAAAGCAGCGTGGCCAGCAGGGCAAGGGAGTGATCTTGCCCCTCTGCTCTGTGCTGGTGAGGCCTCACCTGGAGTACTGCCGGAGACACATGGAGCTGTTGGAACACATCCAGAGGCGGGCCACAAAAATGATCCATGGAATGGAACACCCCTCCTACAAGGACAGGCTGAGAGAGCTGGGGCTGTTCTGCCTGGAGAAGAGAAGGCTGTGAGGTAACCTGACAGCAGCCTTTCAGTATCTAAAGGAGAGCTACAGCTTCACTTTAGCAGGGTCTGTGGTGAAAGAACAAGGAGAAATGGTTTTAAGCCACCCTTCAAGAGGGTAGATTTTGTTTGGATATAAGGAAAAAGTCTTTTACAGTGAAGGTGGTGAAGCACTGGAACAGGTTGCCCAGAGATGTGGTTGATGTCCTGTCCTGGACACTTTCAAGGAGAGGCTGGATCAGACCCTGAGCAACCTGATCAAGCTGCAGATGTCCCTGTTGGTTGCAGGGGAGATGGACCAGATGGCCTTTAAAGGTCCCTTCCAACTCTAAGGATCCCATGATTCTCTGAATTTAGATGTCACTGTGATCATTATTCTGGGCTATAATCAGACCATCCTTCTCCAAGGCATAGATTCTGAATGCTCCAAATAAGTGCTTGTTTTCTCTTCTTTCCTGGTTTATTTTACATCCAGATTTCTTCTAACAGGTAAAAAAAATTGACTGTTGAAAAACCTGATACAGCTTAAATCATTTCATAAAACCATTTTGATTTTCTTTCATCTTTACCTCAATATTGTTTTTGGTAACTCGTGCATTTGGTTGAGATTCTGCATAATAAGTGGCTCACATTCTATACTGTGAAAGCACAATTCTTTTTTTTTTTTTTTAATGTATATATCTTCTTCAATATTGAAGTCCTGAGCTTTCTGTAAGTCAAATATTTGCATCAAATGGATGTCTTGTCAAGACCCTTTTTTTGTCTCTAAATCATTCCATCATATGAAACTTCTAAACCTTGAGCTCCAAGCTTTATCCTCTGTGCATTCATCATGCATGCTAGGTATGCTAACATGTGCAGCAGGGTCTGAGGTTAAGTTACATTTTCTGTTATTTTGATCATTTCAAATTGGATTGAGTTGAAATCGATATACAGTACTGACACAAGTTAACTGCAAAGTTACAGAAATTTGATATTGAGTTGCTAAATCCATTTGTAGATCTATTATGAATTAATGGAAACAAACCTAAGGCTGCCAGAGAGCCTGCTGGCACCAACTGGATTTTAATTACATCCTACACATTGGTTTGGTTATCCCTACAGCAGACAAAATGAGTGATGAGTGGCACAAATTATCTCTTCCAGATTGATCCTATTTTCAGATGAGAAGAAAAAATGTTTTGTAACTTATGTTTCCCTCTATGGGAAAGGAAATGTGGAAGAAGTTGTGCAAGTGGCAGAGGAAAGGAGGTGAAAGGATACGGTGGGAAAATAAGAAAATTATGTGGAAAGGAATATGGAAAGGAGTTCAGAAAGGAAAGGAACTGGATAATGTAGTGTATTATATATGCAGAAAAAAATAAAGATGAGAAAAAAAAATACTTGCAAATTGTTTTAAATTTTAAGAAGAGATTCATATATGAGCTTATTTTAAGTCATTTCTAAGTCATACCCAGCTGCAGATATTCGAGGTTGTACACATTTTGGATGGATGCAGAATTTGCTTAGCAGCATTACCAAAATCACATTGGTAAGAGTAATCAAGGTTTTATTTATGTAACCCTTCATGTTTATAAATGTATTATTTAGAAAGAAAAAAGCTGAACAATGGTTTATCTTCATATAATGTTTTCACTCAACTTAAGCATGCTATGTTCCATACCAAGAATGATCAAAGCCAAAAACCGAACACCATGCATTCTTTATTAGCCTGCTAATTTAAGAAACTGATGCACGAATTCATTACACAAATTTGAAAATTAATTTTAAGAAATAACGTTACTGCTCTTAGGCAGTACTCAGCACGGGAAGCCAAGGAGGCCATGGTGTTCAATAATGCCCACAGACACTAGCAGCTGACCATCATGCCTACTGCAGAGGGAAACACTTGCATTCTTGTAGAGTCCTTTTCAGGTCATTCAATTCTAATTTACCATCCGCTATCCTAGCTTTACCATTTACATTCTCAAATTAATGCTGGAAGTTTGACATAAAACCACAAAGGGGACTGAATTCCAAGTTAAAGCTGAAACTTCAGTGCTAATGCTTTTGGCTGTGCTTCGGTGCTGCGGAGCATGTGGCGCATGGGAACACCCACGGCTGGGTGCCCTTGCCGTATCTGCACACAATAGACCAAGTTAAGGATGGAATTTCAGCCTGAGCCTTAACATTAATGCCGCATAGTTTTCTGTTGGTTAATTTCTTCTTACACAGCACTGTTAAAGACAAAAATAATCCTAAGTCAATCACAAAGTCGTTTTCAATTATGCTTACAAGAGTCTTTTGCAAATAATCACAACAGATTATTCTCACTCATTGCATCGAAGAAGACGTGAATTTTGGTATCCTCATTGCCTTGAGTTTGCCCTTTTGGAAACCGCTGAGGTGTTTGATTACAGATACTTTAATATCTGAAGTCCCATTTTAAATGCATAATTGATTCCCATTGTATACCTATCTTTGCTTGAAACTCTGTAGACTAGAATTAAAGAGGAGAACACTGCCTTTTGCCACGTACATGCATTTTTTATTAGCAAAATGAATGCTTTGTCAGTGTTTTTAGAGATGTCAGCAATGTCAAATTGTTTTTATCTGAAGGACTCATTGAATGACTCAGGAAAAAGTACCTGGAAATTTTTCAGGACTTAATTGAAGTGGGAAGGATACAGGATTGTTGAGAGAGAGGGAGAGAGCTCCTCTCTGCATGTTGTAAGTGGGTGCTTCAAAAGAACATCAGTCTTAAAATTTAAGTGGTTGAATCAGCCTTTTCTTGAAGACATAATTTAAATTCAGTCTTTGATCAGATATTTGGAGTATTGATTAAAATGGTAACGCAGCCATTTATCCCCTTGTGAGAAGAGAGGGATGCTTCTCATCTTAAAAAAAAAAAAAAAAAAAACTGAAAACTTTCTACTTCTTCCCACATATTTTCATCTTTTGCATTTTGCACACCAGGCATCTTTGCTTGCAAAGACGGAAGAGATACATACTGGTGAAGAGAAAAACATTGATGGAAGGGTATTTACAGCTTTACAAGAACGTGTAAGCTGCTATTTCAGACTTGACTATATTTTGCATTTAGCCACGACACGTCTTGTACCTGCTTTGCAAAACCTGTGTTGCCTGCTTTCTGACATAGTCAGTCTGCTTTCGCTCAGGCCTAGGGGCTGTCTGAAGCCACAACTTGATGGCTGGTAGTCCAGAGACATCGAACACCGTGTGGTGGAAAGAACTGTATAGTTGAAGCAGAGTTTTGTAATTAAGCTCCTGAACACCTTCTGAAATGACTTTTCTTGGTTTGGAGAGTAGTCATAGTAAACAGCCAACTATGCCCATACAGTTCATTTAGGTTATGAGAGTTTTGTACCTCTGCACTGCACTCCATGGCCTGCAGCGGAAGGCACTTCTGCCTCAGCTGCAGCACCAGGCGTCGGCCAGCTGCAGTATTCCATCTTTCTGTGTGGGTTCACAGAATCATAGAACATCCAGAGTTGGAAGGGACCCACAGGAGTCACTGAGTCCAACCCGGGCTCCACACAGGACCACCCAAAATCAGACCCAATGTCTGAGTGCACAGTCCAAACGCTCCCTGAGCTCCGGCACTCGGGGCCGTGCCCACTGCCCTGGGCAGGCTGTTCCATGCCCACCGCCCTCTGGTGCAGACCCTTTCCCTCACCCCCAGCTGCCCTTCCCCTGATGCAGCTCCATGCCGTTCCCTCGGGCCCTGTCGCTGTCACACAGAGCAGAACTCAGCACTGCCCCTCCGCTCCCTGTGAGGAGCTGCAGCCGCCATCAGGCCTCCCCTCAGCTCCTCTGCTCTGGGCTGAGCACACTCAGCTGCTCCTTACATGCCTTTCCCTCCTAACTCTTCACATCTTTGTTGCCCTCTTTTGGACTCTCTCTAATAGTTTTATGTCCTGAAATGAAATAAGCTGGCTCAGAGCAGGAGCAGCTATGTATGCCATCAGGTCGAGTCCATTGCAGCCTGCACAACCATCTGCACTGTCCTGAGACCCAAGGTGATTCCCTATATGTGTCAGCTATTTGCAACCCACATAGCTGAGCAAAGGTCATGGAGTTGACAGTACTGGAGTGTTCGTTAGGTCCCTTGATCAGCTAGATGCTTTTGAAAGAGGTCAAGGAAGTCATTTTTGAGCACCAAGTGTTAACAGTGGAGAAGAAACTAAAGTCATGCTGTTTCAGCACAGTGGAATTGTAGCAGAAATAATAAATGCACGTACTGATGTGCATTGGCATTTACATGTGGTTGGTTCCATTGAAACTGCTGGATTTAATGCAATAGTATTGATATATCTCTGTTCTTGAAATGAAATTTTGTTGTACAAAATGTCTGATTACATTTAAAAAAAAAAAAAGCAAACATAATTTTGATCCTAAAATAATTCTACAATGCAAGTAACAGTGATGTTTGCCTTTTAATCTAACAGAAATGATAACAGCAGATTATGGAGGCGTTTGTTTTGCCAGCGTCTTCGTGTTGAACATAATCTTTCATTATAAAAATAAAATTTAAAAAAACAACCTGGAGCATATTGCCACAAGGTAACGTTTACTTTTCCTTTTAGATCTAAGGGGAGTTTAACTTCATTCTGTTCTTTGTTCCACCGCTGCATCTATAGCAGCGAATTTGTCTGCCTGTACTGATGTTTGATTAGTTAAGTCCACTTATTCAGTTCTGGATGGGGAGCAGTTCAAAGGGCGAACATCCAGCTGCATTCAATTTAATTAAAATGATATTGAATGTATTTGTCAAACTATAAGTTATGTAGCTTGCACCTGAGAAGTCATCACTTTCTTGATGTCATTACAGTATAATTGTGAACTTCGTATTTCTGATGCCAACTGTAGCAAGCTAAAGTTCTTAGTTGGTATTAAACCAATTTGAACAGTATTAATATTGTGAGAAAGATAGTAATTACAAAGCTTTACGCTGATGCTGCTGCCTTCATTCTGGACATAAACTTCCACATATTCCTTACACACATTCAGGCTGGGATCTGTAAGATCCCACTGACCAATCTTTTCCTCCAAGCTTCCATGCTCAGATTGTTTGCCCAGGTTTTCCTTCTCGTGCAATAAAATCATGCTAGCATGGTTAGAGAGAAGGAAGGTCAGCTTTTTTTTTTTTTGTGTCACTCTGTCTCTCCCTTCATCTTCTGAACTTTCTATACAGACAGTGAAAACAAATGATTGTAACTGCACTCCAGAACTCCTGTCCTCTCTGCTCATAAAGGGAGCCTGCATTAACCTAGTATAATTACCTAGTATATGTCTATAAATGCGTGAAGGGGGAGTCTAAGGAGGATGGAGCCAGACTCTGCTGAGTGATAACCAGTGCCAAGACGGGAGGCAGTGGGCATAAACTGGTACACAGGAGGTTCCTTCTGAGCACCAGAAACACTTTTTTGTTGTGTGGGTGATGGAGCACTGACACAGGCTGCACGGAGGCTGTGGGATCTCCTCCTTGGTGATCTTCCAAAGCTGCCTGAACGTGGCCCTGGGTGTCCTGCTCTGGGTGTCCCTTCTGGAGCCAATGGACCCAGAGGTCCCTGCCAGCCTCAGCCATCCTGTGGTTCTGTAGAGAGTGGTAGAATGTGAGCAGTTTAACTCTGCTTTAGCTCTGGCTCAGATCTTGATCCTAACCCCAGAGGGGCTAGGATTTTTTTAACAAATGCTGAGATCCTCATACAGGGACAGGACTTAAAAAGTATTGCAGAAGGTTTTTAAAAATAGTAGGGGTTGATACGGTTGATGCATTTCAACCTGTAAGGTTTGCTTTCATCAGTTATGCTAGTATTTGAAGATGACTTTAATAGGAAATAGGCCTTGTTCCCAAGGCTGGCTTGCAGATCAGGAATGCTTACTTCTTGAATGGAGCTCGGTGGATTTGTAGTCATGCATTACCATTCTGATGCAATACACATTTTTCTGGATACAAGGCACTGTTCGTTTGTTAACATGTAAACTTGTACCAGTCTATTTTGGTTAAAATTTTCAGTTGATGAAATTCAGTGCTTTGACTTCAGTTATGAAGTTTAGCTTTAGACAGGATTCAGACAAATTACAAGACTTCGGGTGCTTGAGAGTGCAGATGGTATGAAGGTATTGTAGGGTTTGCCATTTACGTCGTCTAAACGTTTTTATTCTGTGTTTGTGCAGAAAAAATCGTTCCTCGTCCCATCATTTCAGGTAAAGGACAGCTGTGAAGCAATTTTCCATGTTTTAATTCCCCACAGGGCAAAAATTGCTGATGTTATTTTGAAAGGATGATGATTTTTGTAAGAACGCTGCATGTTAATAGCCTACAACTATGAACTATTCATTTGATACCTGCAACATGTGTTGGATCTTGTTAGCAAAGTGATTATGGAATCATTTGGCTCCCAAAGTTTTAAGAAGAAGGAAGCAAAAGCAGTCAGTACATTAGATACACTTTTTAAACATTTCTCCAGGATGTGCAGATCTGAATCACAGCGTAGCAACAATGCAACCTGTGTTTTAGACCATCATGAGGTAAGAAAACAGGTAAAACAGTGATATCAACACAAAATATTCTTATGGAAAGCAAACAGAACTTTGGCTTTAGGTAGGAAGCAGCATTCCTCGTTCACTTTGCATATCAGATTTTGACTGTTTAAATTCTAAACTATGTGGATTTTGTGAACTTTTTTGTTGTTGTTTTTTACTTTTTTTTTTTTCCTAATCATTCCTTCCCCACACCTTTGTGCAAAGTCTGGGCTGGAGGGGAGCTACCGCACTGAAACTGACTGTAAGAGGTGATTGTGTTGTGCTGTGAAACATGAGAAATACGTGCTTGATGCTAATACAAAGGTGAAAGAGGCAGGATTAAATGACAGGTTGCAGCATTATATTTAGAACTGTAACTAAGTATAAATGTAATAACAATTGCATCTAGGACCCGGCTGTAGTTTTACCACTAGTACCCATTGCCTTGAGATCCCCAGATCACATGGTGCAGTTAGGGACCACAGTGGGTAAAGGAAAAGGAAGCCTGATGACACAGAGTTGAAATGCCCCGTCCCCTTCTCTGAAGGCCCACTGTCCACAGAACCATTTCTTCACATGTCCTCCAGTGGAATGGGCACTGGCCACAGCTTGAGGTCCACACTTGTGCTCTAGGATTGCTTCACATCTAAGGGTTCAGTTGTTTCTCCCAGATCATCCTGTATCTTGTTATTCACAGTCCTAACGTATAAATGTCTCTGTTTCACTATGTCTCCATCCTCTCTTTCTGCCCATAAGTGCTGTTACTACTCTTCAGAAGTATTTCCAGCTTGTATGGTTTCCATCACGAGTTTCTCAAGTTTTTTTGTTGGTATTTTTTTTGAGGAGGTGTTGAAATTTTTTTCTTTGCTTCACTAATAGAATCTTTGGGTTTGGTGACACCGTCTCTGACTTTATGGTAAATGCTTTCATTGCATTTCCCTTTCTTCTAATTTCTCAACAATTCTGCCCATTCTGCATATGCTCAATACGTATTCCATTCTCATGCACCATAACACCTTTGTTCCCCCATCTTAGGAGCTGTTCCACAGCTTAATACTCAATTTCAGGACTGAGTCCTGAACAGATGTGGTGCACGTTTAAACCTTTGGTGAGCTGGTTGTTAACCTGGCAAAATACCATTCACAGTCTGGTTGGTTTAGTTTTTTGCTGAGTTAGTGAGCTGAATTTGGCCCCAGCACGTAGCAGTGCTGGCAGCATGGAGGTGCAGGACCATATGGCCAGGAGCAGGGGAGTGGGAAGCAAGGACAGCCTTGGGTGACAGCAAGCCATTAATTTGGCTCGGCTGTGTTGTTAAAGCATGCTCTCAGTGAGGCCAGAAATACTGTGAATGTCATATAAGAATGCTGTACATTAGAACTGTGCTGTAAAAGCTTTAATTTCTGGTAGTCTCTTCTTGCGGATACCCACACAATACTGAGGTTAATCAAGATGAGATATAGGATTCTTTCTAATTACAGCATTGATCTACAAATCTAGCTGTCTTTCTGCATGGATTCTTTTCTGTTTCAGAAGGAAGATGTTGCAAATGCAGAAATGGCTGAAAGACTGTCTCTTCGGAAGAATCGCTTTATGCATTTTGCATCACTGGAGTATGAAGGAGAATATTACATGACACCACGAGATTTCTTGTTTTCAGTAATGTTTGATCAAGTGGAACGTAAGTTGTTTTCTCATCATTGTATTTGTGAGGGAAAAGGAACTTGGAAGTCCCCTTAAAAATATAGCATACAAATGACTGGGACAGGATCCCTCAACTGACATAAGTCATCAGAAGCCAATTTATTAATGTTGGTCTTGTGGATTCTCACAGGCACCACCCTGTACACTGGTGACATGCTGATCATTTCGAAATCTGGTGACTGAAGGATGGCATTACGTCTCTGCATAATTTGCATGTCTGATCAGCGTGTAGTCACTCAGTTACTTACTTAGTACGACTGTAATGTGACTGTGCTCATTCCATTCCTGTCCCTGTTATCTGTCTGCCCGCTTTACCAGAAAGTAATCTGTGACCTTTTTTCACTCAGTGATGGGACTGATGTGAATGTGTGTAATGAAGCTTGGAGCTCAGCTCTAGGTTTCTGATTTCAAATCTCTTCTGGTTTATACAAGACTTGAATAAGAACAAATCAAAATTGTTTGCAAATTAAAAAAAAAAATACTTCTAAGAGTGTGTTGTCTGAGGAAGAGCTTGGAGCGGCACACAAATATAAAGTGCATATGTTGTTGTCCTTGTGGTTTTCTGATCTCATTAATCTGCCCCGTTCCTTAAGCTTCTTCATGCTGACATTTCCATGTTAGCATGTTTTTTTAAACAATACATGTTTTCACAAAAGAATGACTTCTAAAGCTTTCCCAAGAATATTCTACTTAAGAGAGGTTCAGAAATGTTAAGTTCCCTAAGTATCAGGGTCACTCAGAAGACCGGTGCCCATTAGTACATCTGCAGAGGGAAAGGGGGAAAACCAAGCTCTAATCGTTTGCTAGCTGTTCTGCACATCCTAACTGACCCATGGAGCATGTTGTATAGCAAAAGCCATTCACAACCTGCAGCGCTCACTGTCCATCTAGCAGGGAGATCAGCATCACTTGAGGATATCGAGATGGAAATACAGAAGAGAATTCAGAGCTCTGCGGAAAGACACAGAGAAAGAAGGAGGCTTGGACAGGCTGTTACTCGAGCCCATGGGAAACCTGGAGCAGAACAGAGTTTACAGAGCTGCACGTGGTCCAGGAATAGGACACAAGAACCTGTAATAAAAAAGAGTTATCTCGTGTCTGCAAAAATCTATAGTTGATAAGGGTACATGGCTTCCCTGCTGACATACAATTTCTAATATTATACAAGGCTGAAAATAAATCCTTAGAAGGACTATATGACCTTGAGAGACATGAAGATTCTCAAAATAGCGTATTCTTATAACATATGGCAAATGGAAGGAGCGTTTTTCCCTTCAAATTTTACGTCAGTAAGTTAAAAACCTAGAAGGGATTTTCTTTGGAGTTTCCCAGCCTGAAATAGTGAAAGAGAGTGAGTACCAAATTTTTCACTGTTGAAGATGTGGCTTTCAAACAGTAGTCTGTGAAAGCAAGGTTAAAGAAAGAAGTGTTTTTCAGTCTTAGCACTTCATACATATTAATTGGTTATTCCAGCTAAAATGGTATACGTGCAGATTTTCAATGAAATGCTATGTGGATAAGATTGATTTGCAATGCAGCCGAGTTAATTTCTGTTACTTTGCTAATACAAGTGGGAAACGGCTTCAAATAGAAAAGAAAAATAATGACAAGAAAAATATGTGAACAAAAAAATCTTTGCACCAACACATACAGGATATCAGGTTGGTGTCAGGTTTACAACAATGGCATTGTAGGTTATTGATAGAAAAAATGTTAATATGTGAATCTAATGCTCCATACGGTGCTTTGAATATTTTAAAGTCACTGGCTTGTTCAGTTTCTTGCAGAGAATTTCCTGGGAGAAAAATAAAGAGACATAGCTCAAGCATCTCTCAAGGTATATTAAGGGTATCAGGACCATAGAGTCATGGAATCATTAAAGTTGGAAAATACCTCTAAAGCCATCTAGTCCAACAATCCACCCATCACCACCATGCCCACTAAATGGTGAACTTCATACCAAAGCAGCAATTACTTTTGGAAACTTTTGGCTTGTATTATAGAATTAATTCCTTTCTTAATCTTGAGCAATGGTTTTAGAAAGGGAAATGGGCATGCCAACACTAATCCTAGAAATTTCTTCACTTACTGACCGAGTGAGATGCAAATTGAAAATGTGACCCTGCGCACAAATGCTGAACTTAAAGCTCTAATGATTTTACTGTTTTCCACTTATTTTCTATGAATCACCAATAATAAAAAAAAATCTTATAAATTTTGATGCCCTCAAGCATTCGTCCTCTTAAGTATTTGCTTACAGATTATTTGAGTTTGCCAATTGGTTGTGATACGTAATACGGAAGGCTTAGCTCCATCCAAAGTCTGTTCTCAAGTTTTGTTTCTGCTGTCTTTCTTGCGGACTGTAGCCCAGAACATACGATCAGCCCCATAAAAAAATAATGTGTTATCTCAAATACAGTCTTCACAGCAGATTTGGAAAGTTGTTTAATTCTAGCTATGTTGGACCGGTGCAGCAAGCAACTTCTGAAATGGTGGGTTCCTTACTCAAAGCAGTCTGCTGGCTGTTCTGTCACTTCCCATGGTCCAACCAAGACTGCTGACTGCAGGGGGGGAGAAAGCATCTCAGCAGGACTTCTGTACATAATAAACAGTATCTCAGACATGATACAGAAGCACCCAGTGCTGATTCTGAAACACTGATGTCAACGCTCTTGCTGAAATGTAGTAAACAATGAGCATCAATTTATTTGGGGAATGTAAGAGTAGTAGTGCACATTAAATCCTGGGTTAGAGGTCAGCATTGATAAAGCATCCGTTAAAGGTTGCAGACTAAAAATAAATTGCTGAGATGCTTGAGAGCTATCTTTACTTTTTTCTGTGGTGCTTATGAAGATGATATCAAAGGTGCTGAGGTGCCGCATAGGAAAGAAAGAGCTGTGTTCTCTGAAGTCTGTTATGTGCTTACTGTCTTCTCCTCCTACATTTTATGGAAAAACAAGCTTCAGACTTATATTACTCTTCTCTTTGTATACTCTAGCTGGTTTTCCCTCTTCACAGAGCACTTTCTCAGTTTCTTGCAGAGCTGTGGTCTTGTTTCTTCTAGAAATATTTTTTTTTTTTTTGCTTTTTCCCGCCTAACATTTTTATTCCTTGTTTTCCTTTGCCTGTCCTTTTGCAAACTAATGGAGTCCATTCTCGCTTTTATTTCTCCCTTGTTTCTTTTGTTGCTGTTGTTTTTAACCAAGCCCCTAGAGAAATGGATGGGGAATGTGTGTATGTGTCTGTCTCCCATAAGTGTACACAGCTCTGACCTGTGGGCAATGTTGGAAGGGTGGTGGTTGCTGTCTTCTGCTGTATTTTCAGACAGGAGAGTGGGAAGAACATGAGGCTTATGGTTTGTTCTGTGAATCAGCCGTAACACAAGGCAGGGCAGCCGCTGCCAGCCTTAGAAGAGCTGTGGATCTTGGAGCATGGGGAGGTACATGCCCCCATCATCAAAATGTGTCCCAGAAATGGCTACAAGGGAAGTAAATGTACCATTTTGACTCTAGAAGTCATGAACTCTAGAAAACAAAACGGTCCATTTTCTTCTCAGCAGAGATTATTCAAAACTCATGTAATAACTTTAACATTATGCAAATATGCCAGCTGTTCTTTGGTATTGAAGGAGAGATGTCTGCTCTGTGTTCGAAAGCAGTTTCTAACCACTGATCCAAATGCTCTTTTGGTACAATTTCTCATATTTGCGTTTAAGCTGTAATTGCATTTTTTCCTCTCAGCTGTGATTAAGTGTCTTCAAACTAGAAATCAAGTTCACTGGTACAGACTGCCCAGATAGCTGTGGGTGCCCCATCCCTGGAGATGCTCAAGATTGAGTTGGATGGGGCTCTGGGCAGCCTGAGCTGGTGGGTGGCAGCCCTGCACAAGGCAGGGGATTGAATCCAGGTGGACGTTAAGGTCCCTTCAACTCAAACCATTCTGTGATTCTAAGATGTAAGAATTTGGAAGAACCATAACCCTGTTTTTATTTGCTTTGTGTAAGTTACACTGGATGCTGGAGGATTCCAGGCTGAAGCTGTTTGCAGTTACAATTAATCCTATGAACTTTCATTTAATTTACTGAAGATAAAAAACCCACTTTCAGCTCAGGTACTGCCATCGTTTCCAAATGGGAAGAACTGAGAAGTGAAAGGAAAACTTTCATCACGGGGATGAACTTCTCTTCTTATCTCGGTTGCCGGTCCTTTATTTTGCCAGCAGTTGTATTTATCTGATAACATTTGGTCTGCTGCTTTTGTTGAGTCCTAAAGAGAACATCAGCTTTAGGCCAAGGTTTTGGAGATAGAACTTGAGGTTGGATAGAGACAAAAATGCCACAGAAATGGAACAGTGATGGTTTTCATAAGGGATTTTTAAAATTTATTTACAATATTAGTAGTCAAATTTTAGTTCATTCCCCGCTTTTCTGCACAGAGTTGAGTTCTAGCAGTGTCTAGTCAAGGATATGACAGTAGGCAACAGACAGGGAGAACCTGAGTGGTCTGAGAATAGACCAAACAGGAAGCTCAGTTCCTTACACAAAGGGTCTGATTTCACCAATAAATTAATTTATTACCAGACTTTCTTCTTCCTTCCCACAGGTAAGGCAGAAGTGGGGAGGACCTTACTGAAGAAAGCACGCAGACTCAGGCCAGGATTTAAGTATTTAATTTACTGAAGTCCTCCAAAATCTATGCACAGTACAGTGCTGTCTAGGTGAAACAGAACCATTTAGCCTTATTTTGTATGACCTGTTGTCAACATAGATCAGCAACGTTGCCTGAGAAGCATGGAAGGAGCCCCCTCCAGCTCTGCCTGGCTGCTTTGCTTTCACCTCCTGCTGCCTCCTTCCCCAGTGCCAGCACAAAGCTTTGCACAGCCACATGCTGAACCCAGCTAAGGAACTCATTTTGGGTAAAAGAAGTCATTTCTTCCTGCTGGCTTTCTGCACTTCTCCAGTTTTCTGTGTTTGCAGTTCTCCAGTTGCTCCTGGGGATGCTGGAAATGGAAAGGCACAGAGGCAGATCCATTGCTTTGCCCAGATTGAAGCCCCTGAGACAAGCTCTCTATGAGTTCCTGAGCAAGCAGCAGCTTCCCAGTTCTGCCCCAGCACCTCAGGATATCTTGTGCTGAAGCACGTAACTCAGGGATAGCTAAACTTCAGAACACCTTTTAAAAGTGAGAAAGCTGAGCAACATAACTGTGCAACAAGAAATATTGCTGAGTTTGATCACAGCATTGTGTTGTTTTATTCCTATTCAGATGTAGACTCTCGCATGGGAGAAAAACTAAAAATAAAAGCCCACACAGAGAACGGAATGAGAAGCAGTCTTGCTTTGATTTGGGAATAGTGGTCCTTGCCCAACAGCCCTGGGGTTTTTTGCTCTCGGGTGATTTTCACTGGAGAATTGCTGCATAATCTCTTCTTGGTTCTTAAGCATGATTCAATTTAAAAGCAAGTAGACATCGTGGTTTGTAAACCAGATAAATAGTTGGATTGTCAGTGCTGCATCAGGACTGCTGGAAAATACCAAAATGTTTCTGCTGTGTCCAGATTGTCAAGTGAACTCCTGAATGATGAATTCCTGTTCACAGTTGGGTGGTATTTATTACTGAAGAAAAAATCTTAGGTGTGTTCTCTGACAGAGTTGCACAACATGCAATAAATTCAGATTTATTATGGAACAACTTTGCAGATAAGGAAACAGATGAACTGTAGTGCAAAGATACCAACTGTCATAAAATCCAACCCAACTGATCTTGAACCCTGCTGAAGAGACCTTGGTTCACAAGTTCTGCTCGTTTGCTTTCTGCTGCGTAGGTTTCTCTGTTACTCATTTTCTTTTATACAGGCTGAAAATTGTGAAATCTGGCCATTCTTATTGATAAAATCACACCTGCAAATTTATTTATTGTCAGGGTGATAATGAAGAAAAATACTTACAGTCTTACCATTTAAGGAGAATGGGCTGATAACAAATGCAGAGTTTTGTGACAGACTTATTTTGTTTTGCATATTGACATAGCAAAGATCTTCACCAAGGAAGAATGGTTTCACGCCGAACTACCTCTGTAAATATTTGCTTAATTTTTTACTGTTAGTTGCTTTATAGCAGGAAGTGGGATCCTTTTTATCAGCAAAGGCATCAGTGAATGAAATCTGGTATTCTGACACAATGCCTGTGCTGGCTTAAAACACCTATGGCAGTGTTTCGTATGGTTAAGTTGGCGCATCCTGAATGCGACTTCGCCTTCAGTATTTTGCATTCAGGATTTGGGGATTCCCAGTTATAGGCCATGTAATCTCATGTGAAACCACTGTTACTGAGGGATGTGCAACAAAACATTGCAAAACCAGCAAGCTCTTCTGGATGATCTATCGGAGGCTAATCTAAATTGCGATATTTGATGCATTGATAATATAGTGAAAAAGTGGTTGTGGTCAGTTTACTTATGATGTAAAAGCTTCTCAGTGTCTAGTAATATCTATTAAGAATAATATGAATTTGCATCAGAAGATCGTATTTTTAAGATGACAAATATGAGAAGGAGAAGTCTCAGCTGACTTACACTGAATTTTCATTGAAATACTGGAGTATTTTTAAAAGACCCTTCCAGTTTCAAGTAACCTTGTGTTTTATACAGTTACGTGTCCTTAGCCTCATATTCCAGATTTTTCCAGCCAATATTATATTAGAGCTTCTTCATGGAGATATAATTTCTGGTATGCTGTTACTGTAGAACAAATAAGAAAATCTGTATTAAATTTTGGATAGAACTACAGATACAAGAATGTTTCAGAAAATGAAGATATTTCAATGTTATATCTGGACTGTGTTTATGTTAATTTTTTTTTAGAAGATTATACTATTAGCTTGGAGAACCAAAGACTGTGGGGATATTTCGTTGCTGCCTGCCAGTACACGAAGAGAGCTTACAAGCAGGTGGTGGACCACCTTTTTACACAGTCTGTTAGTGACAGGACATGAGGGAATGGCTTTAAACTGAAAGATGAGAGGTTTAGGTTGGATGTTAGGAAGATATTCTTTATGTGTAGGATGGTGAGGCACTGGCACAGCTGCCCAGAGAGCTGTGGGTGCCCCATCCCTGAAGGCACTCAAGGCCAGGTTGGATGGGTCCATGGGCAGCTTCAGCTGGTGAGTGGTAGCCCTGCCCATGGCAGGATTGGTTGGATCTGAGTGGGCTTTAAGGTCCCTTCAACCCATACCATTCTACGATTCCAGAAATACCTTTGTCTTTCAAGTAGAAAACAAAAATTCAGGTTAGCTTGTTTCATAATAATTGACACCTCATAGATAAAGAACTTGATCCTGGAAATCCCTCTTTGTATATTTGGTCCAGATTTAATATACCACAACTTCACTTCCTGAACCACTCCTTTATCGCCCTTTTCAGAAGTTGAACACATTTTCCTGTGCTTGGTAACACCCGAATGCCAGTGGTGGTATTAACATGATTGAATCCTAACATAGTACATGGCAATGACTGTTATTAGGGCTTAAGTTTGATGGGAGAAGTTGTTTGACTTGGTTAAGTTTTCCTTGAAAACACAGTTGGCGCAAGGTAGTCTTGTGTTTGTGAGTCGGGTGTGACACGCGCTTCCATGCTCCCATCAGCGTGGTCAGGAATGTGAGTGAACCTGAGGAAAGGGTGTGATGCGACACTGTAAATGCTGGAAAACAGTTGTGTCTCCATTGTGCTTAGTCAAACTTACTTGTTTGCTCTTTTTTCAGGAAATAAGAGTTTTAGTTTCATAGTGCTGCAAAGAGAGAGAAGAGGTGTTGGCATGGGAGCAGAGGTAACAGTCAGCAGCAAAGAAGCCAGCACAGTCAGAGCAGAGAGCAAGAGGAAGATCTGAACAGCAGTAGTCAGAGGAAAGGGAACTGTGCAGCAAAATCACAGAGAAGTAGGTTTTGCCATGTCATTGTACAATATAGAAGTGCCTTTGAACTACATCACAAGACAACAAGGGAGGTAGCTGGGGTACATTGCTTGGAAGGTCAAACAGGAAAATATATTTTTGGTCCTTAAAGCTATACTAAGATTTGCATTTTAGCATTTATGTCTGCATGACACAACAGACGGGTTGGGTTATAAGAAGCTCCTGGCTTTGTTTTGTTATTTCTTGTTTTTCCTTTTGTGACAGTGCTGACTAGTTGGAGGATGACGCAGAGTCAGAGTTCCTATTTGTATTGACTGCAGTGCTTACTGATTAGCAAAAGACTTGGCAAGACACTACGATCTGGAAGTACTTTGCCAGCTATTTAGCTTTCTGAAGAACAGCTGTTAATGACAAGGTATATTGCAACTCCTCAATGAATGAAAGCAGTTATTAAAACTCAGCACAGAAATAGTGTCAATACTAAAACTGCTCAGACTCCAGTAGAGCTGTAAGCAAGAGGCAAGTGGTCCCCACACATCTTGAAGGATTTAGTTATTTTAAGTGTGAAAGTTATTAGTTGTTTAATGGCACCTGAATGGAAAACAGATTCCCTGAAACGAATGAAAATATATCGTGTACGTACAGAATCCTTGTATTACAAGTAATGGAAAGATCTGGTTATTAATAACAGGAGCCTGCTTGTTGTATAAACATCGGCTGCCTTCGAATTTCAGAAGCCTTGCAACGCTTTCTGCTTCAGTTAACTATTCCAGTTTTGTGACATGCTACTGTATTATTTAAAATACTTAACAGAGAAATCACATTCATTTCTTTTAATACACATGAGCAAGTTTGAAGAATTCACGCAATCCTTCATGGTCTCTGAATACTTCTTCCTATTAATAAAGACTTCTTATTTTTGTAGAACACCACTCACCGTTGGGGCGGTGTTTATAACATAACACTGATGTAACCACAGAAAATATCTCTGGGTTTTTTTCTGCAATGCTTTTTGACAGATTACTTCAGTATTACTTCATTAATAAATTCAGTGGGACTTAATCAGTTCAGAAACATCCTGCTTAGCTGACAATTAAATCTTAACAGATGTAGTGTGAAAATCAGATGCCGTGAATTTTCATCACTCTTAAATGCATTTTAATTTCTTGCAGCGTGTGTCCCCAGCACAGGCAGGCATTGTTTTGTACCTAAGAAGTACAGTCTGTTTTTAAAATTCCTTGCATTGCATTACAGTATTTAGAAATGATGGTGATGTGGTGAATGCTGGCAAGTGCCAGAAGTGCGTGGTAGGTTCCTGCCAAAATCCAGTTGTATTCTAGCCCCATGTTTTCAGCTGTTTGTAACTCTTCTGGTGCTCATAGGTCAGTGCTTTCCCTTAGGCCAGAACAGAATTTTTGCTGTATTAGTCACACAGTTGATTCTTCTTTTGAGTAAACCTGATATAAGCTGATTTTTTTTCCACAAGAAGTGTTGCATTGTGATTATTTTTTTTTAAATATCTCAGGTGGAGCCATCAAGTACCATTTTCCTTCTAGGCAGTTGTGGCAGGCGAGGTACACAGGCAGGCCATGGGAAGTGAAAGGAGCCATTGCTGCTTGCTGAGTGGATGGCTGGGTCTGCAGAGAGACCTTTGAGTAAATGCACTGCCCGTGCCTTGAGAACACTGGCATCCATTTCCCAAGGGGAGAAATTGCCCACCTTACATGCTTGGCTTTTGCTGCCCAGCCTTCAGGCACCTGCAGTGGTTATAGCACGGATTGCAGTCCGCAGCCTCTCATCGGCTGTGAAAGGTAAATACCAAGCTCAGAGGTTGTTTCCATGCATAAAACACCCAGGTTTCTCTCATTAGAGAAGACATGTCGCAGAGCCATGTCTCAGCAGCCACACTGACCCAGACCCTCACCCTGCCATCCCTGGGGCTGCCCAGCAACTGGTCCTTTGGCTGCCTGAACCCTTGTTTTTTCCCCTCAGACCTGGGAAGAGCTTGCATACCTGAAAGCCTAAGAATTGTTCAGCTGTACCTTACGACAGCTACAACTTTCCCACCAAATCTTGCCTTGGTTCTTACTGGATGGAATTGTGTGTAAACCACGGCCAAGCCAGCTACCACTTGTCTTTGTTCAGGTTATTCCAGTAGCTGACACATGAAGCCTTCTGTCTGAGACAGCTTGTTTTCCCAGGTACTAAAAATGCTAAGTGATGATTAATTCATACTAATTAAATATGGAAATTGGTCATTTTGCCTCATGTGGATGGGCGTCTGCTTCTCCATTGGACCTGTATTGAATTGCTCTCTCTGAGAACTTCCAAAGAGCTGCCTGTGCCCTGGCACAGCGAGTGATTCTTTGTGTGGTTTTGGAGATGGGAAATGTGGCCACTCACTTCTGTTACAGTGGCCCTTTGGTAGGAAAAATATAAATCTTAATGACCAGAAATTTCATCAGCATCTCTAGCTTTGGTCTAACAGCAAAAGAGTCTGACTATTTAGCAAAAGAAAGCAATGTTTTCTGCAGTGTGTTTAATGATAAAGGTGAACTCTACTGTTGAATGAATAAGAGGGGGTTTTACTATGGAATATTTAGGGCAGTGTACTGTATTTACAGTGGGCAATATAAAATGACTTTATCTTCTCATTAAGAGAAAGCTGTCTGTTGTTTACTTTTCGTAAAATCATAGAATGGTCAGGGTTGAAAAGGCCCTTAAAGATCATCCAGTTTCAACCTCTTTGCCATGGGCAGGGCTGCCAACCTCTAGACCAGGCTGCATTCATTTTGAGAATTACGAAGAGCCTACTTTAAGTTTGATTCCCATTTCAATTCAGTTTTTTTCCACAGTAGCTGAAGTAAATACCCATTTCAGGACAATTCCTATTCTTCATCTCCAGCACTGCTGCGTAGAGGATATGGGGTATCTGATCATTGTAGGAACACTTGGATCTATTAACACGGCTCATCTGTATTGACGCATAATATCTTGTAGTGGTTTCTATAAGCTTTTCTATCCTCTGTTAGGGTGATACTTAATGGCTTAGTGCTTATTTTTAGTATTCCATGTCTAAGTGTATCAACATTCATCATATATATTCTAAAAGCCAGCTTGCATTTTAGCAATTTCAAACTTAAAATATAGGCCTTCCATAAGTTTTTTCATGCTGGATATAAAATCAGTTGTCACTACAGCTTACACTGGAAAATGGTGACACAGCATCTTCTCTGTTGCTTGAAAACTCTTCTGTTATCCATGCTAAAATTAATCATTCTCTGCTTAAACCCACTTGCTCTTGTGCCAGCATTTCCCATTACCTAAAATAAGCTTTTTTCTTTTAAATCTTAACCCCATGATGCAGAATAGATAATTATATTACTATTCAGCACTGCTCTTGTTAGGTTAAGGAAACCCAGGTTTATTTTTATCTCATCTGGGTGGGGGAGGTCATCCATTCCATGGTTTCATGTAGGTAGCTTTATTCCATGGTTTTTTGAATTTGATTTCTTTTTATAAAGCCAGCTGCATTCCTTGGCTCAGAGCACAGCCCACTAGCAATCGCTATGGCCTAGGGGATGGAAAAAGTATTGAAGTCAGGAGCTCCTTAAGTTAAAGCTGTTCCTTAAACGTATGATTTGTCAAAAGGCAGCATCAGTTACAGAGAAAAGTGGTACAAAGCAATGCTTAGTGGATAAAAAAACACTCATTTAGTGTACACTTCACTCACAGTCACTACATGTAGAACAGCATCCAGCGCTGCAAGTGCTTTGGTCTTCATTTGTAGCTCCATTGCATCTGCCCAGCTGAGCACAACAGAGTATGATAGCAAGGAGACAATGCAAGGGTAATTAGAAGCAGCAGACACAAAATCCCAGTATACTGAAGACTGCTATAAGTAAATGAGATGCTGTTAGTAGGAATTTGGATGTAAAGGGTAGTTGTGCTTTTATGTTCGTCTCCTTCACTGTCTTTACAGAATAAATATTTCTGTTCTATTTTGACAGCCCTAGTAGATTGTTTCCTCTGCTGTTTAATGGGATCAGAAATCTGTAGAAATCTGGATGTATAATTAAAGCCAAGGTAAAGACTATTTTTATTTTATTTTTTTGTTTGTTTGTTTGTTTGTTTCCTCCTTCAGATGAGTTGAAGTGATGCTGGGTAAATAGATAATTCTAGAAAAGGTACAATTACATTTATTAGAGAGACTACTGCTCTTCAACTAGATTTTTCTTTTCTTTCTGACAGGCTTTTTCATTAGAATCTGAGAAGTTTAAAGTGACAGGGCCAAGAGAAGAGACTTATCTTCATTTCTCTTGTTCACTTTGAAGGTTCACCCCTTACAGAAGAAGAGGTGCTCTGGTTAGTGTATGAGACTTTGTTCTACTAGTAGGGAATGCTGATGGGCAGCATGTCAGAAACTAATTACTAAACTTTCTATTAAGAACTCTTATTTTTTTCTAGGTTGCAAATTAGCAAAACCATTTTGGCCACTATGGTATGTCACAAGTAGCATCCATTTTTAAGCTCTTTGATTTCTCATTGCTTTAGTTATGTCTTATTTTTTAGGGAAGTTCTCAGGCTTTTCATGATCATTTCTACTTTGCATTACCCCCTTCCCTTCTGAATAAAGGCAGTGTTTCAAATTAGTTTTAGGTAACGGACTTCATTCTGGTACTCTGAGAAACCAGCAAAAACTGGATCTTTCCAGCAGTCTTTTCATGTGACAAAAATCAGGTAAACCTTTCTTACTTAGCTTAAAATACAGAAGCCTTCTGTTATCCATTGCATATCCTCGGAGCCCCTGCTGTACGAAAACTTCCCAAACATCTGTTAATTGCTATGTGACAGATGTTAATGATGTATAAACAAGTCAGACTCAGCAGGGGCTGTTACTGGTTTTCTCAGAGCTTCTGTATTTGCTAACAACACAATGAGCTCATCTTAGAAGTTAGAAAGAAACTCCTGGTGAATTTAAAGGTAAAACCGATAACGGCGTTGGCCAACAACTGGCAGAAAGCAAGTCAGACACTGAAAGGAACCCGTGAGAAGGAAGAAGAATGCAGCTAGAAACTGAAACTGTGATTCTGTGATTCAACGCTAATGGGTGTTAGTTATAATCGTTAGGATTCTGCTGAAAAGAAAAGTGATGTGTTATGTTATGCTAGAAAAGACATCCAGTACTTCAGTTCCTTCTTTCAGTAGAACAAATTGCAAAGTGGGTATGTTTCTTCTGTGTGTATTTGTTCACTCTTTTCTTTCAATGGCTGGTGTTAGGAGAGTTTGGGAGGATGAGGAACAGATGGATAATACCACCAATGGCAGAAATACAGTTATCTGGAGTACAGCCATAGAATGGATCTGAAGTGGATCTGAAGGAACCTTGTGAACTTTCTTTTCTTTTCATTCATCACATTTTAGAAGTTGCACATACCCACATTCAACAAAGGTAGTCATTAATTTACTAAACCCTTTACAAATCTCTATTGAGGAGCATCACTTTATCCCTTTTTCTTCTGTTATACAAATGCATGTTTAGTTTCTTCAAGAAAATCCTGCTGCAAGGCAAAGGTAAAGAGGACCTGTACCTACAACTAGCCCAGGTCATCTCACACAGTAAGTGAACACCATCAGTGCACGTACAGTTAATCCTTTCATTCCTAAGAATTTATATTGGTTATAATTTAAAATCTAACTCTTCTGTAAACTCAATAGCAATGCGCTCAGACATCTAGACACTGTAAATTGCCTGTACATGAAGGAGGTGTATGTTCTGAAAGACAATAGGATTTTGCATATTTTTGGTGTTTACCATGCTCTGGACAGCAAGACAAAATGTCCTAGACCTTGATCTTAAACACAGAGCTCTCAATAATGAAATTGTCTATGTAGAACTTTCTCCTTTCGATAAAATGTCCAAATTTAGTGTTAAATCCAGTGTTTTGTGGTCTCATGTCAGAAGAATTACAGCACAAATAGCTTTGCTCTCTTTGTCAGTTGTCAGTGAGATGTAAAGCCAGGACACAGTCTTAAGTGCATAGTAAAGAATGTTATTGTGTTTGGTGTAAGCAAGCGTGATGAATCTTAAACCACCACATGAGACCTGCCAGCTGAATGGCAGCAGAACCACCTGGTCTGTCAAACAGCAGATTTTCCTTCTTTTTTCTGTTTACATGGGTGTGCAGTTTCCCTTAACCACAGGGAGTTCACTGTGGTTCATGGGTCCTCCAACAAAGTTCTCTGAACCTTTTGCAGTCACCAAAAAGGTGGCATTTGTGCTGTGTTCCATGGAGTTTCTTACCACTGTCAAACAGAGAAGAACTGTAAGATGCTGAGAAGAATGCATTTAATCTGTGAATGATGTAGGCAGCCCCAAAGGAGTCAGATTCTTTACGTTTGATAGAAGGACAAGGCAGTAGCAAAATGGAACAGGAGTGAAGATCGACAGCATCATTGCAATAGCGCAGCAATAGAAATCTTGTATCTTGTTGATGAGTTTTCCAAATTGGACATTACCTTTTTTTTCTCCCCCAGACATCTGAGTAGGAACTGCTGGGGTGTAAGAAGAGGAAGTTTTCCAAACTGAAACTCCTGACAAAATTTCACTGCACTTTCCCAATCAGCCGTCATGGGAACATTTTTTGCAACAGATCTGAGAAATTGTAGTGCATGTTGCTGTAGTAGAAGTAAATGAATCTTTAAAAGAAAAATATTGTTTTAGCAAAAAAGAAAGCAGTAATGATGGTATAAATAATTTGATATGTCATAGGGTTAGATGGAAAAAAAAAAGTGAGCTACTATGTAAACCGTATCTGCACAGCATTTTATATTTACAGGACTCTTGAGAACCCACTCAATTTATGTGAAATGTCAGTGCTCCCAGTTACTTACCCACTGCAGTAATTTAAATTGGCTTGATGCACTCATATGTCAGCTATTTACTGCTTGGACACAGGCACTGTAAATGCCCTCCATCTGAACAGAATTACGGTAACAGCACTACATTTTTCATGCTGATACCATGAACAACTTCAAATTTTTCACAAAATGCTTTCATTTAAATCTTTAAATTATATTAAGTTATTCCCTTTTTCCATTCCACTAGAAGAAATAATTAAAGAAGTTTGTACTTAGATGAGTAAGTTTAAGAAAAAACAGTAGTGGTTGAATAATTAACTATTGCCTTTTGAAACCCAAACTACAGTTTAGTGTTTCAAATGTGTGACCACGTATCAGTGTGTACATGAACTGATGAGGTAATGCATGAGCAGCAGTCTGTTGGGAGCAGTAGGACAAAGTAGGTGACCCACATGGTCTTCTGTGGCCTCCTTATCTGTCATTCTTGCATGTTGGAGTGTTTGTTGCATATCAGAGTGCAATAAATAGTAGTTATTTCATGTAATTTGGCACAGTTTGGTATGATTTGCATTTCCTGCTTAGAGTATAAATTATATCTAAGCTAGAAGGTGAAAAAGAAAAAAGTCCTCTAAGAAAAGGATTGTTTATTGCCCATAGTAAAGAACTGCAGTTTGGTTTCCTACTGCATTTGAACCACTTACTCTTCACTGGCACATGCCCTCTAGCATAGACAAGGGGGAGTAATTTTAGCTCAAGGAGGGAAGGTTTAGATTGGATGTCAGGGGGAAGTGCTTCACAGAGAGAGTGATGAGGTGTTGGAATAGGCTGTGGATACCCCATCCTTGGAGGTGTTCAAGGCCAGGTTGGCTTGGGCCCTGGGCAGCCTTGTCTAGTACCAGATCTGGAGGTTGGTGGTCCTGACTACGGCAGGGGGGTTGGAATTTGATGATCCTTGGGGTCCCTTCCCACCCAAGGCATTCTATGATTCTGTGATCCTCTTTGCCCTTATTCTGGGATTAATTAGTAAGGTAGATTTATGTTAGTGATAAATTCCCACGCAAAGGACGAATTCATCACCTGGCACCTCAGTTATGTTTGCCAGCATATGAATCCAACTTTTGGTAATTATGTTTTTACAATTCTTATATTAACATTGCACTCTTTATATTCTTGTCTTTAACTGTACTTAACATTTCTTTTACATTTTGCTAGATGTGGGAGAAGTGACAGTAGGTAAGACCTTCAGACAACGAATGGAAGAGTGCAAATTGCAGAGGAAGTGGTTGAATAAGATGCAACAAGGATAGCTGCTGTAGCAGTGATGGCAGTTAATCATTGAGCACATAAGCTTACATCAAGTCTTACATAGGGAGATTAGAGTAAACTTCTGGTGCTGTTAAGGTGCTGACCTTTTCTTCATTCATTTTGATTGTTGGATGACTGATGTGCATGCATTTTCATTCTGAATCCAAATTAATCTCTGTTTATAACTGAGAGGCAATTTTTTCAAGTTGTGCATGTAGTTAAATTTTTAGTTGTGCTGTTTCATCAGTGCTCTTATTACTGTACTTTTCTTACGTCTTCATTCATTTTTGTTACACTTACTTCTCCAGCCTTCAAAGAGACTTCAGAGCCCTTAGGCCAGGAATTCTGCCTATCTTCTAGAGGAACAGAATTAAAACTACAGTGCTTCTAGGCTGTCTTAATAGTTTATCTTCATCTGTTGTTAGTACCTTAACCTAACATGTGCTCCAGCACTACACTACTTCAAAAAGTGGTGTTTTTTAGCAAGAGGGGACAATGACAATGTAATGCTCCGTGCTGCAGGTTTGTGCAGGTTCAAGAGATGCCATCCCAGAAGTCTGAGTGTATAATATTCTCTGCGGGTTGGCAAGAGCCATTCTCCACTCTCGTCTCTGAAACACACATCATGGATACAGCTTCTTTCAGGAATTGTCCTCTATAATAGTTTATTACTCTAATTATGCAACTCAGTCTGCATCTTCTACCATAATCCACTTTTCCCTATGCATTTGATAAAGTTGTTTATAAAACAGAATTCCTGCCCTTAGTACTCCTGACATCAAGCTGAAGAGTGGAAACAATACATCACAGATAAAAACAAATACAAAAAGCAATCATGGTTTGAATTTTCTGGTTGCTTGAAGAAGGATTCATCTATTCAGTTTAGATATATAAAAGTGAACGTCAGGTCAGAGCAAGTAGCTGTAGGATCTCTTAAAAGTTAATGGAAGGAAACAGGTAGGTTCAAGGCCTCTGTGAGGCACCTATCTCAGTGTGGAATAGATAGCTCTTTTGTTATGTCTGTTCTCCCTTGACTATAAAGGGATCCTGGAGTCAGGATGAGGTTTGTATCTCTGTTTGTAGACAGAGATAATATCTTTTATTAGACCAGCTGCTCTAAGTTGGAAAAATTAGACAAGCTTTTGAGCATATGAGCTCTTCTTCAGCTCTGAAATAGGAGCAGCGCATTTTGAAGCTAATTATAAACCCTCTTCTACATACACCATCATATACAGCAAAGCACCATAGATTTAGGCACCTAATTTTTAGCTGTCTGAATGAAGCCAGAGCAACCAAGCATGGGAGGCTCATTTGGGAGTTTGGGGACTTGCATCTCACAACGTGTACTTTTCTTCTGGATGCTGCCTCCAGTCCTGGCCTCACTGCCAGCCCAGTGGGCAACCTCAGGTAGCTGCTCAGCAGCCGCTGCGTGCTGTTCTTGGCATCATGCTCTTTACCCAGTGCCATGGGTAATTCCTGGTAACATCAGGAACTGAGTGCCTCTGTCTCTTCAACAGGTTTTGAAAACTGCCTTATCCAAAATTTTCAGTCCATTTCAATTTCCTATAAGACTGTGTCATCCTTTGAAGTTTCCTCCCCTCATCATTTCCCACCCCTGCTACCCCAGGCTGCCTTACTCACGAAGCTTTCCAGTGTAGGCTGATTCTGGTGCAAGCACTGCTCTGAAATGGAGACCTGCCAGCACTGGCCTGCACCCAGCACTGTGTATTCCTCACTTCCTCAGAAGAACAGTTGCTGTAAATAAAGAAGGACAGATGCAAAGCCTGTTTCCAAGAGATGCAGAGCTTGTTTCGTAAAGCACATCAGAAGCTTCTATTATTGTAAATTTACTTCGATTTTAATTCAGGTGGTTTGATTCACTAATTCATGTGATTGAAATGACTTACATCAATTATAGTTCAATGGAGCAATGCAGTAATTCAGTAAAAGCTTTCTAGCTGAAGTGGTTTCTTAATTCATTTAAATAGCGCTCTCATTTATTATTCAGATATTGGTTTGCCAGCAGTTATCATGGGAATCTGACCGCTTGGTCCTGTGCCTTCAGAAGGCTTCCATTTTTTCAGCTATCTTTGATTTCTCTCTGTCACCATTATTTCACAAGGAGGCTTTAAAGAAGTAATTACTTGTTTCAGTTATGCCCCTTACATTCATAGTTCTAACAGTAAGCTCTTTCCTTTAAAGAACTGAGAATGTAAGGGAACAGGGTAACCAAAAGAGAACTTGCTGACATAAGTAACCTGTCCACTATCATATTCAAAAATCATATCCTGTCATAGAATCATTGAATGGCCTGGGTTGAAAAGGACCACAATGATCATTGAGTTTCAACCCCCCTGCTATGTGCAGGGTCGCCAACCACCAGACCAGGCTGCCCAGAGCCACATCCAGCCTGGCCTTGCATGCCTCCAGGGATGGGGCATCCACAGCCTCCTTGGGCAAAGGATATGTGATATGTGGTCTCCTAAAGGAAATCAGCATCCATGATTCTTATCTAACCCAGCTCACTGGGTCCAGGGGCAGATGTTGCAGGGTTTGGCTTGTGTGGAGGTTGGTGGTGGTCTCAGAGGAGGAAGAACAACCTCGTGTTCCCATTGCAGACATGGCTGCAGCAGGGACTCCTCTATATAGGCCTCAGTATGAGGTGTCCATGGCATTTTTGATTTTAGAAAGGCTCCAACCCTCACAGCCCACAGATTACATCAGTGCTGCCCATCCTGCCTAAGATCCTTCCACCCATCGTTTTACAGAATTGGAGTTGGGTTGAACTGTCTTCATGTTTTCTCCAGGACAAAACCAGCTAACCTCCTCATTCCCCAGCATGACTTTGAACTCGGTACGCTCCCACAAAGCTGGCATTGGTTGCTGCCTAAATAAAAAAAAACAACTTTGAGGACTTTTTTTTTTTAGTTGGTTATCACTGTGGCTGTCTGAGGTTGAGCTGAAGAGAGATCCTGGGCAAACCTCAGTGACTTTGCTGATAAAAGGGACGGGAATCTGTTGTTCCGCTATGAAAAGATCCCTATTTTATACTGTTTTCATTTGAAGTTAAGTCTGTGGAGAAATACTTCTTATAAAATTAATTTTAATTCCCATGTTAGAAAAATGGTGTGATCTTGCAGACACGTACAGTTCTGCTTTCTCTACCATCACAGATTATCGTAATTTCTCTACTTTTGCTTTGGCATTTGCTTGTTGTTATAATGATGGATCTTGGTGCTTTCTTTCATTCTTTGGCTCTGAACATCTTTTGTCAGATCTGAGCTTTTCCTTGGCTGTATGGGTTGGGTGTAAATGGCTGTTAGGGAGTGCAAGCGGGTACTTGTTCAATTCAGCCCTTTCCTCGTGTTAATCCTAACGTCGATGTCAGGTTCCTTTTGCATCATGGTGTGAAAAATTGAGAGTTGATGGAAACTCTTCTATAGTAAGGAATGTATGTGACAAAATATGCAGGCTTGCTGAGGGCAAATTAAAGCTGAAGTAGCTGCTGTTGGCAGTGTTTTCTTAATTACAGTTGTCAGCTAACTTTCTTGGCTAACAGCACAGCATTTGTCTGCTTGCAAGTAGACTCGGTGTTCGTTCAATTTAAAAACCTAGAATGGCTTTTGTTCTGTGAAAGATGTGTCTGTACCTTGTGATTGTTTCATGGATCCACTACCAATAGTGAAAATGAGACGATGGCATCTGTAAGATAGATAGAGAGCAATGAAAATGCTTGTTGGACTTCAGGCCAGAATTCCATCATGGTCTTGGCAGGCCAAGTGCATCGTACAAATCTTCTACATATGACATGAAATAGCTCCTAATAATTAGATCCTTGCTTGTATTCCTTAGAGAGGGACTGAGAGCCTGGTATGTTTGTGATCATGGGTCAGGAATGGCAGCACCAAGATCTAACGTAAAGACGAAGAGGCATTTTTTCAGTGTCTGAACTAGCTAAGAAAACCATTCCTACCTTCACAGTGCATTCCTTGCAAAGAAGAATTAACCACCTTCTCCTAATTACTGTAGACAAGGCCTTAAAAGATGTTGTTCCTCAGAGGGCTGCACATTTGATATGTGAGTGAGCGATATTAACAGAGCTTTCCTTGTTGGTCTTCTAAAGGGACTTCATTGTTAGGGAAGGAATAAATGGAAAGGGTAGGCACCACGAGCTAAATCAGTATTCAAGGAATATTACTGGTGCTACAGTTAAAGTAGGTAATGTTTCCAAGTGAAAGCTGAGATTTGAACCTTCTCAGATGATTTTATGTGGTGACAGTACCAACACAGGGTATAACTGGACATAACTCTCAGAAAATATGCAAGTAATTATTAGAGGAAGCCCATTCTTTAGTTTAAATTATAGCGTTATTGTAAGATTGCATTCTAATACTTTACACAAACGGCAATATGAAAAATACCACCAGTGCCCCAAATGTCAGCTGCGGGGTTTTTTTCCCAGGGAATTACTGGTGTGCTAGCACACATGCTTGCAGACATCTGCATGCCATTTTCATTCGCCTAGGTTATAAGAAACTTTGATTTGCAATACCATCTGAGAAGAGCACTGCTAAACAAAACAATGGCTCCACATTTCTTAATCTGCTGTATCAGCTACATAGCAAAGAAGAAAAATGTCTTAATTTATCTTTCAGTCTGTCCCATTTCCTCCTGCCCTTCCACCTCTTGCGTTGGAGTAGCTGCCCCTCACCACATTCTGGGATGATGTGGCTGTCCTCCTTCTCTTCCTCCTTCTCCTCATCTTTAACCTCTTCCTCCTTCTCCTCATCTTTAACCTCTTCCTCCTTCTCCTCTTCTGCCACTCGGCCAAGGCTGCATCTCCTCTGTCAGTCCTCTCCCTCAAGCCAAGATTGCCCAGGCAGTGGTAGCGTGCACACCTCTGTGTCATTGCTGCTACTGTCTTTTCAGCTCCAAAACAGGTCGGCTGATGTGTCAACTTCTTAACCTTCCTCTGGAGGGACACCATAGCTGAATGCAGGAGAGGAGGCATTGTCAGCTGCCGCAGGTCTTCGTGTGAGCTCTAGACAATTGCATTTGTGACTGCTGGGTGATGAAAGAAGAGCCCACGTATCTACAAGATATTTTCCTCTTCTTTCCTAATTTTTATCAAGGTGGCGTTATCCTCACTGAGGATATATTCCCTGAAACTGAGTAGCTGAAGTGTTTCAGTTATTGTACTGAATGCAGCACAGAGGAGAAGCACAGATGTAGCCAAGCCTCACAAACTTGACCAAATAGTGTCTCAGCTGCAGCTTCCAGTACTCTCTCCATTCCTTGCATCAGTTTCCCAATCCAGTTTGCAGAGTTCAGCTTGTCTCCTTCCTCATCCTCCTAGAAGCTGACTGTAGGTATTGCCTGCCTCCTAGAGTTATGCTTTGTGGTCCAGCAGGAGAGTGCAATGAGCAGAGTTGCTGCAAACCAGATAAGGCTTTGTGGTTGGCTTCAAAACAGTAACAACGAGAAGGAGCATTTTCAGCAAAAATGATGGCAGGGTGATTTTTCTCTTTGTTCCTTCATGGTCCTACAGCCTGACTCATTCTCTCTTACAGGGCTTCTTGCCATGTGGGGCTCCCAGGGACAAAAGAGCTGCCGTGGTGCAATTTAATTCCATGCTGAAATTTGCTGTACAGAGGAGATGACATTTCAAAGCTGAGCTCTGAATCACAGCCTTTGCTAACCAGCCTTTCATTAAAGGGCTCTGCGGCAGTGTTACACGGCCCCACTCAGCACTCAGCCCTGTTGGGCACACGGATTTTTCTCGCTCTCCCAAACTGTTTGCAGCCTGACTTCTTTTATCTCAAATGAGGCAAAGTAGAGGATTTCATGCTTCCTTTGAGCTAGGAGATATCTATCCTTGTGGCTTTATATATGTGCGCGTGTAAATATATTTACACACGCTGTACAAAAATGTATTCATGCCCAGTGACAGGTGGTGCTGGCAACACCTGTTGCTGGGGTCACTCAACACTCCAGTTATAAAACCCTAATTTTAGTTGCTTATAACTTTTGTCAAACTTAAACATTTGGGTTGAAATGTTATGTGCCAGGTGTCTGCCTTGGGCTGATTTGGGGGGTGGGGAGAGGAATTTTTCAGCAAAAAAAAAACATTATTGCCAGTCTGGGGAGCAGAGACGAAGGCACTGGTTTGCCCATACTGAAAGCAAACTGTTGCTGGTTGAGATGTTCCAGCAGCTTCCCTGGTTTGGTGCCAAAAGTTGCCAGTGGGGTTCCCCTGCAGCTGGACATGTCTTTTCCCACTGCTACAGAACTTCACAGTTTTGGTAAGAATACACCCCATTTTGGCTGGGTTGCAGCCCTATGAACGTGCTTGGTGGAAGGGTGTGGGCTGCTGCCCTCTGGGCTGCCTCCATCGTGTCCCGTTCCCAGAAGCAGCACTGTGCTGGGGACTGTGCGCATGCAAGAGGCCCATGGAGCAGCCCGGAGCCTGAGCATGAAGAAGGCAAAATGCATTAGGAGAGATTTCTTCTCAGGAAGGGTGGTGAGGCAGTGGCACAGGCTGCCCAGGGAGGGGCTGCAGTCACCATCCCTGGAGGTGTTCAGAAAAGGTAGAGATGTGGCACTGAGCAACGTGGTTAGTGGGCAGGGTGGGGATGGGTGGGCAGATGGACTAGATAAACTTGGAGGACTTTTACAGCCTTAATGATTCTGTGACTCAGTAATTCAGGCTGCATCTGGTGGCATCAGTCCCGAGAGCAAACAAAGCAGCTCTGCTTGTGCTTCAGAAAGCAGGAAGGAATGGCTGGCCGGAGTCCAGAGGAGCGCTGATGGTGGAAGGGAGCAGTGAGAGCAGTAGGAGTGAAGGACACGAGATTTTAGGACCTTCATGAGGAGAAATGCTGAGGAGCACTGGAGAGGGCCCAAGGAGCACTGGGGCACAGACCGCAGGCTTTATGTGACTGCAGTCGCAGCAGCTGAAACGTGCCGCCAGTAGCACATCGCAGGGCCGCAGCCAGGTGGTTGCACAGGAGGATGACCTCCTGCTGCACCAATGCTCCCCCTGCTTGAGTGTGTAGACTTGACCTACCGTTGGGCACTTGTCATAAACCAAAGAATGGTTTGGGTTGGAAGGACCTTTGCAGCAAACCCATTCCCACCCTCCTGCCATGGGTGGGGCTGCCACCCACCAGCTCAGGCTGCCCCGGGTCCATCCAGCCTGGCCTTGAGCTCCTGGAGGGATGGGGCACCCACAGCTCTCTGGGAAAACTGAACTTAAGAGCCTGTGTGGTTTCATCCTTACACTGTTTCAGGAGGAAGAGGTGTTCAATTTACTTCTGCTTGGTAACATCACATTTTTCTTTTCTGGCATTTCGTAGCATTTGAATACGCAGCCTGTGCTGGAAGGCTTCTTATGTGTGCATTCAAATCCTTTTGTAAATAACACAACTGTCTCTTACCGTATAATCTTACTTTGGAATCTGTACTGCTTTGGTAGTCCACAGAATGCAAAATCACACCCATAAATTAGTCATAGATACGGAGGTGGTTTGTGATTCCACTGAGGTTGGAGAGCATTTGAACAGACTGCTCGTATTATTTTGAAGTTGTCCTTTCTGGATCACTGTGGAAATTAGAAACAAACTGCCTGCTGCAAAATATTCTGTTTCGTATTACTTACCACTTTCCCATAAAAATCTGAAGAAATGCCGCAGAACCTGATCAAAGTTTGAAGTCAGACTTTGTTATTGAATTATGATGATTTTTTTTTATTGTAGGTAAAAGCTCGGCCAAGAAACTGACAAAAAAGGTAAGCAAAATGTTCCTTTCGTTCTTCAAAAGCACTTACGTTCTTTCTGTTTCTCAACCAGAAGGGCTTCTTTTTCTAAACTGGTTTTCTTGTGTGTGTCTCTAAAGGAGGTGGATGCTGCGCTGCTGTGTGTTACAAAAGCTAAACCAGGACCGACCTTTTTTAGAGAGCTTGGTGATAAAGGTAATGAGACACTTCTGATACCAAGAAACACATCTTGCTTTTTCTTGCTCTCATCAGACGGTATGAATTAAGTCTAGGTTTAAAGGCAGTTGCACGGATTTGACTTCATCCCCATCTCACCAGCTGCTGCCACTTTGGCACATCTTGGTTACACGAGGAGGAGGCAGGGCTGGGGGCTGAGAGCCTCCTGGAGAAAGCAGAAAGCTGACTTAGAGAAGAGAAAGAGGCTAAAAGGTTGACTTCACTACAGAGTGGACTTCTAAGGCTTGTTAATAAACTGCTGATTCATTATATAGCTTAAGCGTATGGAAGCAAAGAATAGAAAGAAAATGTGTATGTGATTATGTAAAGTGTCCTCCCTGGTTCCAGGGGCAGTGGCAGTTCTTTCTGCTTCACTGTGAGCTCAGTGCTGCCCCACAAGAGCAGTGTGCTCGGGTTTCTTTTCACCCAACAGTTCCACCTTACAGCTGGCGGCAGGAAGAGAAAACGCTGAGGGCTGGGATATTGTTTGTGAAACAACGGGTAATTAAAAACACCAAATGAACACCTCATTAACATAAATTAATTGAAGGGAGGGAAAACAAACAAGAGGATCAAGGAAAACAAATAAATGAGTAATTAACCATTTCATCAGTAACAAAGACTGAACTCCCCAGACTAATGAGAAGGACTGGCAGTGTCTATTCACAAAGTGCATGGTAGAGGTCAGCCCACATCCCTCGCTCCATGGACGTGGCTCTGTCTGTCTGTGTAATGCGGAGGCTGTGAGCATCCCCTGCCAGCAGCCCTGTCACCTCTCTGAACAAGTTCAACGTTTCTTTCCAATCCCAGGGAAGGCTGTTCCACGCTGGATATTTACCTCCTGTCTTTTCAAATTACTGTTTGTTATCTGCTTTCCCAGGACAGGGTTTAAGGGATTCCCAGCCTTTAATTCTTGGATATTGTTTCCCTATCGCTGCTTTCTTAAGGCTTTTCTTTTTGTAGTGGTTAACAGCACAAATCCCTAACACGTTCTGCCTGGGAAAATGGGGAATCCACCAAGAGAAAGCGAGAACATAGCGAAGCAGCACAGCCTCCTGGCGTTGCACCACGCCAGCTGGCTCCTTGGGGCTGCTGGGTTGTGTCTTTTCTGTCCTGGACCACCAACCTCCTCTCATTGAGCTCTGTGGGTCCTCATACTTTGCCCTTCCAGGATCTGGTAGGAATTGGAGATGATGCAGAAACACTCAGCGCTGTCACCTCTGTGACTTTACAACACGTGCAGTTTTTGGTCACGAGCTCTCCATACTGACATTGACGCTTTTGTCTTCAGATCCATTATAACTACATTTAAAAAGCTATAAATATTTATGTATTAAACACCGCTTTTACGAGAACCAAAATAATGAATCTACACCTGTTCCATGGTTTAGCTGAGATTATTTTAACTACCATCAAATTCTTATTTAAATATCAAGTGGAGGGAGCGCTCTCAGTCCAGTTTGTAAAGCATAAAGCTGGGGAACTCTGCCTTCTAGTGGGCTGACTTAAAATGTACACCATCTTTTGTGGTATATTTATGATTTGTTTGGTAGTGAGAGTATTATCCTGTCAGCATTTGCTATAAAGCCTGAGGGCAGAGATTTCCAAGGAGGCACAGAGAAGCTTCATTTAGTCTTAGAAAATTATAATGTTTTGCCAATGCTAAATGAAAATACTTGGCTGCCAGTCTGCTGAGTCATTCAGCAGCAGGTGAAGCTTTAACTTGGGTGTGAATACAGTTTGCTTTGCTATTTTTTTAATGTTCCGTTGCATCCTTTAAATGTAAAATTTGAGTAACTTTGTAATGATTACTGCGCAGTGAACATTACTGAACTATCTGATTTACCTTGTGGTTAAGGTAAGATGGCAACTCACTGCAGATAGTGATCGAACAAAAAGATAAAATGAAGAATTTTTATGGAAATCAGTCCATGGGTCCAAAGAAATCATATCTCAAATGATTTTGGTATAATCAGCCTGCCAAAAAATATTGAATGTGCTGTGGATTGACTTCAAGATACTGAGGTTTTAAAGAACAATCAAGACAGTTTTCATGTATTTTCATTTCTTATACCTTTTTGCCTGTTTCCCTATAGTGACTTCCCACTCAGTTTAATTTAACAGAGTGAAAACAGCCCTTCCACTTCTTGCAGGGCTCTCTCCTTGCAGCCCTCTGCAGTCAGTGATTGGTGCCATCCCACTCCTCCTTTGAGCCATGAGCAGGGTTGTCTTTATCAAGACATTTTGAAATGGCTTTAAACTGGGAGAGGGTAGATTTAGCCTAGATATTAGGAAGAAATGCTTTGCTGTGGGGGTGGTTAGACACTGGAACAGGTTGCCCAGAGAGGTTGTGGATGCTCCCTCCCTGGAAGTATGCAAGGCCAGGCTGGATGGGGCTGTGAGCAATCTGGTCTGGAGGAAGGTGTCCCTGCCTATAGCAGGGGGTTGGAACTAGATGATCTTAGAGGTCCCTTCCAACCAAACCGTTCAGTGATTCTATGATTTGTATTTCTATTATTATTATTATTACCATTATTATTATTATTATCATTTTATCTGCCGTGTCCATATCCTTCTTAATGCTTTGCTAAAAAAATGCTTTTCCTTGATCATCTACTGAGTACGTTATCTCCTGTTATATTCTATTGCGTATTGCAACAACACGGGGCCTCCTTTTGCTCTGCTGAGCAGAAGCACTGCATCTCCGCCTTCCATGTCTCCCATGAGCAGTAGCTGTGCAGAACAGCTGATAGGCAGACACCCCCTCCGCTTGGCCAGCGATCATCATTGACAGTTGGACTACATGATCTCTGTGGTCTTTTCCAACTATAATTGCTCTGTGATTCTATGATCCCTTGCTCTTAAAGTGTTCTGGCAGGGATCTCTGTGCCAAATCCACGGCTGTCCAAGCCTAGGAGGTGTTTTCTAGGAGGGAACTTCTTGAAAAGTTCCCTCCTTGTCTTCCCTTATCTTCTTCTCTTAAACTGCATTTACTGTGACACATATGAAACAAAACTAGGGAGCAGTGTGTCACTGCTTGATTTTTTTCCTCTCCTATTTATTTCTGTCCACTTTCTATCTCATCTTAAGTGTAAAGCATAAAAAACGGGACAAGATCCCTGTTTCCAGTTGTTTGATTTTGAATTTGTAGAAATCCTGGACACTGCCTAGGAACAAGATAGCAAGTTTTACAGCAATGCGAGTAACTTATATCCTTGCAGTGGCCATATTAAGTCTGTTGGCAACACATTAGAATCGTAGAATCATAGAATTGCTCAGGTCGGAAAAGACCTTGGAGATCATCGAGTCCAACCACAACCCAACCATACTACCCTAACTCTAACAACCCTCCACTAAATCATGTCCCTGAGAACCACATGCAAACGGTTTTTAAACACATCCAGGGATGGTGACTCAACCACCTCCCTGGGCAGCCTATTCCAGTGCTTAACAATCCTTTCTGTAAAGAAGTTGTTCCTGATATCCAACCTAAACTTACCCTGGCACAGCTTGAAGCCATTTCCCCTCATCCTGTCACCTGTCAGCAGTGAGAAGAGACCAACCCCGCTCTCACTGTAAGCACCTTTCAGATATTGGAAGAGAGCAATAAGGTCTCCCCTCAGCCTCCTCTTCCCTGGACTAAACAGCCCTACAACTCATAAGCAAAACTAAACATTTGAGATGACAATGATTTTGTGATTCTGTGCAGAGTGTTTTTTATTTGCACAGTGCATTGTGCGATTGCAGTGCTGTGCTGAGTTACATGCAGTGCGTGCTGGAAAGTAGGCTGAATAGCCCTATTTTGGTGGAGAGGAAAGCTGAAGCACAGACGCAGAGTGAGGCGGCCGAGGGATCAGCGTCAGGCCTGGCTTTGGAGATCTGATCTCAGATTTTCAGACCATTGCTTTCAGCAACCCAGTATTTCTAAACCCTGGAAGTGAGAACTTAAAGCGTTAAGTCACTGTCTGAGGCCAAATACAAATGTTGTCGGCTCAGTACAGCAATTTATCAGAAGTTAATTGTCTATCAGTGAAGCTTAAGTGGATGCTTTATCTATCAATTAACTCTATATATATTATTATAAATAGTTTATCTTTACACAGATGGGCACGTTTGAACTTCATTATTTTAAGCAGCTCCAGCATTACACAATGTTTAGCTCAGGCGTTAAAAGTAGCTCAGTTATTTTGGAAAGTGATTTATAGAAAAGCCCTTTACATTTTTCCTCCCAATGTTATTGCAGCGCAGATGGTTCGGATTGTGCTGCTCAGCCACCCTGGTTGCGCGCTCTATCTTTAGCTTCTACGCTCTATTTTGACGCTATCGCATCTCTGTGTTTGTTCAGGCTTTTCGCTTGAGGCGGTATTTCAAAGGAAAACACTGGAATTTTCCTTCAAAAGGAGGGAAAATACTTTCACCTTGTAGAAAGGACGTGTTCCTATTTAAAATCAAGAAAAAAAAGAAGCCTCCCTTGGCAGGCAGCCCGGCCGCGCTATCGGCGCAATCTCTTAGCTTGGCAGCTCTGCATGCTGCCATGTTCCCCCTGGGAAGCTGCTCCCCATCCAGCCCGGCTGCCAGGGGATGGGGCACTTTGATCCGTCCGGGCAGCGCCGAGCGCTTCTCCTCCCGGGTACTAAATGTGACAGAGCACTCTGAATTTATTTGCCTTTTCTATAAACACCGAATGTTTGCAGTGTGAATGCAGAGATTTAGTGCAGGCCTGTTGTTAATACCAAATAAACCTGACTCTCCCGATGAGATGGGGACATTGATGAGTCTCCGGATAGGGAATTTTACCTTCGGAGCACTAAAAACGGAAGTAAAAACTTTATTAAATAAAATTGAGGCTTACTTCAGTAACCTATTTTAAACGATGTTAAACTGCAGATTTCATGTTTATGAGATCTGATCTTTCGAGTCTCGTTATAAGGATATATATTTTGTGTGAGTCATTTTTTAACTGTTTCATTTCAGGGCTGATATCTTATGCAGAGTACCTATTTTTGCTGACGATCCTTACAAGTAAGTGTTTTATATTTAAAATAGGCATGCATCACTACTCAGCTTTTAACGCCTTTCCGGAAACTTTTTCTGATACTTTTCTTTCTGCACTGTAGTTTAAGAAAATTGAATATACAGTGATAAGGCATTAATATAACTGGCTACAACTTTGGTTGATCGCAGCTTGGCTCCAATGGTGTCATCGCTGCTCCATAGCAGCATGGCAGAAATCTCGGTGAGCCCCACACCGTGGGGTCATGGAAAGTCCTTCACCATGGGAAAGTCCTTCAAGAGTCATTGCAAAAAGGGAAGAGTTGGACGTAGGAGCACATAAGGAGGGGAAGAACTCAGTGAGAGAAAGTAAATAATTTCTCGCCTGAACAGTGATTTCAGTCATTCTACACAGTGAGATGTTAGCTTTATAGCTCATGCAGCAGTGTAAAAAACTACTGCAGTGTCTGAAAGGTTATTGCTTTTTATCTATATGCTTAGATATATAATGGATGATATGCATAAGCAGCAGATCTCTACACTGTCCTTTTGTCTGATTTATTACTCCTCTCTTCGTCTCTCTTCCTGTTGACTATTTCTCCATGTATTTTACATGTATTTCCTCCTCCTCCTTTACCTCCTTCCCCTTTCTCTCTCAGACACTTATTAAAGAGCATGTTGTTTGGTAACCTCAATAGCCAGAGACTCCATCCACTTGAGCTATGAAATGTCACTCTCATGTTTTGTCATGGAAGTGGAGAAGAGAGATTTGGGCAACTTCAGTAGGGCTCAGAGCTGAACCCATGGCCTCCACTTGCAGACAGTGTCACCCTGCTGCATAACACAGCATGAAACAAAATGATTTATCTGCAAAGAGCAGGCAGTTTTTGCTTGTGGGTGGAACTGGTCTTGGATTTTGTAGGTTTCCTTGCTCATGATTATTCTCTGCTGTGCTTGCCACCTCCCCATGCTATTCTGATGAAGTGCAAGTGAAGCTGGAAAATACCAAGGTTTGAGATAAAATGCATACAACGAATGTTGTGCAGCAAGACCATAGTGGTAAAATAGCACACACATCCATGTATCCAAGTCCTGTCTGACTGACTTATACAGGTCTGACATCTTAAGCAAGTGACAAAAACAAGCATACTGAGTCTTGTGGTATCAGGGAATGAAGAGAGGGGAGAAGGAATTAGCCATTCTTACCCAAATGGTCTCATTACTTGGTTGGCCACAAGGTTCATGGCATGAGATTGAATGACATGACAAACCTTCCTTTTTCTAGAAATGTACTGTCTCAAGGTCCAGCACCAACCATTGGCAGTGAATACAGCCTCCAGAGAGCAGAGGAGTTACGTGAACTTTTAACAGACACTGACTGCTGGTGTACAGCACTTGGGCCATTCAGCCCTTTTACAACATATATCATTTCTCAGCAGGAAAGCATCCCTACAACACAGCATGAAGTGTGATTAGGTTGGACATGAGAAAAAACTTCTCTGAAAGAGTGGTCAGGCGTTGGAACGGACTGCCCTGAGAGGCAGTGGAGTCACCGACCCTGGAGGTGTTCAAGAACTGTTCAGGTGTTGTACTGAGGGATGTGGTTTAGTGGGAAATATTGGCAGTAGGTAGACGGCTGGACTGGATGATCTTGGAGGTCTTTTCCAACCTTGGTGATTCTATGATTCTGTGATCTCTTAGGGAATCTCAACCAGTACATGATATTACGTAGTATATATACATTGACATAGTCCATTTGCCATACAAATATACTGTTTCACCAGTACTGACTGTCCAGTGCTGCATATAACTTGAATGTGAATTATATATACCATACATTCAAGGATTGTTTTTTTAAATCTGAAGTATTAAAAGAGACTTGACCAGTAAAGCTGATTTTAAAATCCTTGTTGCAACACAAAAAAAAGAGGTATTTTTTAAAAAGGGCAGCCTTCTTGTACCTTCAGAAGAGTGCCTTGATTAAATTTGCTCAAATAAGTGCCTCAGTTTCTATTTCTTTAAACATCTGTGGTAACTGAAAGTAAATTCATGTTCATTTATTGGATGAAACAATTAGAAAATTGAAGCAGTACCAGAGAATCATAGAATCATAGAATTACTCAGGTTGGAAAGGACCTCAAAGATGATCGAGTCCAACCGAAGCCTAACCATAGTACCCTAACTCTAACAACCCTCCGCTAAATCATATCTCTGAGCACCACATCCAAACAGCTCTTAAACTCATCCAGGGATGGTGACTCAACCACCTCCCTGGGCAGCCTATTCCAGTGCTTAACCACCCTTTCTGTAAAGAAGTGTTTCCTAACGTCCAACCTAAACTTGCCTTGGCACAACTTGAGGCCATTTCCCCTCGTCTTGTCACCTGTCACCAGTGAGAAGAGACCAACCCCTCTCTCACTGTAAACACCTTTCAGATACTGGAAGAGAGTGATAAGGTCTCCCCTCAGACTCCTCTTCCCTGGACTAAACAGCCCCAGCTCCCTCAGCCTCTCCTCATAGGGCTGATTTTCCAAGCCCTTCACTAGCCTCGTTGCCCTTCTCTGCAAGTTGTTTAATTACTCCAAGCAATCAAATATTATTTTTCACTGGATTTTTATAGCAGTGAACGGAACTGCAAGAACAGAGGCACATTTGGATGCAGGATGTCCAGTTACGCAGAGGCCTATAGAATCACAGAATCATTAAGGTTGGAAAAGACCTCTGAGATCACCAAGTCCAGCCGTCAGCCCATCCCCACCATGCCCGCTAAGCATGGCCCTCAGCACCACATCTCCATGGTTCTTGAGCACCTCCAGGGACGGTGACGGCACCAGCTCCCTGGGCAGCCTGTGCCACTGCCTCACCACGCTTTCCAAGAAGAAATTTGTCCTAATATCCAACCGTCATACAGAGCTGTTTGAAAGTGAATGTCAGCAAGTGTTGGTGCCTCATTGCCTAACAAGTGTACCACGTCAGTCAGACCTCAGCCAAATGACCTGCCTCTCTCATAGTGAGAATTAATGCAAGATTTCTTAAGACAGACAAATTGATACTTAAATGACTTCTTCTGAATCACCAATAGAACTGGGGAAACTCGAAAAGGGACTCTTGGCTTCAGAATGCTGCTGGCCAGCCCATGCTGTCCATCGTATAAATGCTGTAGCACTGAACCTCCAAATGTAATTTTGTGGGAGACAAAAGCTTTATTTTACCCGCTGTGATCCCCTTTCTCTTTTCTGCATTCCAACTATCATCATCACCTTTTTTCTTTCAGTGATGTATTGGATTTCATTTTCAGCAATTGGTTAATGGAGCTTTCAGTAAAGCCCTGCCTGCTGAACAGGCCCAGGAACTGAAATTGTCACCATGACTAAAAGCATTGCTCCAATTAGCCAGTCACTGAAGTTGACAGTTTGGTCAAAGCAGGAATGATTGCAGGGGAAGCACCCGTGTATAACCTGCACTCACAACTAAGATGAAGCTCTTGGGCTCAGATTTTGGAATTCTGCCTGATTCTAATTAAATACAAATATATCTGAAGTATTCTTTGAACTATGCTTATTTTACGAACGCATACCTTTGAGGTTACATCATATCAGATAAGCATGTCATCTGAACGGTATAAGCAGCTTTAGGTCCCATATTTTCAGTAACAGCTTTCTTATCTGAAGACTGCAACACAGATGGTATGAATTACTATTAAATACATCAATTACTTTTATTCTCTAAATATGTTACAGGATAGACTCTTGTAGTAGTAACACAAATTTAGAGTGTGGCATTTCCATGGAAAAGCCCATTTTGATTATTATGGCCCAGTTGCCAGGGAAAGGCTCTGCTATGTAGATTGCAATGGTATTTATAAACTATCCTTACATCACAAGGTTGCTTCACAGAGAACGTTAATTGGCAGCTGAAGATAAAGTTATTTCTAAAACGTAAAAATAGTTCTTTGTTTCACCATCTTGCTATCACTTAAAAAAGAAGAGGCTATTTCTGTAACTTCTTGCCTTTTCAGGAAGACTCTCTAAACAGAAGCAAGACTTAGACCTTTACAGGGTGGAACTGGAAGAATGTGCTTCCAAAATAAAAGAAAATCTCTGGAGGCATTAGTAATTGTAGAGATACTGCTTCACTGCCCTCGCGAGTCCAACATTGCTCTTGGAAATGTGCATATATGCTGGAGAAGATAACTCTGTGGCTTTCACATTAATGCCTGACAGGACTATGCTGTGGAATTAATTCACCTGCTCCAGAAATTACTGGGCTAAGTGCTGGCTACTGCAGCGAGCCAGTGGGTAAATGTATTTCAGCAGCACGCTGCTACTGTGTGGGCTTTCTAATGAGTGAGGTCACCTCGTGTAAGCAAAGTCAGAGCAGGAAATTGTGGGAAGGAGCTCAAAACACACAGTGTTTTTACAGTGCCTGCAATTATCAGAACTCATTATATGTTCATGTTGAAAAGAAACATCCACTGGGTGAAGGAAATGCAGAGTGAAGTTGTATAAAATTCCCAGAAAATCATTTTAATGGGATGTGTACAAACATGCTTTAGCAAAGAAAAGAAGGCCAGAAGGAGGAGTTGATTATGTCTCAGTAACACTGGAGTTGGTTGTTTAGGGAGGTTGGAGGAGAGAAGGGACCAACACCATGGGAGTAGGAACTGGGAGAACATGGAGCTGTTACAAGACCGGTGTCTTCTGGACCAGATCTGTCTTCTGGACTAGTGAAGACTGAAAATAGTGGCATACAGTAACACGTGGAAGAAGTGCTGGAGAAAGACACTATCTCTTTCACCCAATCTGAGGGATAATTATTGGTTTTCCAAGGCACTTTCTAGTCTTCTCAGCTAAAAAGTAGTTCCAAACAGGGGGCAAAGCTAGATTTCAGAAGTGAGCAGGGATTACAGAGAAATCTGTAGACACTATCTATGAAAGACCAGGACAGTGGGACGCACAGCATTTTCCCAGTCGTTGGGAGCAGGTGGACATCTGTGGCTGTATTTAGGCACTGCCAGCATTTGTTGCTTTGCTACTGCTTTAATAATAGCAAAAAGCTGATTGTCTTATTTAAAAGTTTGTTTATACTGGAGGAGGTACGCATTGCTTACTGGAAATACGACGTACGTGCACAGCAATGTCAAACAGAATCTGTAGGCAATATTTCCTTTAGATTAAATATTTCTGTAGTAGTGTAACTGTGTGTGCATGGGTGTGTGTGTGTGTGTACGCCATAAAGTTTTTTCACACTTTGTTGCAGAACCCCAGACTGGATTTCAGATTGCTTTTAAAATGTTAGATACGGATGGCAATGAGCAAGTTGAAAAGAAAGAATTTTTTAAGGTATGTGTCTCCTCATGCTTATTGATTTTAAAGCTCATAAGCAGTGGCATAGGTTCTGTTTGTTAAATGGAGATTCATTAAAATCTTCAAGCCCATTTTTCCATCCAATCTGTGATCATGTTTGCTAAATGCGTTATATGAAAGGAGTACATAGCAAAGCTTTGCTTTGTATTACTTAAAACTACCTTGAACAGATAGAAAAATGGTGTGGTTTCAGTCTTTTAAAATGCTTGTGTAAGAACAGCTAACGTAAGATGGCTGAGATAGACTGCACGGAGAGTTTATTAGACAAACGGGAACAGGGTACAATTAGTATCTGCTTTTCATGTCTTGGTGGTAAAATTCTGTCTTCCTTGAACTCAGAACTCTTTTTGATAGCCTAGTGATTGTTAACCTGCCTTCCCCTCCGAGGAATCCCGGAGTAGCTGCAGGGAAACACTGAGTAAATGTACTTTAATTGGTTATCCCATCACTTCAAATAATGCTGTTACACTGATGAAGAGTGCAATAAATAATGGCAAGTGGTGGATGAGTTACAGACTTCTGTGCTTTGTTACTGTATTTTCAGGCAATGAAACATCATATCAGGTTCCTGTGAACCCTTAAAAGTGCAGGTACTTGAAAATAATTCCTTCCATGCTTCATACTCAGAAAAAAAAAATGTCCAGAAAATCTGCTTAGTAAGAACAAAGGCAAAAGAGGAGAACATTCAGCATAGAGAAAATTAGCAGAGCAGTAGCAGTGATAACAGCAGTGATTTCCACAGAATATTTGACAAAAATACTAGGAAAGTTGCGTAAGGTGAAGGTACTGGAAAAGAGTACCAAAAAACTGTAATTAGAGGCAGTCGCTGTGAACAGAATGGACGGGAAAAACGAATTTCAGCTGCTTTTCTACTTCTCCGATTCTCCACCTCTTGTCCATTTTGTACTCATCAGTGTACAGCTACATTACCTAATGATTGTGGACTGTGCATTCTTTTACGTAAGAGCTTTGCCATTCTGTTTACAAGACGTCCATCGTTCTGTGAGTTGTGCATATCTCAACTCTAATGCGTTAATGGACAACCAGGCACAAGATGTGCCATGTGAATTGCTCAGGGAAGGGAGAAGGTAACAAGCAAACCCTGAAGTCATGCAGCATATGATGGAGCTGTTTAGAGTTGTGTGGATCAGTCACTGAAGGAGTGAGAGGTGCAGGATTTCCCAACAGATTCACTGCTCTTTCCCAACATCAAATTAATGTTCAAGAAAAGAGATACTGAACGTAATTCGTGCTTTGAAGGAGAGAGCTTCTCGCGTCCTCCATGACCTTTCCACTTCTATGTACATTTTCCTCCTTACAAGGAGCACACCTTTTCTCTCTCCTCTCTACCTTTGTGTTTTCAAGCCAGTCTATTTATGATTTCTCCTTCATCCACAACTCTGTGGTAAAATTCAACGTACAGGAGAGACTGCACCTTATGCCAGTGCTAGGGCCCAGAATCACTACAATTCGTGTTTTGAGATGAGCATCTGCAAGGGTGCATTGCTTTGCCCTGCAACTCCAGGATGAAGCATATGGCAGAAACGGTGCATTCATAGACCTTAGGTCTATCTTCTTAATTAGCCCCTGCCTGAGTGCAGAAAGTTATTTCTCAGTGCCTTATTATCTGTATCTTTGCAAGGACAGTAAGATACTGCCCAGCACATTCACATGAGACTTGACAAGGGGGATTTCCAGACATGTGCATCTCGATTAAGAATCTGATACTCCTGCACATAATAACCCAGGCACAGTCGCTTCCCATCAAGGATAAGGCTACCAAAGGTCCCCAGATCGCCATCAAGTGAGGAATTTCCCTAACTGTCCAGGTGGGTGGAAGTATGATAACTTCACTGGCACATGCAAGAGCTATGTGATTCAGATTTAATAGATATCTTTATGCAGTTGTTCAGGACTGAGCAAACAAGCACCCTGCATTGTCGGCTGTTGTCACAGTTTGGTATTGACCACCTGTACCGTCTGACAGCATCCACAAGCACCAAACTCTCTCTCAAACAAATTGCAAGAGGCAAAATCTCGTTTTGTTTTGTTTTGTTTTGTTTGAAGATCGCTGTATCCTTTCAGCCAGCTCATCTTCTTTAGAAAATATTCCTTCTTTGTATGCCTTCAGTAGAGAGGCATGCATTATGCATAATAGGCGTCACTCTCTTTGAATTAGCCATTAGTATCATACGGCAGTGAACAGATATAAATATTAAATGCAGATAAATGTTACAGGGAGAAATTGAGTACTGGAGTACCAGAGTCCATTGCTCGAAGGCAGAATTCATATCCATCTGTGAGTAGCTGCTGCATTGTGCTGGAAAAAATGTGCAAACTACTGGAAATTATCATCATTCTTTCCCAAATAATAATTTCAAGAGTAGTATGGATTTATGTGTCATCTAAGAAAACAATAAAACCTGCCAGAACCCTTGTAAGAAAAAAAGTACTGTGAGTCTGTGTTCCTCAGTGTTCTTTACAAATTTTCTAAGAGTCTTTTAAAAATAAAACACAGCAGATAAAAAGAACAGCACATTTTCTGTCATTTGGAAAGCAGCTTTTCAGAAGGAACGTGGCTGAGCAGTTGTCTTTGTATCCAGAGGTCTGTGCTGCTGTTTTGCCACCAGGAAATTCGTAGTGTTTTTGCTGTATTAACCAATTGTTTTGTAGTGATCAAAAATAAAAATCAGCAGAGGGGTGACCAGCAGGGACAGGGAGGTGATTGTCCCTCTCCATTCTGCCCTCGTGAGGCCCCATCTGGGGTACTGTGTCCAGGTCTGGGGCCCCCAGTACAAGAAAGACAGGGAGCTGTTGGAGGGGGTCCAGAGGAGGGCCACTAAGATGATCAGGGGGCTGGAGCACCTCTCCTATGAAGACAGGCTGAGGGAGCTGAGCTTGTTCAGCCTGGAGAGGAGAAGGCTGCGGGGTGACCTCCCTGCAGCCTTTCAGTACTTAAGGGGAGCCTATAAACAGGACAGGAGTCAACTCTACAGAAGTAGATAATGGCAGGACAAGGGGGAATGGTTTTAAGTTGAGGGAAGGAAGATTTAGGTTGGATGTCAGGGGGAAGTTCTTTACTGTGAGAGTGGTGAGGTGCTGGAACAGGCTGCACAGAGAGGCTGTGGATGCCCCGAGCATGGAGGTGTTCAAAGCCAGGTTGGATGGGGCCCTGGGCAGCCTGGTCTAGTATTAAATGTGGAGGTTGGCGGCCCTGCCTGTGGTGGGGGGCGTTGGAGATTCATGATCCTTGGGGTCTCTTCCAACCCGGGCCATTCTGTGATTCTATGATTCTGTGAAAATGAACTTGGAGGAACTCGTATGTTGAATTGACCTGTCTTTAGACTGTCACATCATGCTGTTCAGAAAATACCAGTAGAAAGTAACTATCCTGAGGAACTCAAAAACTGTGAGTAAAAAAAAAAGGAACATGTGAATTAGTTAAAATGTGAAGGTCATGAGAAGACCTGTGGCAAAACTAATAGTATGCAGGTTTTTCCTATTCACTGCTTACAAACCTATGTTGCTTCTCTGAACTACATAGCAAAAAAAAAAAAAAAAAAAAGGGGGGGGGGGGAATATAAGGCCCTAAGAAGAGATTTGAGAAACCTACAAAATAATGGCCATGCAGATTTGGTCATGGGTGAGGAATTGCTCAGAAATGCTTGGTAAACGAGCAGCAGCCTGAACTTCAGAACCATCATTCCTAAAAACCCCATATCCAGAATGCTTGGTGTAAATCCACGTTTATGCCTTAGATTTGATAAGTCCTTTCTTCTTTCATTTTTGCTGTCGCTTCAAGGATTCATTCTAACGTCTATGGAAGGTGGGTGTACTTTGTGCTATGTTAAATCTCTCATTCTTTGGCACTGTTGACTTCCCAGGCTAACATACAGTCATAAAGAAAGCTTGCAGCCAAGAAACGCTTAAGGTGATTTTAATAATCAGCAAATTAATGCATTTTTAATATTACCTTAAACTTCTACTTCAAACAGTTTTTAAGTGTGAGTCATTTCAGTACTTCTAAAGATCACATTAGCTAATTCATTCAGTATTCATTTCATTTGTGGGATGGAGGGGAAACTCAGAACGCATCGTGCTTCGTGCCAGTTCTGAAAATATGGTTGCTTATTTAATTGAATTACTCTTTTTTGTTAATTGTAAAGTATACCTCATTTGAACAGACACATCTTTCATGTATAGGAGATCTTGTCTGTAGCAGTAAAGATGTCTAGGAGGACAGCATGAGAATCACAGGATAATTTCTCTTCTCCAAATGACCCTCAGTGTTCTGTCTCCTGAGTTTCAAGATCTTATGGAGTGAATGCTAAGCTCGTGGTGCAAGAGCATCTCTTCTAAAAACAGTGTCCACCAGATTGCAAAAGACAGATTTGTATGCTCTGCTAGGTGATATTAGCCACAACAGATCAGGCTTTCCTCGGAAGAAGTGTCTCTGAATAGCAAAGTATCCTTAAGTATGCAAATACTTTGTCATAACTAGAGAACCTTGCAAAAACCTAAATGGGTTTCCAATGAAGAAATAGTGCAAGTTTCTGAAAGACTTTTTTAAGACCAATCTTGTAATTTTCCTGTTTTGTTATGTCTAAATGAATGCAGATGCAGAGAATCATTGGAAAGGAAGATGATTTGAAAACAGCTGGAGATGAAACCGTATTTCAGGTATGAAATAGAGATGCATTTTTCTTAACAAAGGTACTGTCGTATTTCCTGTGGACTTTGTTATTTTTTAGTTGTGTATATAAGCATCAATGACTGTTATAATTAATATAGGTGCATTGGATGTCAAATTAATTTTCTGACTTGGGAAGAAAAATTATTTTCATTTCTGCATGTCCTGATGAAGTTTATGCAATTAATTTATTCTACTTGTGCCTAATAGATTTTTTTTAACGACTGTGTCACCATTATTTGGCTTCATCAAGCTTCTGTTTTAAAGTAACTTGTTATACTTATGAAAAATCCAGAAAACCCTCTGTATTGACACGTGAGAAAAGATGGCTGCAAATATGAATTGATACTTTAAACTTAACCTAAGTGCTGCTGTTGCAGTAGTATCAGCTTATTTTGAGTTGGTTTGTGTCTTAGTTTCAGTCAGGACGGAATTGCTTTCTTCAGAGTGTTTGGTATGGCGGTAAATTTTTGATCTAGAGAAAAACAATGTTGATAATACAGCAGTGCTTATAGCTGCTGCTAAGCAGTGTTGTTCAGAGCCCAGGCCTTTCGCAGTGAAGGGCCCAGGGAGCTGGGAGGGAACAGAATTAGGACGGTTGACTTAAATTGGCCAAAGCGTTATTCCATGCCATATGGCATCGTGCAGGAGTTTTGAAGGGGAAGGGAGTTCATCTGGCTCTCTTCTGCCACTTAGGGCGCAAGCTGGGCATCGGCTGGGGAGTGGTGAGAAGGAGGGAAGTGAGCATGTGGTGCTGAGCCTGCCGGGTTAGACCACAACAGTTTGAAATGTATTTGCTGTGGTTCAGGTGACAAAGGCAAACATTGCCTTTGTTAGTTCCACTTCCAAAAAGAAATAGCTTAAGTGCAGACCAGAAGAAGAAACAATCTTAGAATGATGTCTTCAGGCTGGGTTAGAAGTTTCTGGGGACTGCAGACCATTAGAAAATGGCAAATATGCATTGGCAGGGAAAGGAGCAGGTAAATTCCTGCTCTGTTCTGGCTGTTTTTCCCCAAATCCTGCCAGCGTAACCTACCTTCTTTCCTGAGATGAGTGTTTGGCAGCTGTCATCTCTTCTTCCGTCTCTGTTCAGCACAGTGACGTATTCTGTTGCCTGAATGAGACTGAATAAGACTGAAAACAGAGGGGGAACATCTCAGTGTAGTGAGAACTCACCTCAGCAGAAGCTGGTGAACCAAGGCAGAGAGGAGAGTGCCGATGAGGTATCTCCATCTGAAGTGTTGCCTGCATCCACAGCACTATCTCTGTTGCATGCTTATTCTCTCCACAGACTCGCTTTCAGTCTTAAACTGAAAATGCATAGTTGTGAATGGAACATCAACTGCTGATGTTATCAGCTAAGCAACAGCTAATGTTGTTTCAATAAGAAATTTATACAGGAATCTGCTTTATAAACCCATTGTGCATCAGCAGTTTCTACAAAGAGTAAGGTTGGCTTGTGATATTTGCTTTTTCACCAATCTCAGAAAAAACAGAAGTGACATTATGGGTAACACCCTTAGTATTGACTAGGCATAAACATAAATTGCCTTCTGTTGCATGCATATATTGGTCCCTCACTATGCATACAGAGTTCAGCTGAAAATTATTTGGCTGAGCACCAACCAACTCCTTTCTTGAATCATTTCTTCAGTCACCAGATTAAAATTAACGGGGTTGTCTGCTCCTGGAAACCAATTTCAACCGAGACTTAATTTCTGTAAGAGTGAAAGAAAAAGAATCTTCATTCTGTCAGATTTCCAGAGAAACTTTGATGCAGTTGGACAGATTTGTCTAAAAACACATCACTTTAGTAGGAGCTGATTAATTACGTGAGCCAGAATGTCTCCATTTTGTTGTGCCTCTTCAGAATGCTCCATTGCAAAATATCTGAAGTTATTGTAACAAAAAAAAAAATTAAATACAGTTTCTTAGCAAATTATAAATGGATTATAGACCACTCAAAAGATGAAATAAATACATCTACAGAGCAGAGCACAGCTATCTTGAAATTCTTCTGTTTTCCATACTTTTACTTGGCAAAATGCAATTTGTCATTTTTCTTCTGATTTTTATTTCCTGTCTCTGTCTCTCATAACACAAGTTGATTATAAGCAGTGAATCTGAGTGTACACTGTGGTATCAATGTACATATCTTTACTCCTTATTTCTAACAACTATGGCACTTATAGTATTATTTTCAATCAAAGCAGGTCAAGCGTAAAAATACTTACATTTACAGCGTTCTTCACAAGCCGGGATGTTGCAACAGAAGTTTGCTGTTTGGACAGTTCTTTGTTCTCATACCTTCATAATTTGCATTCACGCTTACTGCTCTTTCGGAGTAATCCCACTTTGTTTTGTGATACCAGATGGAAAAAGTGTCACTGCCTTATGACAGTAAGATTTAAATGGCAGTCTGCAACTTAATTTCACCTCCAGACATATCCAAGTGTGTTCCGTGCCCAGCAAGCCAGCAGAAGGCCAAGTCAGACATTTAACGGTTGGATGTAGCCCTCAATACTCATTGAGATACTATGCTAGGAAAAGAAAAAGCATTTTTTTGCTTTGCACCATCTTTGGTCCGTGCATCTCTGTCTCTTGTACTGAGAGTCTGCATATGCCACTAACGTTCAGAACGTTACCAGTTAGGAGTGACCTTTGACAGGGATTGCGTTGAGCTTGGTTCTCCAAATAAACACATTTCAACTGAGAGATTTTTCTTTTTCCAATGTTGTTATCAATGCGGGAAGGACATCAAAAAGCTCTGCCCAGCCTTAACCAACCCAGTCATTTAGGAGGCTCCTTGCTGACTTTTTCCCATCTGATTTACTTACAGCACAGGCACACACATGGATAAATGCAGACACGCTTACAGAACCATCAACCTGTTCGGTATATTTTGTAGGAGGTGTTGTCCAGTTAAATGCAGTAGTTGCTTCTTGGTATTAGTTTCCTGAGTTCCTTTAAAAGGTTGCTGTAACTGTTATGTGCATCAGCATTGCTGTAGTGAAACCAAAGCGAATGTTTGCTGATATCTGCCCTATAGGTAGAGCAGGGACTTTGCTCCTGGCTCCTTCTGTTTAGATTAATGAGTTATCAAGCAGTTTCAATACCTCTGATTTACTATGCTTTGTGTAATGGACAAATTTAGAAAATAACTTTAGCTGTTGTTGGGAAGGAATGACAGTGCAGAATCTTCTGCAATTCTTCTTAAAATTGAATTAATGTGGGGAAATATTGCCTGCATTGTTAAGTTCCAAATGGTTAAACATATGCTCCTGAATTCCATAATGAACGCATTTTCATACAAAGAATCTAACTTCCATGTGGTTTTTTTTTAAACATTTAGCTAGTACCTGGGGGCACAGCTATTAATCTTTTTTAAATGGTCTACTTTTATGGTAGCACATGGGTGTTTTCCTATTATTGTGTATCAGTTGTTTTGGCCTGTTTACTTCTCTTTTTTTTTCTCCTTTATTTTGTCCTAAGAGAGCTGAATGACATTAGTTGTCCTCACGTTTATCACCACTTATGACCTTCAGGCATTGCAGCACTGCAGTGCATCTCAGCCCCAGAGGCTCGGAAGGCCATCGCATAACTTGTCCATCTGCTCATTAGAATTCCTAAGTAATTTAAAATTTTCTGTCCATAACTTCGAAGTCTGCAAAGCCCTGGGCTCACAGTAACTGAGGGCTGCCTAAATTGAATGGTGGAAGGTGTTGGTTAACAGCTATGCTTTTGTACTGCAGTGATATTCTGTAAGAGAGCTATGGCATATCTATGCAACACATGAAATTTTCAAAGGATACAGCCCAAGACTAAAAATGATGTCTCTCCCAAAGCAGTGTGTCATCAATCTTGTCACCTTTCACTTCATATGTACTACACATTTCTTCTTGAACCATCTTCTCCTATGTATATGTTTTGTATTAGCCACACTGAATTCTGCGAACAGCTTTGGGATACGTTAAACCCTCATTGCTTAAAGGAATCTCTGCAGGCAGGTAACCCCCTGAAGGGCCAAGCAGCGCTGCATCAAAATACCAAGCTATCAAAAAACTGCTGGGTCACTGCTTACCTCACGAACAAGGAAAATATTTTATTTTTTCACATGATCTGCTGCCCTTACATCCTCAAGGGAGATGAAGACACGTCCTTTCTGGCGCCGGCAGTGTTCCACTAGTCCCATCTTCGGGTGAATGACCTTTAAAGATCCCTTCCAACTCAAATGATTCTGTGCTTCTATAATTTTTCTTGCTACCTATTATGCAAGTACACTACCTTGGGCTAGGTTAGTGAAAGTCTCTCCCAGAAGGAATTCATCTGGAAGCCCGCTGTGGTCACGGCAGCAGTGCTTTGTTTTACAGACATGAGGCAAGGTTACCCCTTTCATCTCTGCCGTGTAACCTCACTGAGCTCTGCTCTCTGTGACAGCGACAGGGAACGGCATGGAGCTGTGTTAGGGGAGGGGCAGCTGCGGGTGAGGGAAAGGGTCTGCACCAGAGGGCGGTGGGTGTGGAACAGCCTGCCCAGGGCAGTGGGCACGGCCCCGAGTGCCGGAGCTCAGGGAGCGTTTGGACAGCACTCTCAGACACTGGGCTTGATTTCAGGTGATGCTGTGTGGATTCAGGGGTTGGACTCAATGTCTCCTGTGTGACCCTTCCAACTCGAGGTGTTCTATGAAGCCCTTTCAATTATACAGCTTGAGACAGAAAATAGCAGTGTAGGCTTCACAGAAGGGAGGGAGGGCATAGGTCTGGCCCACTACCTACGCATCTATCAGCTGTAGCCCTGGCATCAGAGCAGGAAGAATCTAGCGTAGGGTTGCTCTGCTTTACATAGTGCACTGGCTTATAAAATCAACTGGAATGAACTGGAAAAGCTGCATGTATGCAGGTCCAGTCGTCATACACACACTGCCTGTCAAGGAGGCAGTGAGACAGCGGGGTGGGGATGCATGCTTTGCCTCAGAGGCCACATTAACATTAATCAGAAGAGTGAGCTTCACAGAACTTAATACCTCCGGAGGGGGTTCCTTGTGACAAATTCTCTGCTTTTGATGGAAATTAATATTTGTAAAGTATGAGGTGGCAGGGAGGCAGGGCCTGTACCTCTGTGAGGGTCATGCCCAGCCACACAGAGGCTGCTTCCCCAGCATGCCAGGCAGGCCCCATACAGCCAGGCCGGGTCCCTGGCAGCAAAGCAAATCAGAGCCTGCTCTGATTTCTGTCATCAAGCATCTCCCACAACATCTGCTTCCAGATTAGCATAATCCTATTTATCTGGGAACCATTTTTATCCAGTACCTCCACAGGAGCAGCAGCAGGCTTTGGGGTAAGGTGCTGCAAGCTGAGGATATTCATGAAATTAGGTTTTCCTCCTTGCTAAGGCACTGTTGCTGTGGCATAGCCTCTCTGTGGCATCAGCTGTCATTAACAAACAGCCAACCCACAGATAATGGGAGCATTCATTCCCAAGTGCTGAATGTAAGTTTTCTTATAAGTTAATTTCTGTTATATCTTCTGTAGAAAAAGTGAAATGAAGAGCTTTACCTGTCTGTACCAGACCTGGTCTATTCTTGAATCCTGCCTAGTGAGAATCTGAGAAAGCAACACGTTCAAAACTGCAATATGGATTTACGTGATTAAAGCTGACTCATCCTGAAATGGCATGTTCATTCTGGAGCCCTCTTGAGGCTGTCTGGGCTTTGCCAAAAAAAGGCTGCTTTTGGAAGCCTGGATCTCCTGGTCTCACTCATTTGCCTGTTTTCAGTTATTCTGGCTGGCTGTACCTGGTAGGATTCATATCATAATGGCTACACCTTTAAATACTGCTTCCTGAAGCGGAGTTGCAGGATATATTCCAACATCTTGGAGCTCTCTGAGTGACGGAAACCACAGTGCTCTGGAGCCATGTTTGAGGCAAAGCTGCTTAGATGGAAGGCTAGATGGCTTCCAGGGTGAGAAGCATGGCCTGAGGAAGTGACTAACTTAGCAGCTGAAAAACAAGTAATATTTAAGAGAAGTGGACTGGGGAAAAGAAATTACAAGGTTTTAGTCTTAGTTTTAGAAAGATTTTGATCACCACTAGCAGATAGAAATTAGTATATTGTTCTCCTTGACTCTCATTTCTTTACCACCTCTATTCTTCAACCTTTCACTCACCTTCCATCTTAACAAAAAAAAAAAGTAAATTATTTTTACATTTTCTATTAAACAAGATATTACACAGCAAATGCCATCTCCCAGGAAGCAAGTAAGAGGAGGAACATACTACAGATTTTAATTGTGATGAATACTTTCATGCCTCAAGCTAATTCTACAATGAAAAGTGGTAAGAATCCAGAGACAGCAAGTCTATTAACATTTCAGATGAGTTTGAAGATCAGTTAGGTACATTATTCTGAAAATCTTGTCTTGCTATGTGATAAGTTTCTTCTGTGGCACTTGTTGCTACTTGCTGCAACTTCAGATCCTGAATGTGAAAAGCTCAGTGGGAAGCTACAGGATTATATAGGCCTGTGCCTGTGACTCAGTGTTGGCAGCATCAGGCTTCTATGTTAACACTCTGTGTAACATAAAAAGGAAATATCTGATTGTGTTATCTGATTTCATTTTAAAATGATTGCTTGCATAATCAGTTGATGACATTTCTGAAGGTTTATAAGGTGTTAAAATTACTCCAGGAACATGAGTTTAATGTTTCTAGTATATAAATATAGTTCCTTACATATATTCCAGTCATATAGACTTAAGCAACATCAGAGATTGGTCTTTGGGATCCTTTGTCTGAGCCAACGGACCCAAGAGCATGCCTGAGCTCCCCAAATGAGACACGTCCATTCCCCATCAACATGCTTGCATCAAGGTGGGAACATCACCATCCATTCTCCTTTCTGTGCCTCAGCTTTCTCTAAAGCACACAACCCAAAGAGGTGCTGAAGTGCAACCTGCGAACGCTGAAGCCACCACACCACACACACCTGAATACACACAGTTTAGATAGTGGCTCTGTAACTGAAAGCTACCACTCTGGTCATTTTTACAGCTACAAGATTAGGTTACCATTTCATTCTCATTGCCAAGAGACATTCCAAACCTAAGTTTTCTACCTAAGCTCGTGAGGGTGGGGTGTGGGAAATATTAATAGAGCTCTCATTATCTTCTAACAAACATTTGTCATGTTGGTACTAATTTATACAGATCAGCAGCAAAAGCTCCTAATGAGTCTGTGGAAAAAAAAAATGAATTATGTACTAACATGTACTTTAATAGCATTAACTTTAGTAAAAGCAATTTTTTTTTTTTTTTTTTTTTTTTTTTTTTTTTTTTTTTTTTTTTGCAATTTTACCCTTAAGCTGTATTCTCTCTGGTCTCCTATTGCATATTCTCTTTTAAAGAAATGTACTGCTTTGTAGTTTTAAAAGACGTTTAACTCTCACTAACGCAGTGTTTGGACATCTGCCAATTCCCACTTTGGAATTTCAGCTGATAAAGAGGGTAGCCAACAAGTAGGTCCATATTTGTTATAAATCCGGGGATAGGCTTTGTCGTCTTAGATAAGATGAGATGGGTATTGTTTGTATGTCTTCATCTGGCTTGTAACTAGAGGAATCTGAATAGAAAGAAATTATTGTTCTGTGGCAGATTTAGTTTTTAAGAGGTTATTTTAAACTTTGTTTTTCAGATCGCTTTCAGTACAACACTGGTTTTAATACAGTCGTTAAATTGGAAGCATTAAATTGCATAATCACGAGCTTAGTTTTAAAAATTACATCAGAAATTTATTCCTTGTATTTTTCAAGTGCTCTTTGAACAAGCGAACAAAAAGCAGATTAGAATCTCACTGCAGTGGGAAATGCATTGATTCTCCTCTGTTTCTTCTTAGGAAACTTTGCATTCCAACGTTAATAGTTGGAGGTTGACTTTCAAACAAGCATACACAAGCATTTGACTTTTGACTTTCAAAAAAGCCTGTACGAATGTTTATGCATCAGTCTTCACAGCAATCTGAAGTGTTTAAACTTTAGAAGGATGGACCTCGTGGGTATTTAAATATTCTCTGCCTGCAGTTAAATGATAAAGTTCAATAAGTACAGTTTGCTTGTGTCTTGAAAACTCTTTTTCCTAGATTCACTCATTCATGACTTGTATCACTGACATTTAGTGCATTGTGGTTTGCAGTAGAAATGAGGAATGTTACCTCTTAACTATAACATAACTGTGTTGCGTACGCAGTAAGCATGAAACACGGTGGACTAATGGGACTTGTTATTGATGATGCTGAAAGCTAAATAACCATTAGTATTAAATCTTATGAATAGACTCTCGTCTTTCATCTTGCCTCTTCAACCAGATAAAAGACACAGAGGCTATTTAGATAAGAATAGTTTGTTGAAATCCCTCCGGACTTAAAAAAAAGTCTCTCTTCATGTTGCCCGGTGTTTTGTTGCGTTCAAAGAAATGCCAGCACGCTGGTGCTGAAAGAAGAAAAGGACAGAAACCCAGCATTATGTGTGGGTTTAGGCTTGTTAAGGATGCTGTTGAGTTGAAATAGCATGCATCGTTCTTCTGCAGAAATCTCTTCATCGGGTTTTTAAAAACAGAAAAGTCAATGGCACTGAAGATTGGCAAGAAGCCTTCTAAGACCAAACTATAATAGAACACTGTGAATGTTTTTGTTTTTCTAGTTCCACTTTGTAAAGTCTCGTAAATGTTTTTAAATGACTGTAACAAATCAGAAATGCCTAAGAACTTTTTTTTACAGAGATGTTACATCTATGTAAAGCCTCTATTCACCTAAATGTAAAGCCTTACAATGATTTAACTGGCAGCCTTCTCCAATCTAATGATGAAGTACAACAGAGGTGGTTGTAAATTGTACTCAGCTTTCATACAGGATATTTAAGAGCAGGGCATACATACGCTGTTACCAGTTGATGTGGGAGAAATATTCAGCTTGAAGATTCTTGTGTGATAGCTTTGGGAACAGTAATTTAATTACAAGCATCTCTTGAGAAATTGTACTTCGAATAAATACTTCCACATTTGCAGTGAATAGATAGCAATAATCATACAGGATTTTGTTTTGTTTTGTTTTATAGGAAGCAGAATTGGAAAGCTGTGATGTTAATACCATGCTGCTGGTACATTTCTTTGGAAAAGAAGGAAAGGAAAAACTTCGCTATTCTGAGTTTTTCAGGTATTCTTTCAGCCAGTCCTGTTCGTAACCCCTCTACTCTGCATTAACACTGGTGTTAGCCTGACACTACGCTGAGTTGGTTCAGAAAGTTAAATAGACAAACAGGCAGAAGACTATTCGTGGTTTTGCATGATTGAAGTTCTGGTGTAGCTCCTTGGATCTACTGTCTGCAGGAGAAATTGTGCTCAATTTTCTGCATCCTACCCTGATGAACTCAAAAGCAGCAAAAGGGCTGGAGGTCATGAAGGTTGAGATTACCGTTCTGGGCAGCTGTGTGCTGCCAAGACACAGCATACTGTAAGACAGTATGATTCATGAGTATTTGTTTAGAATAGTGCTAATCAATTAAACTTCACTGAATTGAGATGCTCTCCGTTACAACTGTCATGGTAGGATACAGGAAACATTTCTTCTTCCTTCAAATCCCAACTTCTGCTGAAACTTCAGCTTTGCCTTTTTTCATCCTTTGAACTGTTGCACTGGGGCAATGCAGATACTATGTGGCAGTTGTGCTGGCACTTAGAATTGAGCCAGATGGTAAACAGGGCATCAGACTGAAGCTGCAGTGCTGTACCATGGCTACCAAGTAGCCACTACTGCTGAAAAAGCATTGTTTGCAAGTCCCTTTCACAGTAAGCTTGAAAAATCAGCAGCTCGAGTAAAGTTCTAAGACTGGAGTCATTCAGTTCACACGTTACACGTGTGTCAGAAAAATGCTGTAATCCCTGTCTACATTAAAGCGTGAAGCTCTGCTGTGGTTGGTTTCAACTTGAAAATCCGACTGGGTATCAGGTGTTTGTGTTTTCTCTGAAGGGTTCTGTCTCCTAGTGTTTCTTTAAATCAGTAATGATGACCACCAGTGACACAGCATCAACATTTAACAGGTTAAAATTCTGTTACTCTCTGTTACTCTGAGATCAGAGTAACATCTGATCTGATGAAAAATAGAGAATTTCTATTTTTAGTATGAAGTCAGGGTATATCTTGTTATGTGAATGTGGGGCCGGAATCCGAGCACGCTCTTTGAAATAAGTGGAAGTTAAATGCCTGTACATCTCTGTGATTCTTGACTTGTGTCTTGAACACAACATCAAGAGAAGATTATCTGTATTAGTAGTACCTCTTCTACAAAAATAATTGGACATTTACAGACTGTGGAAACAAATTGGGATAACTGTTTACTTGAATTTTTGTCCAGAAGCAGGGGGAATCTGTGCCAGCCCTCTTAAAAATGGATGTTGTTTCAGTCAGTAAAGGTTTGAGGAAAGCCGGAGTGAAAAAGGAAGAGTGACGATTTTCTTAACTCTAAAGAGCGTTCCACTCTACTGGCTCCAGTACATACCAGTCTTCAAATAAACAGCCTTTCTGTTTTGAAGACCTGCACTCAATAGGAATCTGAGTAAAATAAGTTTAAGATGCCTGCAGCTCCCCTCTCTATAAATAGCATAGATTCTCTCAATGAAACAAAAGGCAGAGAGCACCAGTAAAAGGTTGTGTTTGCATATACAGTGTAAACTGAAATGCCTTGGCTTTTAGATAAAATCCCACACTGACCCAGTGAGGCGTGACATTGATAAAACTATGTACCTAGTACAATCAGAACGTATGGGTTAAAGACCTTTGCCTACCACACAGATAGAAGCCTGTAATCAAAATCAAACTCCCACATCTTGCTCTTAAAATCTGTGGGATAAGTGTAAGGTTTAATGCAGGTAATTTTTCAACAGTGGCAGTTATTTTTCGTAGAATTGGAATGTGCCTCTTTATCACTGTGCAGACACTCCATCTCAGTTGCAACATGACAGTGAAGTTTGTTTAACACACAGAAAGGTGAATAAAAGGATCAGTGTATTTTTAACCTGTGTGAAGATATCACTTTTCACATGATTTTATTTGCAAGTAAATCAAGCACATCATTTCTGGGTTCCTATTGTTCAGAGAAAATGTGATTTCTATCTGATGGCCTCTCATAACATTTTACCTTACGCGGGAAGCTATTGTTGGCTGTTTGATCAAAGTGCCACGCTGTTTTTACAAGAGATGACTGATGAGCTGTATAGACATAGATCATTGTCAAAAGAAGAAAATAATGGTGGTAAATGCTTTTATCATTTTCCAAGTTGTTGCCTAGAAAGCTTTTCCATTGATCAGTGCAGTACCTAGCGGAACGTAGAGGTGATTAGATTTGATTAGGACACACTAAAACTTGTCACATTAGTTAAATACACAGATATTACTGCATTACAGAGTCATACAGGCTTGAAACCTTAAAGAAAAAAAAAAAAAGAAAAAGGCATGCCTTCTTTGTGAAATTTCACTTTACTTGTAAGGGAATTCAGAAATTTGAGACTGGTGTTCTCACCTCATTACTTACATGTATTTTCCTCATGCTCCCACTTTGCAGTTTGGCTGACTTAAAAATCTTTTTGGAAGTGTGCAACCAGCTGTATCTGTGCTTTCACCAATGCTGTCCAACCCTTTTAGTCTGCAGTCCAAACATTTTAAAAATGTCAGACAGCCACAGAATCAGGGCATTTCATTTGCCTTGTTCTCCTTTGCATTCAGATGACACAAAGAAAATGGAAACTGTCTATGTCTCTTCAGTCACTGTGAAGCTGAAGTAAGCCAGTTCTTGTGCCTCCCTTCCTACAGCCCCAAACACAGGAGGCTTATGGATTACAGAGAGGGAACGTGGTTAATCAGTCTGTTCTCCATTTGCCTCCAGCTGATGCATGGTTCTTTGGAAATCATAGGTAGGGGATACACGCAAGGATGACCCTCAGACTGCTTTTTAGTGGACCAGAATGAGACCATGAAACAATATCAGATCATTTTTCAGCTTTTCTTGTTCTGTTGTGAAAGTAGAAGAAGTAATCCATATCTAGAAAGAATCCATATACAAGTAATTCCATATATACTTTATGACACCAGTTAAGCTCTTTTCTCACTATTGTACAGAACACAGTCAAAACAGCAACCAAAGCTGCTCCTTTCCATCCTCTGTTGAACAGTAGTGGTGGGATTTCCACTTCTGCAGCTTCTGTTGGAACCTCATACAAGTCGAGAAGGCTATCAAGGAAGCACATCCTCCTGTGCCATTCACATAGTAACACGGTGGTCTCAGAGCTCTGAAGGCATGACTCAAGGAACACGTGTGCAGCTCCAGAGTGCTGCACGATTTCTTGCCAGTTATATTGTTCTTAACATCACCATTCATGTCTTTGTTTCACTGGCAGAAGGTAGGAAACATTAATCAAAATTATTTTGCAGAGTGCTTATGTACCTCACTAGCAGAAGTGGTGCCTCAAAGCCAGGTGTGATTGGAATGTTCATTGTGCTGTGTCACTTTAAGAAGATATAAAACAGCACGCAGCAAGCTCATTATATGTGTGTATATACACATATAGATATATATAACAAAGAAGGGCAAATTAAACACAAGAAGCTGTAACCAGGTAAGACTTTCTTCTCAGAAACGTGAACAAATTTCTGTCTCAGGTGACCACCATGCCATTTTTACAACAGTATCATCTTCTAATACCAGGCCTCGTCTTAGAGAATGTCATGCTTCAAACATCAAGCCAGAAATCCATTGGAATTCCAGGCTTTTTTTTCCCTCATGCATGGCAGTTTCCCTGGAGTTTTTGAGACAGAAACTATCTTTTGTATTTTTCTCCCAAAACTTTTTCACTTGTGCTCTAAATTCAGCTATGTAGTATGTGTTGCTTTTTTTATTATGAGTAGAAAAGTATTTAGTTTTCCGGGTTTAGCACGTATTTCTTCTTGACAGCCACTGTGGTGTTTTGTTGTTTTTTTTTTCTGAAAGTCCCTTGCTGATCTTGTTTAAGTATGTCTAATCCCAAATAAAAGGGGAGACAGTAATTCACTCCCTAGACAGTTTATGACTACTATGACTTTTTTCCTGTAATCTGTCCCCAAGCAAGCCTAAATCTTTCACAATCTCCTTCGGGGTTGAAAAAAAAAAAAAGGAATAAGTGGAGAGAGTATGGAAAAAATATTAAAAATACTTCTAATTGTATTCTGGGAGGCTTATGAAAAATTTCCAGTATGGTTAAACAATAATCATCATTTAATCATATAAATAAAAATAACATTTGAAATCCAGTTAATTTTCTTTCCTGATTTGTTGCTTTCAAACTTATCATCAATTAATTGAAGTTTGCATCTCAAATGTTCTTTATTCATTCTTTTCTTCTCTAGCTCAGAGGTCACAGGTTGTACAACCATGCACAAAACGCTGCCTTTCATTTACATCTCCTCTTCCTTTTGGTATTTTCAAACTCCTCGGTACATTTCATTTGAAAACTTTCATTTAAGAGACCAGAATGATATAGACTGAACCACACTGATAGTATTGAAATTTGTTTGGTGCTCTGTGTTCGTGCCAATGCACACAGGCAGAATCTCAAGTAGCATCATCAGCCTGTGATGTTTTGCTGTGGTGACAGCTTGCACATTTCCAGTGATTTTCATCTAGAGATTTGGCAGTGCAGTTATGATTGCCTCTTTGTCTCTATACCTACACTTCTATAGACCCCTAATTCACGTAGAGATTACATGCAAGCAGGATCAGACTGAGGAGAGAAAAGGGATGAGAACAAAATCTGGCTTCTGGTTCTATATTCCCATCGTAAGCAAATCTGAGCATTTCCCAAATATTTAGCAGTGAGGCTGAGAAGAATCCCCATTTCTTCCTTTCCTGTATACTTATCAGACAAATAGCTTGATTAGTTTCTACAGAGTGCTTATAGATGAAAATGATTAGTTTGATTATGTTTGGTTTGGAAACACTGAGGACACTAAATCAAAGGGAGTTTTGCCTGTAATTCTGACAATGTTGAGACTGATTAACTGCTTTAGCGCTTGCTAAGCTGAGTTCGCAATCATGTATGTAAACGTTCTGTGAAGGTTAATGGTCAAGTCCTTATTAGGTTTTCCATATTCTCTTCTGGAAAGTCGTATTTGCCAAAAGGCAGCCTTGCAGCTCTTGGTAGCAGTCAGTTGCTGCAGAGGTGATTATTGAGTCTCCATCAGGACTGCAGTATCCGAAGAGGAGCCAAAGCAGAGTACAAATGCTGGAGTGATGTATTCACCTCTGTCTTACTTGTCAAGTTTCCTTCCTACAAACCTACAAACCTATATACCACAAGCACTGGTCGGTTCTGTATTAGAGTACTGAAGCTCTGTACAGACTTTGAATTCACATCAAAAAGTATAGGATGGAAAACGTTCCCTAACCTTTCCTTTTGTGTTTCATTCTCTACTTCATGTGCCATAAGGAAGCTAGCACTTCATTGCAACATCTCAGGTTGGAGAGAGAATAGCTGCATTCCTGAGGTTCCCCACTTTTATTACATTTTCACTTCTATTAAAGCTGAGTTGCCAAAAAATCCTGAGAGACTCCCTCTTTCTATAGGTTTGTAAAGCATGTAACAAAATGTGGGCTAACTTCTGATAAGGCTTCTGGATGCTGTTGTAACGCGATAACAAAGTTGGCCATTGGCCTTCAACATGGGTGTTTCCGAGTGTGGATAAAACAGGCTGTCTTAAAGAAAGTACTGTCTGCTCTCAGCCTTTTCTCCGTCTTACAAATTTGTGATTGACCTTTTCTTTTTGTTATTTGGAAATAAAGGAAATGCTTTGATCCTTAGCTGCAGTGCAAGAGCATTCCCAGTGCAGTTAGTCTTGAATTGCAGAGCGCATCTAAGATGCGAATCCCATTCCCATAGTTGAATTTTGTCTTTCTTTAAAGTCCACAGCCATTGACTTAAGGAGAGCAGGAAATTCATTACTGTGCTTGTTTTTCCAAATATGTGAAGAAATTCTGGAGGAATTTCTAACTGAAAATTGTCACACTATGATCCAAAAGATAAAAATCAAGTATCCCTAGTGGTGGTGTGGCATATAAATATCAGGTTTTACTTCCTAACCAGAAAGCTATTTTTAATAACTTTTAATAACTTTCTTTTTAAAAAACTCATTAGGATTTTTAACTCTCACATCTGGGAATAACAGTGACCTAAAATGCTGATGTGATGATTCATGGTATTTTAATTTTTGTAATATGGGAGTCTATCAGATATAAATTTTACATTACGTATTTCAGCTGCTGAATTTGGTATGGCAGGAAATCTTCCCACTCCAGCTTGCCAGGAGCAAGCCTATGTGTTGAAATGCAGGATCCATTAATTTTTTTCATACCTAAAGAAGTAATTCCTGCTTTCCTTCCTACTCTGAATAGCGCAGTAAGATGTGTGGCTGTTGTGCAGTGACGTTGCCTGGAAGCAACTGAAGAGGGCAAGATCCCAGGCTTGAGAAAAGGCAGCAGAAACCATGGAAAGATTCAGTGCCTCATTCCCTGTCAGACTGGAAGCGGGTGCAGAATCAAGCATATGTCAGAAATGCCGGAGCCAAATGCTTCCTCTTCCTCTTTGGCTTCCTTGCACCATTCAGCTGGCTGATACATGTGGCTACACGGACCACTGGCTCCTTCCTCAGCATATAGAAATGCTTGGTCACCCAGTTCTGCCCTGTCTGGGTACAGCCCTGGGTGGGTCACTGAGGGTTTTGTACTTAAGTGGAACCTGCAAATGAAATATATAGACAGGATGGAGGAACACATCATTTGTCATCACCTGTGGCTACTGACCAGGTAATGACAGCGAGGTGGCTCTCCAAAATGAAGAACTTATCCTATCAAGAACAGACCTATCACAAGATGTATTCACCTTCCACAGAGTAAAAGCCAAGAAAATAAAACAACAAATTACACCCTGTCTTGTTTCCCTACTTCCATGGCTTAAACATATTTCTGAAAGCAACCTCATTTTCAGCAGCTTCTCCTCCCCCAGCCCAGGTGTTCCATTGACTGCAGTCTAAAATGTGGTTACTGCTCTGCATGGCCTCTGCTGTGTCTTCCAGCCAAACATGAGCCACACATCCCAGATGCTCCACTCTCACTTCTGATGGGCACTCCCAAAAAGCAGCAAAGCTCTGTTAGGTTGCCTGCATGGCTTTGCTGCACCCCTTTGGTCTGCAAGGCCTGTTCTGCCCAACTGCTCAGCACAAGCATAGAATCATAGAATCACCAAGGTTGGAAAAGACCCACAGGATCATCCAGTCCAACCATTCGCCCTTCACCAATGGTTCCCGCTAAACCATGTCCCTCAACACAACATCCAAACGCTCTTTGAACACCACCAGGGTCGGTGACTCCACCACCTCTCTGGGCAGCTCATTCCAGCGCCTGACCACCCTGGATCACAGTCTTCTGTTAAGGCAGTGGTGCTCTGAGTACCCCAGCCAAGAAAACCTTCTGCCTGCTCTCCTGCTGTCCCAGGGGGGACACCTCTATAGTGACTGCCGTGCAGGGGCCTTAAAACTACGTTTACTGGACCAAAGAAATGCCTGTATAAAATGTGGGAGCATAGCATACACATACTCAGTATTACACTAATAAAACTCCAGCCTGAATCTTCAATTCCCTCCCAGTGTCAGGCTTTCGGTTACCTGCGTGTCCTGAGCAGTGAAACATTTTTGGCCCTTTATTTGCATGTGCAGCTCTAATTATTGGAGAAGAACATACAAGAGAGAGCTTATGCTGCAGCAGCAGCCTTCAGCTAACCCCTTATAGACTTCACAGAGCTTCAAGCTACTAATTGTCCGAGTGATCTCATTAAAGAACTAAAGATAGCTGTGCAGGCTAAAATGCTTTAATTTCAGGGAAAATAATTCAAATCCAGTGAGGCCATGCAAACACTGACGAGCAAATGAGCCTCTGCTGCTCTTTGCTGCCTAGACCCTTAGCTGTCTTCTCCACCTAATTGCTTTGTCCCAATATAGAAGTATTTCATTCCCTCCTGTCAGTAAATTTTGCAACTCAATTAAGCAAGGTTCTTTTGATGTAATGAAAAGATTCTGGAAAGCCTGGTTGTATTTTTAACCTTTATATTCACTGGGGGGTGGGGAAATTGTACATGGCTCTCTAAATGGCTCATACACTATTGTTTTTCTCTATCTTGAAATTCATATCAGCCCCCCCCTCCCCCTCCCCCCAAGAAAAAAAAAAGATAAATGTCCATGTGGGCCAAAATGGGGAAATTCAAAGCTACTGCTCTGCTTTTGTGGTTCCAGCTTCTGGAGGGTAGTGGAGTGAAGGGTGGTGAGGCTCTGGCATGGGTTGTCCAGAGAGGGGGTGGATGCCCCAACCCTGGAGACACTCAAGGTCAGGCTAGATGGGGCTCTGAGCACCTGATGGAGCTGTAGGTGTCCCTGTTCATGGCAGCGGGTTGGATCAGATGGCCTTTAAGGGTCTCTTCCAACTCAAATGATTCTGTGATTCTGTACCCACACATCGGTACTTGATTCTCATGCTGCTTTAGTTTTTCTCCCTAAAGAATGAGTGTCTTCTAAAACTGCTGGTGTTCACAGCATCGTTTTTCAGACAGCTCTCTCCTGAAATACCTTCGACATCTTTTTCTGTGCTCTTCCGAACCATCTGCATCCTATCTGTAGTCACAGCAAACCCATTTTCTCAGTATTAAAGAACCAATCTGCCGAACTTCTCTTTGCTGTCTGAGGCTTTGCAGTCTTTGAGGCTTTTAGTTGACATTTCATGTAGTGATGATTTCAATGTTCCTCTTTTCTTTCACCTTTGTAATAGTTGGGGCCTCTTCTTCGGAGGCGCTTTCCAACCTGAAATTGCTCTCTTATTAATATGAAATTTCATAAATAACATGTCAGGCCTTTAGCTGCCATGTCCTTTTCCACTCTTTCGTTACAACACTGCCTCGTCGATCATTTTATTTCATTACCTGCACCTTTTCAAACATTTCTCTCTCACCTGAAAACTATAGACAACCTCTGCACGCTATCTTAGCGCAGGCTGAGGGAACACCCTGCTGGTGTCCCTGCTGAAATGCAGCTGTGGGAACAAGGCAGCTCCCGGGCTGGTATCTGTGCTCAGGAGGTGGTGTCTAATGCATATTCCCTATTTGTTCTCACAGGTTCATGGAAAATCTGCAAACAGAAGTGCAAGAAATGGAATTCATACAGTTTTCCAAGGGCTTGAATGTCATGAGAAAGGAGGACTTCGCAGAATGGCTGCTGTATTTCACTGACGAGGAAAACAATGAAATTTACTGGCAAAACGTGAAAGACAGATTTGAAGCAGGAGAGGTTGGTACCTGGACTGTGCTTTGTTTTGCTTCCTGATTTCTGCATACAGGTTTTCATGTGAATGCGAGTATCTAAAAACAAAACCAGTTTCCAAATCAATTATGGCAGCTTTTGAGCTTTATGCAAATAAGAACAATGACAATTTACTAACTGAGAAATACAAGTATTGACAACAAGCAATCACACCCAAATGTCAGGTCCATTGGATTTAACAAAATAGATTTACTGGGGTTTGAAAGTACTATCCAGTATATATCATCTAATTCTTTGATGCTCTAGAATATCAGTTTGGAAGAATTCAAGACTTTCTGCAAGTTTACAAACAACCTGGAAGACTTTTCCATTGCCATGCAGATGTTTACGGTAGCCAATCGTCCTGTTAAACGAGGTGAGTGCTCCACAACTTCACATCTGTATTTCTTATAAAGAAAATAGGCACTTTTCTTACTGAATTTTTTGCAGCGCTACACAGTCATGGCTATGAAATACAAGTAAAGTATTTTTTAAACCAAAGAACCGAGGGGGAGAGCATATAACAGACATTTAGGAGCAATGCAGCGAGATGTTTGTGGAAATGGAAGTGTCTTTTGTCATGATTCTGAGGTTATTACATACTTGTGATACTTGAAAGACATCTCTCCTGAGTTACTTGAAAACAATGACAAACGTTCCTGAGGAAGGTTGATGAGACATTAACATCCATTAAGAGGGGTAGTTGGTTGGCTCACTTGAAAACAATGAGTGTCATGACAAGATCCTTCTTTTCTTTGTGTTCTATTCAAACAGGTGCAGTGCCATCTCTAGATTTATACTTAACATAAAGAGCTGAAGCAGTAATAACTTTTTAAAGACAAAATTAAAACTGTATGTAACGTATTTTGTGACCCTTTTAAATTGTGGTATATCCTTTTCCAGAAGGATTTTCTACTTGATTATATTTAAATGAAATGTAAAGGAGTCAACTGCATTTACAGAGAAATTGTTGAAAGAGGCAAAGATGAGAGATGGAGCGCTCTTTTTTCTAGTAAGCTTCAGAGCTAATCGTATTTACCTAATTAGTTATAAACATCATTTGCCTATGAAATCAGAAGCACAATATTGCGGTATTTATCACTTATTGGGACAACTTGCTGTAATAATCTATAGTGCTACTCTAATGTAGTAACCTCCACTTCCTCCTTGAAATTCAGACATATGTGATGCCTTCAAAAATGCATCCCATTCATGTGGCAGAATGTGCTTGCAGTAATAAACTATAACCATTTCCCTCTTGCTATCTTCTGTTATATGGCAGTCCCACACATTTTCTTATTTTACTTGAGTCAAAAATCCAAATTCTTTGCACCACAAAATACTCCAGTTAGGACATCCACGGAACATCGTAAATTCTACAGATGCTGCCATTTATGTGCTTTGCAATGCCTTTACAAGTTCAGTAATGTAATGATGTAATATTCTGTCTCCACTAGCTGAGTTCAAGAGAGCAGTGAAGGTCGCAACAGGACAGGAGTTGTCAGATAATGTTCTGGATACCATCTTCAAGATTTTTGATCTAGATGGAGATGACTGCCTCAGCCACAGCGAGTTCCTCGGTGTCCTGAAGAAGCGAATTCATCGAGGTTTGAGGGTAAGAAGTTGACAACATCTATCATTCCCATTAAAATACTTGTTTTAAAATACCACAGATTATTCTTACAGCTATCTCGTTAATGTTTGTAGAAACACAAGTAGAGATAGTGAATGGAAAGAAATTGTATTTTAATATGAAGACTCCTTACTGCTTATCAATCCGGGAGGAGTGCTGCCACCACTGGTAATATACACGTGAACTGCAGGAGCAGCAGCATCGCTCTACGTATTATATTTATAACACAGTCTGTGAGTAAGAGTCTTTTTTTGTGTAAATGCTAAACATACTCTAACTTTATTAACAGGTACCACAACAGCAAGGCATTCAAGGGTACTGGAAGTGCGTGAAAAGAGAAAGCATTAAAGGAGCAAAAGAATTGTGGAAGCAAAGTGGGAAAAGTCCTTTTTAAAAGCGTCCATTATATTGTTGGTTTGCTGTAAATGTTATGTAGGGGTTTTTTTGTCTGTCCTGTTTACATTATAGCTGAATCAAAAATACTCTTTTTTGCTGCAGCTAAACTACATTAACCCAATATCTAATGCAAAGAAAAAAGAATTATATCGTTCTAGTGTAATCAGTTGGGTTTACAGAATTGTTATCACGTTTGACCTCCCTACAGAACTACTCTTGAAATAATGCTATTTATTTCTTTGTGGAGTCTGACCCTGCACTGTGACCTTTGGGATGCATAGGATTTAGTAGTGGCCACTGGCTGGAACATCCCAACAATATCATCTCCTGTTGGAAGAGTGGTCATCATCTCAGCTGGCCACTAACACAGCAGTTCTCTTTCCCAAGCAAAGACAGAGGTTCAAAAAGGGAAACCACTTGCACAGTCCATGCAATTCAAGCTACCTACATCAAAAACAGAATCTCACATGGCTTGTGCCCCCATTACTGTGAGCTGCTTGTTGCTAGTTCCTGCCAGATGGTTCCACCAGGTCCAGGCTGGATGTCTGATTTGTCTGCCTTTGTTGATAATAGCTTTAAACTGGAAATGTAAGACTGCTGATACAGGCTTTAAAAGTTACATGTTGATTTATGAATGTGCATTGAGACTCTCAGACCTCTTCAACAAACAGTGTGAACAAGAAGGAAAAATCCTCATCCTCATTCTATCCTGAGCAGTGATTACACCTTGATTTGTAACTATTTTGTTTAATTGTAATACAGAAGATAAATGTGTAACAAATACTTTGTGTTAGTAACAATTATGACAGGGAATGCTGCAGTATCTCAGGAACTCAAGGTTATAACAAGCATTGGCAGGAATAATAGACCCAACAAAAAAGTAAATAAATTGTTTATGATCCAAGTTGCAAAGCTAGACATGAGATGTCAAACAATAAAACAAAAAAAGATAAAAATTAACATGAATGTTTTTCAGCCATAACAACATGCTTCTCTGTATACACAGATGTGCATGATACATGAGTTTTTTCTTATAGACCCAAGAGCCTGTAGTCACAGGACCAGATCAGTGTTCCCGTCTGGCCATTTCATATTGGAGACAGACTTTAACACACAGAGCTGTCAGCATTGTCTGTTTTATCCAGGCTGGGGTGAAGGCCTGACTTTTCAAGACAGGTTTGTGATAACATACTCAAAAGACAGACTGGGTAAAACAACCAAGAAATCTCACCACTCTGCAGATCCCACCTAAGGAGGGTTACAGGTAATGCATTTGGTATGTCAGTGGCCATCAGGCAAGCTCATGCTAAGGAGGAGTCCTCCCAGGTCTCAACACTCTAGAGAGAAGCAAGCGAAGCAGCAGCATGCAACCACCTGCTACTCTTCCCTATGCAGCCTTCTCTTGGATCTTTAATTTAAATTGTGTGAAAGAGAAAATGCTTTTCTTTGTGTGATCTGTGAGTATGCATCCGGAGTCATCCACATGAACAGGAACATGACTGTGGGTGCCCCAAGACCTGTCTAGAAAATCAGGTACCAGTGACTGCTAAGGATCCCTCTGCTTCCGCCAGGAACCTGTCAAAAATGAAACGAAGTGCAGTAAATGCCACTGCCTCTCCCCCTTAAACTGAAATGGCACTGCTCTGTGGGCAATGAGAAATCTGGCAGCTGTTTTCACTCTGTGCTTTTGGAAGCTGTTTATGGTGATGGGAACTATGAGTAAGAGCTGCTGGGAGCAGAGGTGGGGCAGCAGGGCTGGCATGGAAGTACGACAACTAAACAATTTTTTTTTCAAAGGACAAAATCAAGCAAGACACTTCTGTATCACAGAAGTGTGTGTGTGTTCCCCAACATTGGGCGTTGTTCCAGCTCTGCTATAATACAGGGCAGCCTTTTACTTGTTGCTGTTCATATTTTGGCAAATTGTTTTTATTTTGGAATGGAGATGATTGTTTAACAATGTATTCTGTGAATTCTTAATAGGTTTTTGATGTTCTACATTGCTTTTGTGGTTGTTTTTTGCTTTGTTTTGTTTGCTGATGACACATATCCTGCAAGCTGTTTGGTTTTCTGTTGGAAAAATCAATTCATCTAGCTTTAGTGTATCCAAGGGTTTAATTTCTCATTGCTCATTTGTATCTGGGTTCGTGCAATCAGCAATATCTGCTTTTGGCAGCAAGTTACTAAAAATGGATTTCGAGTTTTATTTCTTAGCTAAAGATCTGGTGTCCACTTCAGATGAAAAAGAAAACAGATATGCTTATTTTAAAACAAACATCGTGTCTATAGTAAAATAAGGAATGGAATGATTACTTAGGAATTAAAATGTGATTAACATTTTCAGAAGAAACTATCCTGAAAGTGCAGCCAGGAAGGAATTCCTCTGAATGCCAGGGAAGATCTGTCCCTTGAAGAATCAGGCTCTGTGTTTAATCTGTAGCTTATTTTTGTTTGTTTTCACCAAAAAGATTTGTGAAACAGTCTTAAAATCATTTCTCAGATAAAATATCTTAGACTGAGAGAGCTGTTTACATAAATGTTCCGACTGACCTTGTCTTATGAGGAATCCATTGTAGTTTTCATTTTTTTAAGTTCCTTTTAGTATCTGTATGGTATTTGCAAGCTCTCTGTCAACATTACTCAACACAGTTTATTTAAAGGTCTTGCCTACTGCCAGTCTGCCAATTAAGTGTATCAATTACTTTTTTTAATCTTAGGAATCCTTCCTCTGAACAGAAATATACTAAAAATGAAATAAAATGAAACACTAAAGAAAAAGCTCCAACTTTGCTTTTGAGTGTCATTTGGAATAAAAAAATAATATATTACATATTGTGGAGCTCTCATAAATTGATTTAATGTATTTTAAAAGAATACGCAAGATGAGTATTGCCAGATAAAGGGCTGAGATGGGAACAAATCCAGAGAGTTAAAGGAAATATTTCAAAATTCTGATCTATTGTCCATACTTTGACTTAAGCATAGAGATGGATTAATAAATGTACATTGGAGTTTTAAATACAGTTTTCTTCTCATGGAAGAGTGCCAGCGTGTCTTGTGTCTTCAACCTTTCCTATTAAACAGTCACAACTGGTCAGGAAACTATTCCAGTGAAGAAAGAAACCTTCAGTCTTTCTGAACAGACAGCACGTATCCCACTGATGTGGTTATTACTGAGATCCACACTGACCAAGCAACAGCCTCTATAATGCCACTGGGAACAGAGTAAGCATGAAGGCAAAACCCACGGACATAGACACATATTGTTAGCACCAGGCAACCTCAGAAATTCCTCCTAGCGAAACTGAAGATGTTGCCCAACAAGATGTGGAAAGGAAACCTGAGAGACTTGAGCGTGTACAAAATTAATCCACAAACAAGCTTGCAGCTCTCTGCTCATCTACTTTCTGAAGGTTTCCTGCTGTCTTTGTTGATTAAACAATTCCTAGTTGGTTCAATAATGTAGAAATTATGCAGCATATGTGGAGACAGATTTCCCATTAGGCTGGTGTTGGCTCAGTTAATAAAGTTTTTGCTTCATTAACCGGAAGGCTGTGGTGCAGAGCTCTCCTCACAGACCCCAGGAACCGCACTGCGGCTCATGCACACCATCCTCCCAACACTGCCCAACCGTGCACCCACCTGTGTCGTGTCAGAAAGTACACCTCATTCTTCAGTCTTCAGTCTTTAATGTGGAGATGTGGCACTGATCATCCAATCCAACCATCGACACATCCCCACCATGCCCACTAACCGTATCCCTCAGTGCCACATCTCCACATTTCTCGAACCCCTCCAGGGACAGTGACTCCACCACCTCCCTGGGCAGCCTTTGCCACGGCCTCACCAGTCGTTCTGATAAGAAATTTTTCATTATATCCAACCTGAACTTCTCCTGGTGCAACTTAAAGGGAGGAAGGCTCTGGGAGTACACACTCTGCATTTGGCAAAATGTGAGATTCACTTTGGCCTCATATCAAATGCTCCTAGACAGGAAAATTTGGGAGAAAGGAGATTCTGTAGTCAAAGCAGAGAAATGTGTGGGATTTCAGGCACCAGCGTGTGCCAAAATATCCTCTAAAGAGTCTGTCCTTGTCATAGAATCATAGAATACCCTGAGTTGGAAGGGACCCATAAGGATCATCAAATCCAGCTCCTGGCTCTACATATGACCACCCACGAATCAGACCATGTCTGAAGAGTGCTGCCCAGACACCTCTTGAACTCTGGCAGCTGGGTGCCATGACCACTGGGCCCTGTTCCAAGGCCTGACCACCCTCTGGTGAAGAACCTTTCCCTGATCTCCAACCTGACCTTCCCCTGATGCATTCCCTTGGGTCCCTCTCCATGAACTGCAGAGGGAGCACAGGAGATAATCTTCACCAGATCAAACTTGTACTTTGGCAATGCCTTCTTTGTTCATTAGCTTTAATGGATCCTAAATAAGACTACTTGCGTTTGGACTTTTTTTTTTTTTAATATAAATTGAAGTGCTGTTTTCTTGGAAGAGTGAAAACTCTTAGAAAGGAACAGTTTTAAAGACTTGTCAATACAGTGTTTTTTTGTTTTTGTTTTTTTTTCAGAATAGTCTTTTACTTATGTGGCATCTTACTGAGTTTTAATCCACTTTGAAATGGATACTATTAGAAGTAGCAAACATTACTAATAATTGTGTGACTTTTAAATAAGCCACACAAGGTGGTTCTTAATGCAATGGGAGCTGAGTCACAAGATAGCTGATTGTATTCTGTGCTGAATGGAAGGATAGCAAAATGCTCTGCAGCTGGTCTTTAGAAAAGAGACTTCAAAAGAAAAAGGACAGTATTTAAATGATAGCGCCTATCATTACAAGAAGCAAAGCTTTTTTAAATGCCTTTTGAATAAACTATAATTTAGGAGACATGAACATAACCGAACAAAAGGATGCTAGGAAAGCAAGGAATAAATCAACACAGCTGAAATTAAATGTTTCAAATGCTGTTTGAGCAAAACGAGTTCTTTGCAGTTTAGGATTTGACCCAATGCAAACAAGGACAACTAATCACTCACAGTGAACGTATACAAGATTACGTGACCTGTACTGGAATGCAGAGAACAAGTGCTTGAGCCATCTCCTTCAGTTTTATGCATATGTCAGAAATTAAGTCCCAGTGACCCTCAGAAAACAGCACTTCTCTGATGTATAGGCCACGAGAAAGAAAGAAATTCTTTACAAGAGTCAGGGGCGGGTCAAGTTGAGAGTTAGGAAGAGGTTCTGCACCAGAGGGCGGTGAGCATGGAACAACCTGCCCAGGGCAGTGGGCACAGCCCTGAGCTGCCAGAGCTCAGGGAGCGTTTGGATACTGCTCTCAGACACAGGGCTTGATTTTGGTTGGTCCTGTGTGGAGCCAGGGGTTGGACACAATGATCCTTATTGTTCCCTTCCAACTCAGGATATTCTACAACACTATGATTCTAAGAAAGCATCCAACCACTGGTTCAATGTTTCCATTGTCAGTGGCTGTGCTTGGTACAATGAGCAACTGGAGATTCCTGAGTTTAACATCTGAGAGGTATTTTCTGCTAGCTTGGCAGTCACTTTTGCCTGATGCTTCTTTTGGCTGTCTCAGGTGGCTATGACTGACACCGCAACAGATAACCATCCACAGTGTGTTATTGAATTATCACGTATGGGATTCAAAATTCCTCCATTTTTTCCTTAGTTTAGCTGTGAGCATTTCAACACCAAACAAATATAGAACCGCTAAATGTCACTGTGTGCTCTTTCCACAGTGTTCACCAGGTAGTCAGCATGCCAGACAGTGCCAGGTGGTTGATATGGAAGGGGCACGCTGTGAGCATAGAATAATTAAGGCTGGAAAAGGCCACTAAGATTGGAGGTTGTTATTTGCCCATTTTTTGCTCTCAGCCGACCCTACGCCGTGAGGAACCTGCGTGACTCAACACCGCGCGGCCGGGCCCCCCGCGCCCCACAGCGCCGTGCTGCAGCGCGGCCGCCGCCAGGTGGTGCCGGAGCGCCGCGGGAGCGGCCGTGAGGGTACGGCAGGCGGGAACGGGGCCGTGGCCTGAGGCCGTGGCAGCGCCCCGCCCTGGGGTGGCGTTCAAGTCCTTCCAGGTAGTTGGATGGCATTGTGCTTTGGATTTAGGAGGAGAGCAATGTTGATGTTGTAGAGCGGAGCTCCGCAGAGTTCAGCTTCTCGAAGTGCCCTGCCAGGAGAGGCGGCGGTACGCAGGAGCTGGGAGGGGACAGGACCAGCCGACCCAGACGGCCAGAGGGATGTTCCACGCTGTGCAGTGACAGCGGCCGGGGGCTGCCGCGCAGGGACTGCCCCGTGAACCCGGCAGGACGCCGTGCCGAACCGCGCTGTACGGGCTCCGCCACCCAGAGGCAGGAGGAGGAGGACGAGGAGAAGAAGGAGGTGGTGGCGGGCGCGGGGCCGCCCATCTCCCGCCCACTGCGGCCCGCCCAGGGCCTGCCCGCGCCGCCCGGGGCCGGCTCCGCAGCGGCGGCAATTGCTGCAGCCGCCGCCCGTGCAGCGCCGGCGCCGATGCCTCCTGCGGCGGCCGCCGGGGGAAGATGGCGCCGTCCCACGTCCTCAAGTGCTGCCAGAGGGTGCTGGCCTGGGTGCCTGTGGTCTTCATCGCCCTGGTCGTGGCCTGGTCTTATTACGCCTACGTGGTGGAGCTGTGTGTGTGTGAGTGCGGGGACGGAGGACGGGCGGGCAGGCTGCGAGCCGGGCGGGGGACCCCGCGCCGCCCTCCTGGGAGTTCTGCCCCGCGCTGCGGCGCTGGGGAGCCCCGAAGAGTCACTTTTCCCTCGGGCTTTCGTTCGGAGCGGTCTTGTTCTCTCCCCCTCCCCCTGCCCCCCAGCCTGAGGTCGTCCCTGGAGCCGGGTTGACCTGTTGCCTCCTGTCGGAGGGAGGGAAAGGGTCCCGGTGAGCTATGCCCGCTCTGAGGCGTCTGATGGCGGCGGAGCCCCGGGGAGGGCTTTGGGGGGCTCTGGAGCCCGGGCGGGATCTCTGCCTCACAGCTGCGGCTGCTCAGGAGGCTTTTCCCCCCTCTTCTTTCTATTTCGCTCATTTCGAGACGTTCTGAAACTTCCTCGTGTACCTGATGACTCCTTGAACGCGTTGAGTTGTGCTCCCTCCCTCTTTTAATTAACAGCGCCGGGGTCCGGTGTCACAGAGGTGTAATTAGGCTGAAAACACCCTCCCTAAGCGGGATTTGAGGCTTAGGGGTTTGTCGGGCTGCGTCAAGGCTGTGGTGGTAGGGTTCAGCCTCGTGGAAATCTGCTTTGTGGTCGGTGTCAGTCAGGATGATCTGTACGCATATCATATCCTCCTGTACGTACAGGAGGAAATTAAGTCTGGTTCAGGAGCATATTCACCCGTTCGGGGGAAATGGAGACGCACAGGGATGTGCAGCATTCACCAGCCTTGCTGGGGCTTGGTAGCAGTGTAGGAAATCTAAGAAACACGTCATCTGGTGTTTAGTATTTTTAAGTAAGGAAGGTGGAATTAAAGGTAAAACATACCTCAAAAGAACTGTTTTCAGCTATGTGCTTAGGTCTGTATACTTCTGTTTCTGTGAAATGCTTGCTTTCATAGCTCTGTCTTGAAATAAAGTGCTTGAATATACTTGGGCGAAACTTGTAAAGATACCTTCGCTTTGGAAATAATCAGAATTGTGTGTTTGTTGCAATACTTTTGGGGTAACTTCTGAAATTCTGTGTATCTCACAGCCTTTCTCTTAACACATGTGGAATGGCACGTAGCATAAACAGCAAGCAAAATGTTATTTGGACATAAAGTAGTAGAAACAGAATTCTAAAGGAATGCCTACTGAGGTATTACATGAAGTGTTGACACGAAAGAGTTGCAAATATGTCATTGCGTCCAAATGTGTCAGATTGCTGTGGTTTAGTAGTCTGCTTGTATGAGTAAATAGTACTGTTATTTTTGGGAAATAGGGCTTAAAACTATAAACACTTGGAACCAGATTTTAGACAGTCTCTAATATGGGAGGTTTGGGGCATGGGTTAGAGCAGTGCTGAGGGGGCTGTGTCGAGTTCTAGGCTCACATTTCACAGATGTGATATGAAGTCCAGTGTGACAAAAGGCAGACCAGGGGTATATGTTTCTTCTCATCAATAAAGAAAAGCAATTTAAGAGCCAAAGTGACTTGCCCAGGGTTGCTCTGGTGCTCTCTGGCTGAATCAGGATGGGTCCTCCATCTCCCAAGTCCCAGCTCTGTGCCCTAATCACAGAGTGGGTCAGGGCTGGATGGCTGCTGAGTAATTCTGCCCAGAGAAAAATCTTTGACCCCCATTTATTGGAAGACCTTTGCAGACAGAGAGAAGCTGCGGAGTCCTTCCAAATTCAGCATGATTTCATTTGTGTGCAAACAGTTGAAAAGGCTGGCTCCTGTTTATGCGAGAACTTTCACATCTATAAATCTGATTTCTAGACGTCTGGCACTTGCTTGCAAATCAACTTTATTCTCAGTGTCTGCAGATACAGGCTATTAAGAAAAAGCGGTCATTTAGTAAGAAAATTACCTATTGATTTTTATTGCTGTCTGAGTCCTACAGTTGTTTAATGTCAAAGTGGTGGTTGGTGACCAAGATTTGTTTTTCTATGACTTTTTTCTGATTGATTTTTTTTTTAAATTGTTATTCTCACTTTTAACCTTCTGTTGAACTTTGTTTATGCATGTGATGAAAATTCATCTCAAGGGACAAGAAAGATATATTTCAGGCGTTTTATGAGGTTTTTGGTTGTTCTCCCTTCCTTCTCTTCTCTTACCCTGTGTTCCATCATGGAGAGGATTTAGAGCACAACAGAGTTTTCTGTTCCTCTTGGCAGGTATGTTTACTTTCTCCCTGTACTCCATATGTTTTATTTTGGTTTGAAAACTACTGCAGTGTGCACTATGAAGCAAGGACTTGCCTTTAATGCGCTGCTAATGAGTGCAGCGGCAGTCTCAGCATATGTGCCCATACAGCAGGTGCAGAAGTGGGACTTATGGCTTGTTGTGCCTCTGGCTGATGTGCATCTGGGTGAGGGAAAGACAGATGGAAGAATGAAAGTTTTGTAAAGGAGGAGATGAAACAGATCAAGTAAATACTGAGAGTAAAACAGAAATTCCAATCACACAGGCATCGGTGTTTTTTCCCAAGGTTATTGTTAAAGGTTAGCAAATTGTTCAGGTCTGACGCCAGCAAGGAAACAGGAAGAAAGAAAGGCTTTGTTCTCCCCAACTATTTCTTCTATCCTGCTGTAGTGTTGTTTTTTTTCTCAAGTCCCAGCTCATGTATTAATGGTTAAACATATGTATCCAGTTAGTGGATCTACTGGGAAGCCAAGATTAATGCAACAACATAAAATACTCTTAATTATCAAAGTAAAAAATGGTGTTGTAAAGCTGACGTTGCTTCCTTTTTCATGTCACTCTTTTTCTTTCAGTTTTGCCTCACCGTACAGTTTGCCCCACCCTCCTGCACTGGGACATTCCTATATTGCTCAATGTCCTACTGCTGGTGGCTGAGGGCCTTGGCCCTGCTTTGTAATTCACCACCGGCACGTATTTACTTGGTTATGCTGCTTCATATTACTTACGTACTGCCTCTGAGCACCAGGAAGGAATGGTGTGGGTGAAGATGAAAGGAGGTTCTCAATGTGAGCTATTCTGTTGTTTTCCTCTATAGAAACTGCCAGCATCGGTGTATTTCTCTGAAGCATTGTTGGGCTGAACTGGTGAATGCTGGCTGTTTGAGACCGCTGCTGCTGTGTAGCTGTGATCCATCTGGTGATCTGGCTAGTGACCAACTGGAAAGATGGCAACAGCCATTTCTCACCAAATGTGTGGAAGTTGAGGGAACTGTTGTGGAAAAACTCTGTGAATGCACATAGCTGAAGGAAATGGGAAAGACTTGAGGCAGCGTCTCATTTGGATTTTCTTTAAACGCTTTAAATTAGAAGAGCATGAATTAGTGCTTTCTTAGTAGGTTGTTTTTTTCTTTCTATATATAACTTGTATGGAGCTCTGTATGCAAGAAAGCACACCTAGAAATACATAGTAGGTGCTGCAAAATGGCTTTTCATTAGCTTAAAACCGCTTATTGTTTTCCTTCTGGTTGTCAAAACATGTTTTGCTTTTAACATTGCCTTCATAAACAATGGTGGTATTATATTGTTAATGAATTGAACTGATTCTTTCTGCTTACCACATCCCCTCGGAAGGTCATGCTCAGCGTGACCGGAGCGCTTCTCCTGGGGCTCATTCTCACTTTTGGGTGACTTGCCTCTCATGGCGTATCCCACCATTCTCCAAACCCTTTTGTAGGTAAGCAGCTTAAATACCAACTGGCTACGCCGTGATTAGAAGTCACTGTTCTGACATAAACAGCAGAAGCCTGTTTGAAGCCAGGCTGTTTCTTACAGGCACCCCCTTTTTACTAGAATGCTTGCAGAATTTGGTAGTACAGTCTGCACAGAGAACAAGAGAAAGATGTTAACTGTGGCTGAGTTGCCTGCAGATTGTAATTAAGGTGTGTTAGCTGGCCTTATTTAAAAAAGAATAAACAACTTGTTACAGGTAGCATTTTGCTTCTATAGTTAAAATTGTGTTGTCATCCTGGCTCTTCTCCTGGGTGGAGTTACAAGGAGAACTGCTTGTTTGATGAACATACAAGTCTTTATTTGTGCTTCTGTGCTTGGAACACCTCAGAGTCTGGAAGGCTGTGACTTCTGAAAGACGTGAGAGTAAATCATTTTGTCTAGTTCTTAACGTCTAGTTGCTGAGCACTGTGCTTTTTTAATGTCCAATACGTCTTGAATCTTGGCAAACAGCAGTTTGTAACTTGGAATTCATAATTTGGTGTTACTGGTGCACATTTAACTCCTTCACTGTTGTAATGACCGCAATAGCCCTTTTAAGCAGGAAGACAGCTCTGATTTGCCCAAAGCACGTGAGAAGTACTCAGTGATGTGTTGTAATGCACCCGTTTGAAGAATCTGTTGCATAAACAGAAGGCAGGTAATTCCATCTGCCTCCTCCGGAAGAAATCTCTACTAAAAATGTTAATGCAGCAGTTAACGAGCAGAGCGATGTGGTATAAACAGCAGCAGCTCAGTAACCTGATTTCTGACAGCAGCAACAGAATCGGCACTCAGGTACAGCATTGGCACGGTGTGTGCAAAGCCACTCCTGTAGGAAAAGGGGTTCCTCCTCAGGAGAGTGAATAACTTGCTAATTAAGCACATTAGATTATTAGTAATAGTTAACTGTGCTTATGTGCCTCTCCTGTGAATTTCAAAGAATAAAAAGAAGAATACTTCTATGGACTCACTTAGTTCTGTTGTAGTGCCTTGGCTCAAGCTTGCCCGTTGTCATCTTAAGTGAGAGCCTCTTCTCTTGTTATGAATAAGTAGAATTCCTGGTGAGGTGCTCAGGCTGGATACAAGTGTATTGGAAAACCAGATGCTTAGCTTGAGCAGAAAGATTATCAACCTTCTTATTTGGTTCTCTGCTCTGTGTTGGTCCTGTTGCTTTATAGGGACATGTGCCCTTTATATGGTATGAAATCTGCTCACTTGGCATTCTCCTATTGGAGAAAAAAAAAACACAACAGAAATACCATTCCAAGAGCAGCAGCAGTAGCTCAGCCTGGTTTCTTGGGAAATTGTCTTGAATCTCTGCCTTTCCTCCTCTGCCTGCTCTGCACCCTGCCTGCTCCCGGCCCCCTCTGCAGTGCCTAGGCCCTGCCCTCTAGTGTCACGTATCCCTTTTATTTGCTCAACTGTTTCCAACAGCTCTGCAGCAGTTGGCATCTTTCTGTGATCCCTTGTCACCGTTTGGTCAAGAAGCACAGTGTGCAGGCTGGTTTGGGGTTGGTTAGCCTGCCAGTGGGCTGGATGGAAAAGCGGCGTCTGAGCTCTGTGCAGCCATTTCCTATCAGGGGGCATGCAGCCTGGCTGTTCTACCTGTCCAGCAGTTCTGGGGAAATGTTTTGGTATCCACGTGGCATGGAGACCTCCCCTAAGCTCCAAAACTTAGCCTAAATTGGCCGTTGGCTGTGACGGCTTTGGAGCAAGACTTAGGGAAGACGAGGAGCTGAGCACAGCTGTCCGAGCCAGTGCAGGAACTGTGATTTGTTACTGTCCTGCGGTAGCTGTGATCAGTTCTGTCTTCACTGGGGCACTTCCTCCTCACCTTCTAGATGGGGCCCATGAAGTTTTTGTTCTTAGTCTGAATGGGCTGGGCTAGTGTGAGAACTTAAGATTTAGATGAAGAAGAGGGAAGGAAGAAATCCCTGTTGCCTGTCTAAACGTGTCTGTAAAAGCTGAGAGTTCATTGGATTCCTTCTTAACCCAGTCAATATATCTGTGTTGATCCAAGTCTTTATCAAACAGTCCTACAACTGGTACAAATTCAAGCTGGTTTGAGATGTAACACTGAGAATGAAAACACAAACAGTAGCGTCCTGAAATGCCTGTTATCAAGCTTTCAACTCGGCTCAGTTGTTAAACTCGCCCTGCCCGCTGTGTATTCTAGCAGTACCAGGACAGGAGTATCCATTTTGTTCTTGTTAGCGTGTGTGATGTTTAGTAGGAACGTTTGACAGGTAATGACAGGTACTGTCCTGCATCAGCTGAATCAATACTGGATGGATCCGGGTTTAAGAGGAGCAATGCAACCCCAACAAACACATCTGCTCTTTGAGCCACTTCCCTGTTATCACCCTTTGTGCTGTCACCAAATTGTTCTCTGTGGGGTGTCTTTAACTCCTCCTGTCCTGTGCCAGGAAAGAAAAGAGACTTTTTCGTTGCTTCTCCCCCACCGCCAGTCTGTGCAATGCCTCCTGTTGGAACCTCTGACTGTCTCTTCTTATCTTTGCTAAAAATCAAGTTCCTCCTCTGCAGCATATCAAGCATCTGCTTATCCTTTCTTTCAAAAGACCAAACAGCTCATCTGTTCTTCATTCGTATTCCCTTTTGACTATTCAAATTGTGTTATGGGTACAGGATTGTCAAAGAGAATCTGCTCACAAGATCACTTGATCATGAGAGCAGCATGCCTTGCCTCTGCAGTTTCTGTAATGCTCTCCCTCTGATGCTATATATGGTGCAGCACTGAATTAAATGAGAAACATTGAGCCATTTTGATCATGTGATTTACAGAGTGATCAAATGTGGTTTCACATGGGTTTTCTTGTTGGTGCTTTTTGGGATGTGTGTTCTGATGTTTGTCTCCAGTGAGTGGAATTCTTATTTAGAGATGGGGGTAATAATTCAGCTGGAATTAGGCAAGCTACCGCTGCAGAGAGAAGGAAACATAATTTAGATTAAATGTGAAGTTACCTTGAATGGAACAAACATGATTTGTTTGAAGTGAACTAAGACAGAGTTACTTTATAAGCTGATTTACAATTGTCTGTGTTAAATTCAAAACTGCCATTAAATGCCTCAGCCGCAGTCTCTTCTTAGCACGCATGTGGGGAACCCATTACTGTGCTGTTCTTCTTGACAAGCAGTCACTGCTTTTATGTCTGTCAAATGTGGATTAAAAGAGGAGCGAAGTGTATATCCACAATGCTGAAATGGATGGTACCTGGCAGAACTTGGTTTCTGTTCTGATCTGAAAAATCTGGTCAGTAACATGGAATTTTGGAGGAGGGGTTCATTTGTTTTTTAATAATACCTGGAAAAGGCTGCAAGTTGAGCGTAGGCTTTCTGTAGAGATCTTGTGCGTGTATATTTTTCTCATTTTAACGCACTACTTAAATGTCATGGTTTTCTCTTCTTCAATATTAAAATTTTAGAAAAGCTCGAGTTCAGCCTATTGACTGCACAGAGGGATATTGCTGGCTGTGTTACGGGATGGGTGTCTGCTGGAGTCACGCAGTGACTGGGGCATAGGATAGGCTTGAACATTTTAAATAATTCATAATTCAGGCATTTAACAAAAAGCAAAAGCCAATTGAGTCTATTGGTTTTCTTCTCTCTTTTGTTTGGCTTTTTCTGTTGACGTTCTCAAACTTGGAATGATCCTCTGTTTCACCCACCCATCTTCCCAAACGTGCAGAGCCACTGGAAAGACTACTTTGCCAAGAAGCTGTTGAGAGAGGGAAAGGCATGACTGCAAGCAGAAAATGAGGTCTGGGAGAGCTGTGGGGCATGTGCAGGGCGTAAGCTGTGAGCAGCTGTGCCTCAGCTCCTACCTGCTGTGCCACGGCGCTCTCCTCTCTGCATGACTTCTCTCAGTCTTTGGACAAGCAGCTGCACCTCCTGATCCCATTCTGGTTCACATTTTCACTTCTGCTGGGGAAGCCACAGTTTTGAGGGGCTGGGTGTTCTCGTGCTTGGTTAGAACTAACCACTTTTCTGATCTAATTATCTGCAAATTACAGAGGCAATAATTTCTTATTCTACACAGACATCACTTCTTACTGAGTCACCACTCTCCAGTACTTCACCTGCAAATGTAGATGCTCTTGCAGCTGTGTGTAATGTGATGTCCTAGAAGGATGACAGCAGAAGTCAGTCTTATTAGTAGGAGTGCTGCATACATCAAACTCCTCACTTGCTTCTTGCTAGGCTGCTTGCCAGTCCTGCTGTGTTCCATCTAGTGCTTTACCCTGGGAGCCCTAAATGCCTCTCTGAGGCGTAGCAGCAGCACTGCTTCTTCACTTGGCACACACAGTTTTAGATTCGTGGCAGTGCAGCTGACCTTTCACTGAGCTCTGAGTTGATGCTTTCCAAGAACACGTGGTGAGAGGTCAGCAGGCAGGTGTTGGTTGCTTTTCCTTTGTTTCCTTTTGGGGTGGTGGGGAGAGATCAGGAGATAGAGGTGTGAGGGGCTTCTTTGTTTGTTTTGGTTTGTTTTTGCTTTAAGCTATATTTACTGAAGGAGGGCTGTATGGGCAATAGATTTTGTTCTTTTGTATCTTTGCATTTCCTCCTGACTTTTGAGTACTTTCAAACTGTAGTATGGATCTTTTTGGAGTGTCCAAAAATCTCTCTGTGGTAGCTTTGGTAGTCTTTGTTCTGACATTTGTTTTGTTCGTGTTCCTAGGTGGCTTAACAGTCAAATAAGATCTGCTGGGGGGGGGGGGGAGGAAAAAGAAACAAGTCTGGTCCCCAAGCCAAAACTTTCTGTCCTGTTATCCTGGATGTTTTCTCCTCTGCAGCATTTGGTTCTTCTGTTGTATTTCTGTGAGCATTGCTGTTTTTCTTTCTTTTTTTTTTTCAAGGAAATGTAAGGAAGAAGCTGCAGTCAAGGTTTATCTCAAAATTAAACCTTCCTTAGGATGAAGTGAGAGTGACATTTTGTTTTGCCAGAACGAGCAGCAAAGCCTCCAGCATTAAAAGATGACAGCATTTGTTATCAACCAACTTGATGAGCCACACATGGACAGAATCTCAAAATCACCATGTACAGTGCTTGAACTTTTATCTATCCTTTAAATATTTTAATAATAATAATATCCCATTAAATATTAATATTTACAAGTTTTAATGATTTTCCCATCATTAGCTTTGCTCACAACTAATAGATATGGCTTTAAATGGTGTGTTTTTCACAACAAAACTTTAAAGAAGTTTAATGGGCGTACAAGTGTGGCTTACTGATACCTCAATGGGAGTTTGTGGAGGCTGCATTACTGACTGCTATGTTGTTAATGTGTTGCTGGCAGAAAAAGAGCTCTCTTCATCATAGACACATCCATATTTAAACCCAAATGGCAAAGATCAACCAAACCTATCCAACGGCACTAAAAAAAGTTGAACTTCAAACTTAATTAGAAGAATCTGCTGACATAATGCGTGTGAATGGGTCTGCTTGTTGGATAGTTTGATTTCTCCCATTATTTGATGAACTTGACAGCGGCAAAATCTTTCTTTCAGAAACCAAGTGCTGAATACTTTTTGATGAGATTTACAAAGAGATTTCTATCAGCAGAGTTTTGCAGTGAGATTTTATCCTAATGTTAGTGGAAAGACTGGCTGCAGGGCCAGAAATTATGTAAGGAGGCAACTAATTTTGGAAGAACTTGAAGCCAAATGCAGAGATGGATGGATATTTTGCCAACAAAGCAGAGGCCTACAGTCAGCCCACAGTCCTCTTGCCACTTGGTGGCTGTTTGTGTCTGTAGGTTGCAGCAGCTGTGTCTGGAGTTTGTGCTCCCTGCTGGCTCCTCTGCACACCTTTGATAGTGCCTCAGAACTTGTTTGGAATAGTTAAATAAAGACAGTTTCTCTATCTTCTAGAGAACTAGACCAGAAGTAAATGGATTTACTAGTAGCAGCCTGAACCATAAGGCACCCAGCAGGGGTAGGGACTGGTGGGTACAGCCACGAAGAGTAGTTTTGTTTTGTTTTGTTTTTTCCAGAAAGAAGTTGTTGCCTTCCTTGAGAAGTTCTTTTCAGAGAACAAGTTGCATGTTGTTGGGTTATACCATTTACTTTAAATGTAGTGATGGTTTCTAGTATTACCTGCAGAGCAACTCATCTTGTGGAGGACAGCTGCCCAACACCAGCTGCCCGTGCTCTGCCCGCAGTAGCTGATGCTCTCATTTGTGTCTCAGATCTCTTGCGAGTGTCCTTACAGAATTGCAGGGGTTGCGAGGGACCTGAGGAGATCATCACGTCCAATCCCCCTGTGTTCTTTAACCACAGAACCAAGTGGGGCTACTGCAGGGAGAAAAAGAAATACACATACTCAAGTGTAGTTTTACAGTGAGCTTGATTTGGCCAGCCCAAGCGTCAGTACCCCTCCTCATGAGTGTAATTGTAATTAATTTGTTCTGAGGACATCAGCTCAGGTCCTTCTGACTTTCCATGTTTTCTCCCATTCCCTGTGTGTCAGAAGGAGCACATTGGACTGCCCTGACAAGCTAATAGCTTTCTTTGTCTTCAAGAAGAAACTAGGCTTTCTTTTGGCTTTGTATAATAGCTTGAAGGCAATATTGAGAACAACTTAATGCAATGCTTCCAAACTGCTGGGCAATAAAGCCGTTTCTGTTATGATAAAGTGGGGTTTATTTTGGAGGAAAAATCTGAATGGAGAAAGTCCAATTATTCAACTGAGCAGCTAAGAAAACCGTGCTGAAGTAATGCTGAGGTTTAAAATCAATCAGAATGCGAATAGAATGAGCAGTGGCACTGGTGATTAAATAGCTGAAGAAAATCAAGTTGTGTTAGGTTTCTTTGGGCAATTATGGTAAATTAGAAGTGAATAGAGCTTTTCAGGGAATAGGGCTTTTCAGAGACAACAAACCTGGTATGTTGCTGCAGCCTGATGCTAATGTTGGATGCTGCTTCCAGAAAAGGCTCTGAGTTACTCTGGCTGCTGCAGCTTGCGGTGCTGTGTCTCATTGGTTCCTGGTGTGGCTATGAGTGTGGGGCTGTGAGCTTAAGACCTCCTGACACTTCTTCCTACATGCTAACCAGGTGTAACCTCGAACTTTGAAGTCATTTAAAATATTTAAACGCTCTCCGTAAGAACCATTATGAGACCTTTGGTATAAATTGTAAGAGTGTTTTGTAGAGGCGGAGGCAGGGGGTCAAGGATAGGATGTTGTGGGTTTCCAGAAGTTGGCTGCCTTTCTGACTGTGTTCCTGAGCTGAGAAAGTGGGAGCACAGAATTTGCTGTTCCCAGTATGTACAGGAGAAATCTTTTCAGTTGTCAAAGCTTAATTCATTGCTAAATGTAACTTGGTGCCCAAGGAGTATTTTGTATCAATTACGCCAATTTCTGCTGTAGCCCCACTTGTATTTATGCACATATACTCTGCACTGAAGCTGAAAAAGACCTTGCATAAATAAATGCCTTTTTTCTTTTGTGGTAAGAGAGCTTTTTCTGGGCAGCAAGCTTCTGTCCTCCCTGAGTTAATTGCTGTAGTTAAAAAATTGTCGTAATATTATCTTAACCATACAAACAGTTGTAACCATGACTGATAGCAAATAACAGAAGAGGTCTGCAGTGCATCTTGTACTGCCGTATTTGAAATATTACCACATCATATCTGTCCCTGTGAGTATTCTTCTTTGAGTCCTGTAGCAATAAACATGGTGGTCACAAACACACTAAATTTGGTGGCAGTGATGCTGGCAAGAGCCAGCACCAGATCAGCCTGCATGCAGCAAGGTAGAACTTCTCACACCCCTGTAGCAGAGATGTCCAGCATGTGTTGCACCCCTGAAACGAGTGCTGCCTTAGAGCTGGGTCTGGTACGCCCATGCTGCCCATGTGCAGGCACAGTGGATTAAAAAAAGATGTTACCTTCTGAATGATTTGGCAGTGCATGGTGGGGCAGCTGTGTCCTAGAACTGGAGATCCTGAGGTTGGCTTGTTTGCTTGCTTGCTTTAAAAATCAGTCTAGCAGTGTGTGAAGCTAAAACAAGGCTGGGTCCTTGTGACCCAAACTTACACAGAGATTGTTCATTCCAGCTGGTGGCAAGACGTGTAATGCAGCTCCTGCCCCCCCACAGCCTTTCAGCGGGGACCTGGCAGTGTGTTGTTGTGCTGGCTTTTGGCCACGTGGTGCTGTCAACTCAGTTGTCTTGAGTCATTTGTCTAAAAACAACTCCCTGCTGCTGAGGGAGGAACACACTGGTGGGTGCCTGCCAGTCAGAAAATAAGGAAGAGCTCAGTGTGGAAAGGACACGGAGCTCTGGGAGAAGTGCATAGGTGCTATGGTCCTCATTCTGTGCCACTGCCCCAGGTATGTGATGGAATGTGTTTGTTCAAGGAAATTGACTCATCTGCCCCAGTCACCTCACTAAGTGATATTTCTACCATATTCTTTTGAACGAGGAAGATCAATCTGTATTTGCAAACAGGAACTACATGATTACAAATCCAAGTTGTACTTCCAATTAAACGCCCTTCTCCGAAGAAGCACAAAATGAGATAACGTAAGTGGTGTTTGCCTTTGCAGGCATGGTAATGCCTCAGGGAAGTTTCTGTTGGGTTTCATTTTGGTAACTCCTCTAGTGAAGGAATGCAATTGCATGTTTAGCACTTTATTCTGTCCACAGGGAAAGTCAATCAAAATGTGAAGTTACTCTCGAGATTCTTGGAGAGGCTGTGATACCGCAGGTATAACTTCTGCCAGGAGCTGCTGTGCAGAGAGGAAGGGCACATAGCACAGCAGTAGCAAGATCAGTCTTTGTCCTTTTCTCTACTTCTGCTGTTGGATTTCTTGGTCTGGAAATCACATACCTGGCTCTCAAAGAGTGGCTTGGACTAGATGATGCCTTTTAGGAAGTGTGGATATGTGATGTGTGAGTTTTGTGGAGGGATTTTTTGTTGTTCAGTTTTCCTTCAAAGTTGAGGGCAAATGTGTTTTCTTTTAGCTTACCTTGATAGGTTTCCTTAAAAACTTTCCCGAGGCTTTTTGAAGCTTGCACCTCTGTCAGTGTGTGCTCCAAGAAGAGTCCTTCTGACAAATGGTATCTTTCCCCAGTGCCACTTATGATGCCACTTATAACATCCCTATGTCTGCAGGATTGTTTCCTGTGATATTCTGTAGGCTTCTACTCTGTGATTCATGTGACGTAGGTGAGATGGAAGATAACAGGCAGCAATGCAAAGCTACACAGAGGCATAAGGGAGAACTGAAGAGGTATCTTCACTGCTAAGGGTGATGCTCAACATCTAAATCAACACTTAGGCGACTTTTTCCTATGCTAAAGTCAAACCTGGAACTTTTGTTGGTCTTCCATGTTGACCAAGTTAAAAAGTACATCTTAATACAGCTTATTAAAAGGCTGAGTTGTGTGTTTGGGAGTTAGCATTGTGTAGAAAGACGACTCACGTACTCGAGTTTTGCATGCTTCATATTGCAGTGACCCTGCAGCATGGAGAGCTGCGGTGTGTAAGCTGCCAGTGCTGCAGGAGCAACGCGTTAGGCTGTTTATCCCCAGACAGAATGCAGCAGCGTAGGGATCTGTGTAGGCCAGCATCCTTTTCCTCCCAGGCAGGCTGTCCTGAGCCTCAGTGAGGGCAGTTGGGGAAAATCCAAGATAACCAACGGGCAGCTCTGCACTGCAGCAGACAGGTGGGACTCATTCCTCATATGCCTGCACAGAGCTGTAACACGGAGATGCTGAATCGTTTGGAATTACAAGGCTGCTCAGTGTGCTCATGAGCGTATGCTGCTCAGCTTTGCAGCCATGTGAGCTGCAGCCTTCACTGTCTAATTGTATTTTTATCTTTCCCTAGCAGTATCTTGCTGGAACTCTTTAAGGCTTCTCTAGAAATCAGAAACCTAAAAAGCCGATCCTAAGAATACTTTTGCTCTCGATCTTATTTTTTCTTTTGTAGCTAAGCAGTAGACTGACATGAGGATATATTTTGAAATCCTCAAAAGAAAAGCTGATTTGCAGCACTTATATTTCTGAAATATGGACTGGTTTGTTTGCTGAAGGCACTAACTTGTTCTAATGCATCTAACGTGATAAACAGTGCTGTTGTATCTGAGGGTAACATGTAAATCATATGCAGTGCTTATTTTGTTCAAGAAGAGAATCAATAAGCAAAAAGTCAGCGCTGCTTCATTTTTCCCATCCAGTTCCCCAAACAAAAACATGTTTTAGAATTGTTTAAAGTTGAAACTGGTATGAATTTCAACAGAGACCAACAGCAAGATCTGAATACCCAAGAAATGTAAAACCTGAGAGCTGAACTTGTAACTGAAGCTGCAGGCCGGGGATGGTGGGATACGATGGTAGTGCTGTGTTCTGTTTTCTTCCTGAACCAGAGTACAAAAGCTGGAATTGATTTCTTGATGGCATAGAGCTGCTTGTTACATTGCCAGCCTAGCAAATACTTACAGGTCTCTTTTACGTAAAGATTAAATATTAACTTACTTAAAGGACGGTTTAACTCGAGCAGCATGGACTTCGTACAAATACTAGGATTGTTCTTCATTGAGTCCATCTGACAGCAGGAATAAAAGCCATGCAAGGAATAGAAGCAGAATCCTGTAACTTCTGAGACGAGAGAACTAGCTGTCTTATTTAATTTAAGGATGACAGGGCAGAATGAAAATCACAAGTGTTTTAGGGTTCACTTTTACCTCAAACTGCAGGAGTTTGCCAAACTACAGTTATTTTCCTAAGGGACCAATGTAAGTATGAGGAAATTATCTTCTTGGTTCCTTAAAGTTATGATTAATTTTTATGAAGTTTATTTAGAGGGTTTTTTTTAAATGAAGTCTCACAAGTGATAAGATCTTAAGCTTCTCTCTGTGTGTAAAGACTGTTCAGTACTTTGAGTCCTTAAGCATCAAGGCATTTGGCTCAGCGTTTAGTTCTGTACTGGGAGCAGAAATGAGGTTAACAGATTATGGAATGCTTTAACCGGAATTACTTATGAAGAAATGAATCTGTTTTTATAGATAACACTGTTCTCACTGCCCATTAGAGAATAATTAAGAACTTTTTTATATTTCTTGTCTAAGGAAATGCATGTTTGTCCAGCTGTGAGCAAGATGTTTAGTTAAAATACAACAGGAGCCAAAGACAAAGCTGTCTGTAATGTACTTTTAGTACTGTTGTTAATTATTATTTTTTTTGTTAAGCAAACAACTCTGTGTCTCCTTTGTGTTGTTTAAGAAGTTTAATGCTAATGCAGAACTGGAGAAATAACGCTTTAGTAAAATTCCAACCCAAAACACAGGATTTACTCTGAATATAACGTCTGTATGTAGTAGAGCAGTACTTGAACTGTTTCATGATGCAGTTGGACTTGTTCTTATATGCATGTACATACTTCACAGGTAATTGTGTGCTTCAGGTCGGTTTTTCTGTCTGGGTTATGTCCCAGTTTTAGACAGAAACATGAGGAGATTGTGCAAGTGTGCACATCAAAAATGCACTAACTAATGTGAAATTACGGTATTCTTTAGGGTTAACCACCTTTAGTTGGAGTGAGAGGCTTCCCTGAATAGACAAGACAGAGTGTACTTTAAGGAGTGGAAAAAAATATCACTAATGTCTGAACAAACAGGGCTCACCCTGTGCATTGGAATATCACCTCAGTGTGTCTGTGACTATAAAAAGACTTACAGTTGTGTAATATGGCTCCAGGCCCCTTTGCCATAGATACCTACAGGTAAGCAAGACACGTGCTGTCTCTGTGACCAGAGTAGCTCTGAAGTCTGTAATGCATCCTGAAGCCCTGTGGGTTTATGTCTCTACTGTGCATCAGGAAAAAGCTCTTGTGAGTTGACGCACAGACTGAAGACTACAAATGTCAGTGCTGAGAGGGAGGAGGCCACGTGCAGCAGGTGGATGGCAGCAGACAAGGTGTACTCTGACCTTTTGTTCATGTTGGTGACCAGAAGCTTAAATCTGCCATATCAGATGTCAGGAAAAGACCCCTTCCTCATTGAATTTCAGGAATTCAGTGTCCAGAGAAGAGACTCAACAAGGAGCATGGTGCACAGTGTTCCGATGAGTACAGCTGCTCTCTGACCAGCATCTTACTCAACTGATGAATGAGCTCTTGAGGTTTTGGAGAACTGTGTGTGCAGGAGAATGTACCAGCCAGGTAGTACGCAAGGCAGATTTCAACAACAGAATTTGCTGTTGGGATAAAAAGAGAGAAAGTTACAGAAGACAAGGAAGTGGGGAGTTTCTAACTGTGCCTCAGGAGTTCAGCGTAAGAGAAAAAGCAAGTCAAACAGCTTGTGACAAGGGAAGAGAGGAGTGGTGGCAATAAACTTAGAGATTACATGCAACTCATACAGTTTCACAGGGACTTCTGTCAGAACTTCATTTATTTCATTTTGTTCTTTCCGGCTGTGTACCTGTTGGCCTGGTTGCCAGCGTGTTTCAGAATACATGCTGGATGCATATCTGAAGGGCAGCCTGCATAAATTATGTTCTAATTCTCTTAAAAGGAGTGTCCTCAGAGCAGGGAGCTGGATCTCTTCAGCCATTCCACTGACTCACCAAGCCTTAGGGGGTGGCAGGAGGAATCCTATTTTACCCAGAAGTGTGTAGGGAGGCTCTATTAACACCTGAAATATGCTTTGGAAGAAGTGAGCATCTTGTGTATCTCACTTCTAACTAATTTTTTTTGTTCAGTACAGATTTACTTACCTTGTATCTCTTTTTTTCTCTTCCAGTTACTATTTCTTCAACTGCAGAAAAAGGTAATGCTTTTTAATTATTTTTGTTATGAGTAGTTTTGCTGTACACAAGTTCTAAGGGATGTAGAATTTAAATGTGCTTGGTGCGTAAGCTCTCTCTCTCTGTTAAGTAGCTTATTGCTAAGAAACAAGGTAAATATTATGAGGATGAGTATATTGAGCTTGTTGTACCACACACTTGGTGTGATGACAAGACCTGTGAGTATTATGATTTAAGTGTGCAAATATTTTTAAATGCATACCTTCTGAGAACAGAAGAAAGAAGGAACTGCAGCAGTCAGTTTTCTGCTTTGTCCTGAAGGGATGATGCGTATTCATAGAATCGTAGAATCATCAAGGTTGGAAAAGACCTCCAAGATCATGCAGTCCAACCATCCGCGTTCCACCAGTATTTCCCCACTAAACCATGTCGTAGTACCATGCCTGAATGTTTCTGGACCATCTCCAGGAATGGTGACTCAGCCTTCTTCTGAGCAGCCATTCCGATGCCTGACCACTCTTCTTACTGTCACTCACCTTACTATCCTCCTTGTATCCTGTGACTTGAACAACTGTTCTACTGTTGGCTATTTTCCAAACAGCTTACCAAATTCCTCAGAACATCATTCCTCAGGGCTGGTTAGAACTGTGCAAAGCTATTTCAAAGGTGTCTGTACGGTATTTTACATTTCCAGGCGAAGTGGTTAAGGCCTTGTTTTGACAAACTTTGCTTAACGCTTAGTATTGTCTTTAGCAAGCATATGTCACAGTGAGTGTATTTACAGAGATTCAAACTGATCAGAGAAATTCTAGCATTCTTGCTTTGCCACTTCTTTCAATTGTGGACAAAAACTGGGCTGAAGAATCACACAATTCCAGAAGTTCCAAGCACTGCTTTTATAAAACTTTGGGCTTGTTTTTTTTTTTCTGTAGAAACACAAATGATTGGGATGTTCCCTCACAAGCTGAAATGAATTTCCAAACATGAGAGTGGTTGTTGTGGTCTTGTATTAAGCATGGATTTACCCACAAAAGGCTGTCCTCGGAATTAAGACCACTCAACTCTACAGAAGAGAATCTCGTCTCTTTAAATATTTTTGCAGAAAAGCATGGAACTTGAAAGTAACCCATCAGTTCACTTCCTGGAGGGGAGCACCCAGGAGAAAACTGCAGTGTAACCCTGCTGCAGTCTGTGTGCTTTTGTCTTCTAAAGAGGAGGTGAAGGAATGGGAAAGCCTCCAAAATAAACTGTAAGCTTTTTAAGACAGGAGCAGCGTCAGCCTGTTTTTTTTATCACAAAGCACAGCTGGGCTTCATTAAAACTGCAAAGAATCCTGCAGATGGCTGCTGTGCTTCTACTTTCTAGTTTAACTTGAAGTTTTACTTTCTAGTTTCTTTCAGAAGTGCAAGATCTGTGTTTCTGTTACTGCATGATAGAGCAGTGACATCGATGTAGTGTGGCTGGATCTCTGGCTTTAATTCAAATGCAATGCCTGCCTGATCAAATCTACCAGAGACGAAAAATACTTGATTAATTAATGAGACAGATGGTGTCTGTGAAGCGTGCCTCTTAGGCTTTTGAAAGCAGTCATTTGCATGCTTTTTGCACCTTCAGTTCTGTAGCATGTCACAGGCACCCTGCATGCATTAATTTCTTTACAACAGAGGTGCATCTTTAAAATGAGATGTAAAATTGTTTTTCAGCTGAAATGATACTTCTTATAAGCTTTATCGAGCTCTTAGAAGCCAACTTCCAGTGGCCAGGAAACAACATTAGAAGAGTCAAACGGCCAAAGTACCACTAACGTTGCAATGTAGATTAATAATATGCATCTTAGCAAGTATGTTTTCCAGTGTGCTGTGTTCAAATCTTCTTATTACCATTTTAATTACAACTTGTAATTCAATTACTGGTGATTTCTTCACCCCATTAAGGCTAATTGTTTCCCTGTCCTTTTGTTTTCATATTCTTGTGTAGATTTATATCCATTAGGGTGGGGGAATAAAGTCAACTCAGTCTCTCTTACCAATGTAATTTGGTTCTGTTAAGTATTCTTAGCTCTATAATGTGACTGTCTTTAAAATGATGTTAAGAATGATTAAGAAAAAATTGTTAGGGGTAAATCTTATGAGGGCTTAGCATGTCTTCGTAGGATATCTTACAACATTGTCTTCCTGAGGGCTTAAATTATGGTCTGATACGTGTCAGTGCCTTTAGAAAGAAGCTGTTTAATTTGGTCATAGCAGGGCATCAAGAATCCTGGATTCCCTAGCCAGAACTGCTTCAGGACTTTTAAAGCTAGCTAAACTGGCAGATGTTGGGTTTGAGTTATTTGTTTTTTTTTTTTTTTTTATCTGTCTTGCAATTACAAGAAAATGAACTGAATGGGAATGAAGCCAGCTTCTACTTGTATCTGGAATGGAAGCAGGAGGTTTCAGGGAGTAGTCTCGGAGGGGGTACTGCTACCCAAAGGGTGGGTAGATTGCCAAAGTAAAGCCATCAAAAAAATCTTTGCACAAACTCATTTCTCGGGGAGCACTGGCAGAACACCTATTTGTGACTGTAGTAGGAATGGTGGCATGGAAGTGGGAAAAGAAACGAGTTTACTCAGCGCAAGGCCAGTACGGACCGCCAGCTGAAGGTGTGTATTCCTCTCTGGGTGGTGCCCCATTTTGCCTGCTTGTCTTTGCATGTAATGACTGTGCCAGGTTGCAACATCTTGGTTACTGCAAGAGTACGGGGCCTTTTAACAGCTGCCTCTTTCTGGTAAATGCTGGTTGCATTGCCACAGATTTGTGCCCTTGTTATTGGCATATTTACAACCTGTGACTTCAAGGTTCTGCTCTTTATGGAGCGTTGCATGCACTAAAAATAAACATTCAAAAGAACTTGGATTCTGGGGTTGATTTTTATGGACAGAATGAAACTATTTGCTTTGCCCTCCCCTCATTTCTATTCAACTCTTCTCACCCATTTTTTTCTCCCCAAAGCTTTGATTTGTGCAGCTGTTCCCACTAAGTTTTGAAGTCTTCTCTTTTCTAGTTATCTCACATTTTTAAATTGCTTACCCACGTTATGTTTGAATGTGTATAGCGTGTTGAGCACCGTTTCTAATTATGTAGCTCCTAGTACAGCCAAACATGAGTTCTCTCCTATCAGAAATAGAATTCAAGTGACAATTTTAAGATAGTTTTAGAAAAATTCTCCATCTTTACTGAGTTCCACAGTTGAAAATTTGCCAAGTCTGTCTGTAAAGTTGGAGGAGTCAGTAGTGAAGGTAAAGAGCAGAACTGTTTGAAGGAAGCACAAATGCTATTTTTGGTGGTGGTGGTCTGTTTTGTTTTTTCTCTTTTTACTGTAATGAACAGTGACAATCCTGGAAAAAAAAAAATTAAGGCTATGTCTTTTGTGACGGCTTTTTTTTTTTTTTTTTTTTGAGCTTATGGAAGTTCCTTCAGGTTAAGGGTCTGTTCTGCAATCCATTAAGGATGTAATGTGGCTTCTTAAAGGACTCTGTATCTGCACAGGAAAGTAGGTCAAGTTTCCTTCTTCCTGCAACTGAAAAAGTGAAGATAATGTAGATATTTGGTATGGTTTCTTTTCTAAGGTTTGCTGATCAGGCATTACCAATCTGTTTCCTCTTAGAGTGGTAAAATAAACTTTTAGAGGAAATGAGATTGTAAGAACCTTTCTGGGTCATAAGGTCTTTGGTGTTTAAGGCAACTGCATGATACAGACTCATTCAGAAGTTGTCGGGGCTCCATACCAAAGCCACCAACATTTTGGTACCACTGTGACTGTAATAGTGGGATTCTTACAGTGTACATGCCTCTGATGATTTGAAATAAGATTTCCAGACAATCTTAGCTCACAGCAAGCTCTGAGTGGAGTTCTCTCACTTCTTGGTTTGGGGTTTTTACTCTCATTGAAGAGCAGTGCCTTCTACGATGGCACAGTGCTATGCTGTTCCTGTTAAAAGTACCTCTCTTTATAATAATCTTAGAATGGAATTGTTGCGTACTTGCCTAAAAAGGTTAGCAAGGTGAAACTGCATTCAGTTCTGTTGGGTTTGTTTTGTTTTGTTTTTCCCTCTTCAAATCTCTGTGACTTTCTTAGATAAAAACATAACATTTCCTCAAGGAACAGCTACCATCTCATTTAATGATTTGGTGGCAGTGTGTGGGTTTGAGTTTTCTGTGGTTTTGGTGGGGTTTTTTTTTTGTTTTCTTGCTTTTTGAGTGGGTGCTCCTTGTGTGTGAAGCTTACCCAGGCAAAAGGGCTTAATATAACTTAATCTTACCAGGTCATTCGCAGTGTCATACTGTAGCCCTCAGCAAAAATCAGAGGGTTTATCTCTTGCTATCGTCAGATATATTCACCAAAATCTTATTTGTATTTTATTGCAGTTGTGTACCTTGTGATTTTCCATCTGTCATTTGTCATGTTTGTATGGTCCTATGGGAAGACAATTTTCACATCTCCTGCATCCCCCTCCAATGAGGTAAATCTGATGTTAGAAAAATGTCAATGCTTTTTTTTATAAGTAGATAAACTGTTCTCAGTGATGAAACTTGTTTGCAGTAATGCATGATTCACCTTTCCTTTCTCATTATCTGAAATAGAACAGCTTGACAGCAAATCATGAATGAAAATCATCAAATTACTCTTAAAAAACTGTGAGCTTTGTATAATGGCATTTCCTTAGAATGGATGTTTAATACATCACAAATTTGACCGTCACATGTATGTGCTGAAGCAGTAAGATAAGATTTATTTGGGGCTGCAGTGTTTTGCTATGAGGTAGTTTGACATTTTTATAATGGAAAAATCCAATGACTGCTTTTTTGTGTTGTTTTTTTTCCTTAGTTTTGAACTTTTGGTTGGAAAAATGTAGTAATGCAATGTATATTCATGGTCTGGAGGACTGAACCACTTAGTAGTAAGTCAAGAGTTGAGATTTAGTGATAATTTAGAATTGAATATGTAAAGGAGCTTTACAGTAATTGCAAAAGAACACATGATGGATTTAAATTTTGTTTGGGAAAAGAGCAGTGTTAATTGACTTAAGCCTGAAATTAGCTTGTTTCTACTTTCTCTAAGGCATGTGTCGGTAGGGTTTAAATGCTGGCACCAAATTTGAAATGCTTCCCTTGGCTTTATAAAGCTTTAAACTGGATAAACTGTTTGAGATGTTGTTTGCTTTGTGGGGATCACGTTTTCATTCTATTTTTGGGAAGACTGACTTTGCCTTAAACTTGGTCTGTTCCTAAAGCTACCTGGTAAATTTTGCTGTCTGCCTTGGTTCTTTGGTAGTAGAAATCATTTTCTGACAGTACTTACCCTATAGTTGCAGTAATACTTAAGGAAGCTTTTGATATTTATTGAGGTGAAAGGATATTTTGGGCATGTGGTGAATATTTCCTATCTTACATGTAAGCATAGATCAGATTAATACAGTTATCTTTTATGAAAAAAAAAAAGGCAACTCGGGAAACACACTTTCTTTTCTTTATGGGAAAGCCCCTTCTGTTCATGTGTCAGTGAGTAATTTCTGCTGGCTTTATTTAAAACCAGACTTCAAAATCTCCCCATTGTATGAGTATGAACGTATGTATTTTAGTCATTTAAATTAGCTGTTCTTGCAAAACAAACAGCATCCTGTGATCATACTGTTGAACTAAAAAGGGATTCTGCAGCTGCTGTTGTCCTAGTGTAATCCCTGTACATTTGTGGGAAGAAAGAACAATCCACATTATTAGATCCAGAAAGAGGAAGGAAACAAAGGGATTCTTTTTGTTTTCAGTAAGAACTACGGGAACCACATTGGAAATTCTGTTAGCTATGTGGTAATAGAAAACTTTTGATGTCTTTGAACATACATTTCCTGCCATTGTCCAGTGAGCCTGTGGTCTCATGGCCCTATTAATTTTTGAAATTAGAACAGAAATACAGCTTTTCAGAAAACCAGGATCTTTATTTGAGATTTTTAAGAGTAATACTCTGATGTTACTTGAAAAAACTAATAAAGTTTTAAGTCTTATGGTTTAGTTCCTTTTCTGTACGTTAATGACTCAACATTGAAATGTGATCTAGAAGTAGTATTTCATTTTTAATACAGCCTCTACTTGATCATGGCTCATAGAGACAGCCCTTTGGTACCCTAGCAGACATAAGAGGCAATAGGGAGAAAGGCATGTTGCTTCACATCTATTGTTTCTAGTGTTTGATGTGAGCATCTCCAGTTTCCATATTTCAGTAAATCCCTAGTCTTTTAGTTTAGGGGTGGCTATTTAAAAAAAAAACAAAAGTCTACACACTTGACAGTGACTAAAGTGTTAAATTTCAGTTTCATTCTTTGCATAGATTGATTCTAGTTCTTGATTATTTAAAAAGAGGCAGTGCTTCATGTCTCACCCTTGAATGATGGATGGGCTCAATAACTGGAGTGCTATCAGTGCTATCATGTGTAACAGAAGACTAACTAGATTCTGTGGGATACCAAGCAACTTTTTTGCATTATGGATTGGGAAATAAAACTGAGAAATTGCAGCCATGTCTTAACTGCTTCCTCTTTCTATAAGTCGAGTCTTCGTTGTTGCTTGCCAACCAACTCTTTTCCAAAGAGGAAAAAGTACACGATGAGACAAAAATGTATGTGAACCAGTCATATACATATTTTTGGTAGGAAAATATGGTTGTATTAAGCCACACTAAGCCAGTTTTTGCTCCAATTGCACACACAGCATTTTCCACTCACTACTATGAATACTTTGTTTGTGTGTGCTCATAAAAAGGGTTCTTGTCCTTGCGGAAGGCTCAGAGTTTAAAAGTGCTTCAGAAGAGAAAATAACAGAGGAAATTTTCAGTTCAACCTCAGCTCCATAGGGACTTGCCAGCACACTGGGTTTTGTGGGACTTAATGGTAAAGCTCATCATTCCAGTAGATAAGGAAGTAAACGTTTCACAAGTGAGTAAAAGCTCTCCAGGTGATACTGGTAAAATTGTAAGGCTTCAACAGGAGTGGTCCTCATACTGTACTCAGATTTGTAACTCTCTGAAACTGTAGAGGCTTTGCTAAAGCTGATTTCAATACTGACTGCTCCCAAGTAAAAATTCCATTTAAACTCTTCCATCTTCTTTGCAGAAGCCATGAAAAATGCCTTCCCCTACTGCTATTTTTTCTGGCTTATATGTTTCTCTGTCTCTTGTAAGCCAGAGAGAGAACATGGGATATGAGAACTTTAACTTCCAGTCACAGCAAGGGACTGTTTTCTAAACATTTCTCTTGTCATGATTGAGTTGAATTTATATTCATCGAGAGTTAAAGGATGCACCTTCTTAAAACTCCCCTAGGTTTTGTGCTTCCTTTGTGTTGAAGGGAAAACGCAATAGGTAATGCAACAGACAATTTGGAGGATCTTCTGTGGTATTGAGGGGAGAAGGATGAGGGCCAGGTTCACCCAGAGAGTAAGATGCATAGAGTCTCTTCCTTGGAGCTTGAGTAGAATATAGAGTTATAATTACTCTCATCCTTTTATCCCCATCTTTTCACTCCCAGTTCTGCTTGTCAAAAGCTGATAAAGAACAATACGAAAAAGAAGAGAGACCAGAGTCCCAGCAGGAGATTTTGAGAAGAGCTGCTAAAGACTTGCCTATCTATACGACAACAGCATCAAGAGGTGAGGTATAATTTTGTGCTCCTGAAGCTGCTAGTTTAATGCAGTGAGATCTGTTTGACGTCAGCCAATGAATGGTATGTCAGACACCTTCTGCAGAGACCGTGAACTTGTGGCTGGTTGGTTGGTTGTTTTTCTTTTTTTCCACCAATGAAACACTGGAGTCCTTTTTCTAGGATTCTCAATATGCAACCATAACCAGTACTTGGAATAGTTCTTTCCAAAAAGGAGAAAAAGGGGAAGAAAAATAAAAAAAAAAAACACCTCTTGTAGTAAGAAGTCAGGTGAAAACATTTATCTCCAATTCTGACTATAAAACATAACCACAGCAAAGAAATACACCTAGAAATAGGTGAAAAATGGACTTCATGCTCAATTTTACAATCATTTGTATCCCTCTTTCTTTTTCTGAGCTATGTCAATTCCATAGGCAGAGAAACTTCATAGTTAAGGCTAGAACTTAATAAGAAATAGATATTATTTCACTGTCACCTATAATTCAGTGCAGAGCTTTTAAAAAAATACATATATATATATATAAACATTTTATTCCAATTTATATGTGAAACTGTTGTTTTATGCATATATTTATTTTTTTTAAATACCTGTTTCTCTTCCTTGAAATGAGAAATATTGTAATGTTCTGCATGAAACACTCAGGATGCTGTTACCAGCGTTTACTGTGACTTTTCAAGCACAGTCGAATGATACTTGAATTTTTTTATTTTTCTTTTTTTAAAATACAAGCCTCCCTTTGAGGGAATCCCATTTCCTGAAGTGGTCCAGGAAGCTGCTGCCAGCTCTTAGCAGTTCTGCTTAGCTGTAGGTGTTGGCTTTCCTCCTCCTTTCAAACTGCTTGTACTCGTGTCTTGTTTCCGTTGAGAAGAGATTGAAGCCTTGTTTAAAAATACCCAGGAAAGAAGAGAGCTAATTTGCTGAACAGTCTGCTACATCTCTGTTTGTTGAAGAGGATAGAAAAGGCTAATGCTGAAAGCTGGCTTACTGGAAGATTGTAATTTCACGTTGAGATGTTTAAGTACTCTGACCAGAGGTGAAAGAAAATGAGAGATGCTGGGGGGACATCATTGTCAGAGGATGAGGATGAAGGATGGAAAGACTGAGGAGCCAAAGAGTAAATAGAAGCAGACTCTAGTAATAGATTCACAGACAAGTGTTTGAAATACTTTATTTCTTTAAAAAACTGAAAAGTATATGTTATACAATGAGTACACACATGAAGGTCTGTGGAAAAAAAGGAGTGATGGGGTGGGAAGGGAGCTTTTAAGATTCTGTATGTTAAGGTGGAAAACCTTCATAAAATTAAGTTAGTTCTAACAATTTGTCCCTTGCCACTTGAATGCAGCCATCAGATACTGTGATCGATGCCAGCTAATCAAACCTGACCGCTGCCACCACTGTTCTGCATGTGACATGTAAGTTTCTGAATCTAAAATGATGGATTTTCTCTCAGCTCATCACTTCAGTATGTTCTTTTTTCAGTGTTTCAGCCCTTGCCTGACAGCTGATTTTTCTCTTTGTTCCCTTCTCAAACAATTGGTACCTGAAGTTCAAGAAAGCAACCATCCTCCTGTTGCAGCCCCAAAGACCAAAATGGCAGAACTTGTTAGGAAAACTACTTATAGCTTTATAAAGCAATGCTTATGTAAAAATAAATCAGCAATTGAAAGTAAAGAAGGACAAGTCTGTGATCCAAGCACATGCTTATTATAGAGCTCTTCTATTGTATCTTGCCTCTGCAGCTTTGAAACAGATGTGTGCTACTAATAATGCTAAATTCCTTTATCTGAAGAAGTGGCAGTGGAATTGCATCTTTGCCATTTAAAAGACACCAGTGTTATTCCCTAACCTCATTCTGAGTCATCAGAAAAGTCTGTAAGGGCACTGAAGACTGAAGCTGTGAGCAAAGCTTTGTATGGCTGAGCTTGAGGAAATCTAATTAAGTAAAGAACCTAATACACATCTTTTGGCTAAAATCAAATTTAGTAGCAAATGCAGCAAATGTCTGTCTGAAATGCCTGTCACCTGTCCTTAAACTAAAACTGGATGAAGATGGCATATGGACTATTGAGTTTACTCACTGTGCTGTTTTTTCCTCAATTACTGTAAACAAAGAGGAAAGGAACAAACAAAACAGGAACAGCCCTAAGTTAGACTTAGTTGAAATGAATGCTGGGTTGGCATACCTTATCTGTGCAACTCTGAAGCATCCTTTGGATTTGTTTTCTTTCAGCATGCACATAAGACAAGTGTGGCTTAATCAACTATAAATAACATGGTTGAAGTGTTGCTTAGTAATTTAATGTTAATTTAAGCAACTCTTTTCGTAGCTCTGAACCTCACTTGGGCCTTTTGGTTGAAAGGATGTTTGCTGCATTTTGAAGACGTGATGTGAATTAGGACAACTGGGAAAAGATATAGTGGGGAATTTACCTTACAAAAGCACAAATCCCAGAACCTTTAGAAGCTAAAAGCATGTGTCTTAGAAAACAAATACATTTTTTAGTTTAACTTGTTGCAGATCACCTCTTCTCTTTTTCAGATGTGTACTAAAAATGGACCACCACTGTCCATGGTAAGTTTATGAAAACAGAATAAAGAAAAAGAGCAGTATAGCAATAATTAATCAACTCGTACATCCTGCTTCAGAAGTGACACTTTGAAGTAAAAATGGATTTTTACAGAATTTTTTGAGGCTGTAGTGTTTTAAAATGTGTGTTGCAGCTCAATCCATGCAGTTTTTCCTTATATGCAGAAAACCTGGAGTTAACAAGATCTATGAGAAATAGCATTTATAGTATTATTATCAACAGAAGAGGTGATAACCACTACCTTGTGAGAATCAGTTTCTGATTACTCTTCTGCAGTTTGTATTCACTGGTAGTCAGTAAAAATATTACCTACTATTAGTACAAAGATAAAAACGATTGTGCTATCTTGACTTGAAGGAGTTTTTGTAACCAATGCAACATTCTCTAAAGTTAATGGACAGACCTGTGTATGATCTGCAGTCATTTCAGTTAGTACCTAGTATGTAAGACTCCTTCTGTAGAGACTGTATGTATCATACGCTTTGCTGGCTCACATCCTGTCCTCTAGAACTTCTTGGGAGAGGGCCAAATTCATGGGAAGGTCTCAGATAACTTGGCCAGAAGAACAAAGTTGGTTTATACATAATGACGGCTTAAGATGCTTCTGAAACACTAGTGTCACACTGCTTTGGACATATCACTGACATCATACATGTTATACTCTGCAAAAGCAGTTGAATGTATTGTGCTTTTTTGGTTGCTGTTTCTTTTTGTTTGTTTGTTTTTTAAATTGCTATTATTTTATTTACTTTTTGGTATATCATAGTAACCTCTTTCTCTTTCCCCTCCTTCTAGGGTGAATAATTGTGTGGGATTTTCTAACTACAAATTCTTCCTCCTGTTTTTAATGTATTCCTTACTGTACTGTCTGTTTGTTGCTGCTACAGTCTTGCAGTACTTCATAAAGTTTTGGACAGTAAGTTCTAAGGTGTTTTTTTGTTTGTTTGTTTAATCTTGCATGTATTCTTGAAGGCTGCATCAGCATGTTGTCACTCACCATTTAATTCTGTTCCATAGTTCATTACCATTAACAGCATCAATCAAAGTGACTGAAACAGGAGAACCTTCTGAATATTGATGAATTAAATTATTACACTGCCCGGAATGAGTAATTGAGGGAAGAAGTTCTGATGAGGACACTACAATTTCTCTGCTCCATCAAAATCGAGTGGCACAGCTTAGGTGGTGTTTTGGTCAGGTGTTTTTTTTCTTTTTTTGAGACTCTGAGTCACAGATACGTAGATATAGAAGGAATTGGTTGTATAAACCAAGTGCATGTGTGTGTATTTATATGTACTTACGTGTGTCTCATTTTATATATGTACACACACATCATATTTCACATCAGTATTTTCAATTTTATGTCTTAGACTTGTTTGTGGATACTCTGCAATTGGATAAGACAGTGAATTTCTTGGGAACCCACTCTGATCTCTGCTTTGGCGTCCTTAGGTGTGTCTGTACTTCAGACTGGTGTCTTAATTGATCTGATATGGGTAGTGGGCTAGGATAGGTATAGCCTTAATTATACCTGTATTCCTTGAAAGTATTATTAGTTGTTAAATGGTAGATACACATACACATATCTTACTAGACTTAGTAGAATGTGAAGAGTGAGCAACCTTGCATGGCAGTGTTATCTTCCTCCTATCAGTTCTGTTCCAGTTGCTTTCCAGGCTGAATAGAATATGTTCTGGCATTGTTTCCTTTCATCTCTGAAACCTCCTACTGTGCATTCCTGCCTCTTGAGACGGAAAAGATACGATCGGAATTCTCTTGATCAGATTCCATTAATTAACATGGGAGGAAAAAAATCACTGCTAAGTGGAAGGTTTTCCAACACATCTTTATAAATAAACAGCACGCGTTTCTTAGCTCTAGTTGCCGTTGGTGTAGCTGTGAAGAGCAGTAATTACCTATAGCAAAAGAAAGTCTTCACTGCAGCTAAATGCCATCTCAGAGTAAGTGAAGCTTTGTCATATATTCAGAATAGTCTGTATTTGAGATCAGTGTCACTAGACAGGTAAGATAAATGGTGCAAAAAGCATGTTTGTTTGGGTTCATCTAAGCCGGTGGGTCTCATCTGCCAAAATAGTGTGTGTCTCTCAGTTCTGTACAGCAGACTGTCACTAGAAAGCAAGGAACTGTGTGGGAATTGAGCTTTTGGTAACTTGTGAGATGAAAATCATGAAGATACGTGGTTGTGGACTGACATATTTCAGCTGGAATGGCCCGATTCTGCTGTTCAGTCCTGCTTGACTGTAAATAGTTAAATTTTCAATTTGTAAGTGTGCCACTCCCAAACATTTTCCTGGCTGCTTCCCAGTGCTTTGTATGCCATTTCTAACATAGCTGTAGATACGCTTTTCCATATTTACCAATCAGTGCCTGAGCAAAGAAGATAAATTTGTTTTGCCACCTCACTTCACAAATATTACTGCAAGGGAAGTCAGCAGGACTTCTGACCATAATAAGCACTGAATTACCAGCATTTGCAGCAAGCCTATTCCAAAGCCCATCGGACAAAATAATAAAGTGGACCCTTGAGCAGAGGAAGTAAACTTAAGAGGGATTTGTTTTCTTAATTATTTAGTTGCTTAAAACGCTTCCTAGAAGAATGGGCTTCTTCTGGAATGTGACAATAGGAAATGTAATTGTGTGTTTGCACTTGTTGCTTTAATTTCCCTATTACTTTCAAGACAAAATATGGTGATACCATGGTCTTGCAGTTACAGTAGAGTTCTGACTCACTTTATGCATACTAAATCATTTCACAAAGCTAATATTGCTATGATTTTATGATAGCTTGATTAAGCTAGTGTTCTTGAAAGAGTTGGTGGCATCATAATCCTGCAGGCCTGCAGAATTTAATACAACTCTCATATTGTAAGTATTTAGGTAGGTGCTGCTGACTGCTTAGTAGTCCTGGAAGCTTCTCCCTAAATCTGTATCCAGGTCAGAGGGGGTACAGGTATGTGCTGGCTCTAGATGACTTCGCTACATTGCTGATGCTTAGCTTTGTTTACTACAGCATCAAACAGATAACTGTCAGGGCTGTGTAGATTTTGGTAGTTTAGAGGGTTTTATTTCTTCATCGCTTGACTGCCAGGAATGTTGTAGTCCCCTTTCAGAAGGCAGAGATCCTTTTTTTTGCTTTCTCAGAAATGTTTCCAGAGAAAGCATGTAACAACGTGCATTATATACCCATTAAGGATGAACTGCTTGGAGCATAGCCTTGATCACTTCAGAACTTGGAGTAATGTGATTGTAAAGGTGTATGTGCTAACTACACAAATTATAGCAGTGCATTGTCTTGCACTGTTGGTAGCACCTGTATAAAGACACAACATTCACATACTTGCACCTCTTGTGGAAAAAAATCTGCGTCCTGCTTGTATGTGCAGGACTTTCATAGCATCTTTCATGCTCTGTGCAGAAGTACTGACCAAACAGTTTAATACTATTCCAGCAGTGATGGAGCAACTGCGCTGGCTCTGAGTGTTTACCACAATGTTTGCACTGTTATGTGGGTATTAAAATTTGTTTTCTAGACCAGGGAAATATGAATGACATTTTTATTCCTTCTGTTATACTCAGAACTCCTTTTCCTATACTCATAAAAGTTTTATTTCTACCTAGGAAGTTGTTTAAGACGAGCAGATAAAACCACAGGTTAACACAATGTGTTTGATAGGAATGCCAGGGCTGGCAGAACGCCCAGTCCTTGATGCCTTGTTTACACAGTGCGTGCTACTACTTCCCAATGGAGCTTTGTATCAGCTCTCATTCTCGCTGTGCTCTCTCCCACCTTGAAACCTGTATATTTTCCAGCTGTTTTCAGTGTCTTTCAGTGCCCTCCAAATTATTTTGGCAATCCTGAGCATAGCTAATTTAAGGATATGATATGTGTTCCAGGACAGATGGTACATACTTTAAAAAAAAAAAAAAAAAAAAAAAACCTCTGCATTTAAAAAAAAAAAAAGAAAGAGAAGTGATTCCACGTCCTTGGTTAGAACTGAGTCCTCCTGCATATACACAGACGGATGTATATGAGATGTTCCAGTTTTTTTCTAGATTTAAGATGAGTAATAGGTTGAGTTCTGACAGCATTTTTATTTTTTGGCTTGTTTGTTTTTTGTTTTATTTAGTTTCTGAAGTGTCCTGAGAGATACCCAAATGGCTCAGTGCTTGTGAAGGAGTTTGTAAAGGGCTCTTCAGAATAGTGACTGGCTTTGGTCTATTACATGTGCGAAGTAAATGAAATGTCATGGTGCAAATCACTTCTCTTTGTAAGCATTGCAGTTTTCCCACCTACAGGGCTCTACTTCTGTGCTCTGCTCAGCGTGTTTTTTAAATAAATCATGGTGGAAGTTTCATTCTTTTCACATGCTGTGGCGTGTGATTGCTGCTAGAACACAGCTGTGGCTGAGTCTGTGCTACACCCTCAGAGCGCACCCTTCTCTCCAGGAAGGAGTTAGGGTTTTGTTTTTTTACAATGTTTGAGTTTTGCAGCTCAAGAACTTAGAGCCAGTAGCTGAAACTGTGTAGTCAGAAAAGGTGAATGCTCTGTGGAGAGTGTGTATATTCTTCATACTGCATAATAAAACAAAAGCTCTTTCTCCCAGTTGTAGGCCTACTGGTTGAAGAAGATGCCATTGAAATAAACTTATGTTTTCTGGTCCAAACACAAAAACTAAGCTGTCGCTGCTCTTCTGAGCTCCAAAATCAGCTGGCCTGGGAGTTGTTCATAGAGAGCAATGTCGCTGAAGTAAGCAATTCCACAAGAGTCATATAGGTGGTACTTAGTAATGCTCAGTAGTTTAAGGCTGTAGTTTCATGTAGTCTTTCCCTTTACAGTTGTGTAGTGAAAAGCCTGAAGGTGGAAACTGATTCTTTTGTTTGTTTGTTTTTGTGTAAATTGCAAATCGTGATTTTGAAGTATTGGCAGGTGTGACTGCTTGGGTGTATGCATGCCACCAAGAGGTTAGGAAAATTAGTCTGAAAATGTTGTTTCCCAGGAAAGCTCCCATGTGTTCTGAGGTAGGGAGGATCATGATAGCTTTAACACAAAGATTAGCAGCAGTTGGGATATGTATTTTACCAGCCTTCATTGCAGGGAATGATGAAACACTTTGTATCTCTGCAGCGGTGGGGGGGAGTTAACAGCTGCACCAATTGTTTGGGCAAAACAACATCCAGTAAATAAATTAAGGCAGTAGATAAGGAAATTGAACCCACGTGGCAGTTCAGATGGCTGCATTCTGCTATCCTTTGCTTCCTCTAGCGTATTCTCTCGGTAGCTGGCATTTCTGAAAACACTGCTAATATACGCCAGACTCCAGTGTGAAAGCATAGGGAGAGCCCAAGCTTTTTGTAGTGGGATCTAACTTAATACACCTCACATATGACTGATTTGTGAAGCACTCACAACTTAGCTAAGGTGGCTACTCTTGTATGAAGTTTGGGATTTAAAATCTAGCAGGTTTTGGGTTGTTGTTTTTGTTGCTTCAAAAAAAAATCAACAACAAAACTAACTTGTATGAGGAATGGTAATTTATTTTTTGTGGTTTTGACTGAAAATATATCTAATGGTAATATGTTCTGAAGTCAGAGTTGTTTTCTATATTTATAAGCCACTGCTTTATATTTCTGGACTATTCTGAGCTTTTCAGAGCTGGTTTCCTCACGCACCATGTTTGTGTAAACCATACTTGTGGTGGGAACCAGCAAGGAATGCACCCGGCACAGTCGTGCTGCTCAGGCTGAGGAAACCACTTGAAAGTGATCCAGCCACAATTTGAATAGCGATACTAGGAGGAAAATCTCATGCCTTGGCAGTTAGCAGTGCGCTCTTATGTACTCTGTCCTCCATTCTCTTGGAGAACGGGGGCTACGGCTGCCGATGGGCATTGGAACTTGGCACGTCCGAGAGCACGTGTGCACACCAACCATTTCTTTCTTAACAAAGCTTGTGCTGTTTTCAAACACTTGGTCTTAACATAATGTGAGTGTTTAATAAATTGTCTTTGTTTGCACAAAGCTTTGCCGCAGGAAAGCTGCAGAGAATTGTCCAAAGGTAAAATTCAATATTGATGTAATTATTTAAAAACTGTTCCTAGTATAATTTTTCTGATCCATTCATAGCAGTTATTTACACCATCGCTACAGTGGAGGAAGCGTATAGTTTGCATTGCCTATGAGCGTAGGTGCAGTATGTGCATGTAGATACACCTGTCTGCACTTGCTCTTAATTGAAATGTCTTTTAGATAATCATAAAACAAAACATATAAAAAAGCCTCGGATAAGTGTGTGTACTGAATGAGCTAATGGAAAAAGTAATGGCAATGATGCTAACTAAATGCTGAATAAAAATAGCTTCTATGCTTTCATAGTGCTGCTGAAGGTCAGCTGCTCAAAAGCTTAAAAGAACTGTGATTTTGAGGATGTAGAACTGGAATAATACTGTTACAAATCCCACTGGCCTCTTGAAAGTGCAGCCCTAAAAATGGTTGGGGTTGGGGGTGGAATCAACTATCACGTGTGGGTGGGAGGTTATTTTTTAGGCAGTGATTGTACCAAATTTGTTTTTCACTCTGGTGAATAACTTCTGCCTTGTCAGATATGGTACATTTGTTCTGCTAGGTACGTGCTGTTTGTTTCCCCAGCCTGAGAGATCATCCAAAATTGAGATCAGTCTCAGCAAACTGATCTTGTCTGGGAGCTGTTCAGTCGTAAAAACACGATATGATTAAGCTGCTTCCCTTTCACATTCCTTAACAGCTCAAAAGTAGATTCAGTATTATTAACTGCCAGGAAAGAGTTTCAAACTTTGTTGTTTCTTCTTCCCTTGAAAAAAGTGGTTTGGGCATGTTCTCCCTGTGTTTCTTTGGCTGTGGCTGCACAGACGTTTTTTTATATAGGACTCTTTTTCCTTTCCCCTCACTGTGCATTTACAAACTAACCTGATTATAGGCAGTTTTATCTCACAGAAGGTGTACACTCATGTTACTAAACTCACATGGAAAGGGTACCCAGCAGCCTTCAGTGTTACTGTACATCAGTTTCACGTGACATGGAAGGAAGGCCCTCCTTATGCTTCTTTTCTATGTGAAAAGTGGGGTGAGAGACCTGTAGCAGAATGGGGGTGACAGAAAATGTTTAGTGATAATACTACATTAGCTGCTAAAAAAATGTTAACTTGTTAATTTTTCTCTCTTTCTCCTCAGAATGAATTGCCAGATACCCATGCAAAATTCCACGTACTCTTCCTTTTCTTTGTGGCAGCCATGTTCTTCATCAGCATACTGTCACTCTTCAGCTACCACTGCTGGCTAGTTGGCAAAAACAGATCAACAATAGGTCAGTTATTGGAATATGGAACTGTTCCTTGTCCAGAAAAATGCATTGCTGAGAATGAGAGGATATGCTTTCACATCTTAAGGGACTGTTAAAATCCTGTGCAGTAAGAAGTATCTTTGGTGAAAGCAGTTAAAAGTGAAACATACTGTCTTGCAGGATGTGGGAAAATGATGCATGTGTAGTGGGTCCTCTGCTGGAGCCAAGTGTGGAGATTCATGATGAATGTTAATTTTTTTTGTTTTTGTTAAGATCCATGAGGCACTGTGCATTTCTGTTGCATTATTACGTAGTGTTGAGTAATGGAACAGAATTGCTACTTAGCAGCTACCCTGTTGTTACTGCACTTTTTGTAGCTGGATGAATCCAGCCCAAAGGAAGACTACGGTGTATGAACATAATACATTTTGTTAAGGATCAGAAAGAATATTCTTGAACCCTGTAAAATAAGCGGACCTTGGTATTAGGAGGTGACATTTAAAAGCACTGCAGTAAAAATGGAAACACTGATGCAGTTTTCCTAAGTAATAAAACGGTAATGGTATTTCAGTATTTTCTAAATGTCAGTGATCAGCATAAGCAGGTTACTTGTGTAAAAGTATCTGAAGCTCTGCTACTGCATCTCTTAAGTGGCTTTTTTGTTGTGGGGTATTTTTTTTGCTGGTGAGTACTTCTGCAACTAAAGTCAAAATCTTATACCTTTAGATAGAAGTTAAATTCCTGTCCCCAGAAATAAATGAGTTGACTGAAAGTTGTATTACTTTAAGCTTGCTAGAGTTTTTTGTGAAGGAAAAGAAATGTTTTTTTATTTCTTCATGTGGGGGTTAAATCCTTTTTGGTTTCACTTATCTACAGCTAAGGAATATTGACATTATCTTTTATAGATTTGAAAAAATTAGTATGTCCCTGTCGTTGATAATTGGCAGTGCAGTCAGTACTTCATTTACTTTCTGGTTTATGACTGTGAAAAACAGGTTTTGCGTATGGGGAAAGCAGTGAGTCCTTCAGGCTCTTGGCCAAGGGTGTAATTTGACTGACTAGAAAAATAGGAGGTCAGTAGGATTTAGGTAGTTTTGCTGTAGTTCATGGTGTGTCTGTTTCAAATGTAATAATCTCACCTTTCTCTGATACCACGGTATGCTCCTAATTTGTCTTCAGACCTTGACGGAGTGAGGAAAAGCAACTGTCGTGTATGAGCTTTAAGTATAGTAATGCCCTATGGTGAGTTGCTTATTTGTGCAGAAGATCATCTGCATGAAGATGTGCACAGGCCAAAGAGAGAGCTAGCCATCAGTAAAGTAGGGATGTGGTATCTTCGGTGTGCTGATGATACTTCGCTCTATCTTGGACCTTATGTTAAATGTAAAGAGAGAAATATGACTGTTTCTCTTAGGTGAAATGTAATCCTCTGATTTTTTTTTATGCTTTTGGTATTTTTTGCCCCCACTATATACTCCAAGATGGCCTCAGCTTGCCAGAGCCTGTTTTCACGATAGATAAGTTTGATTCTGTTCATTCCTCCTCCTCGACTGCTCGCTGCTTTAAAGTAAGTAATGTGTTTTTCTCTTACAGAAACATTCCGTGCACCCACATTTCGAAATGGCCCTGACAAAAACGGCTTTTCTCTTGGATGCAGCAAAAACCTGAGGGAGGTTTTTGGAGATGAAAAGAAGTATTGGCTGCTCCCTATTTTTACCAGGTATTCAGTTAGAATGGAAATTAATCGGGAATCCACGATTTTCACTTTGCTTCGCCTTTTCCCATGTAATGAAGCACAATTGAAAAGCCGGGTTGTGCACCTTGTACAGCTGGTGTAGGGAGAATTCTGAAGGGGAAAACTGAGCAAACTGTTAATTAAAGGCTTTTAATTCAAAGATAAGAGTTTCATTGTCAAGGGTGGGAGTTTGTCAGGCTTTGAGAATTTTTTAAGAGACGGTGCATGTTTTGTTGGTACTGTTAGTATCTGGTTATAAAGCAGAAATCAGCAACACAGAGGAAGCCCCAACATTGCTTGAACTTCAGCTACATTGAGACATCAGATGTTTAAAACCCTCTCTTATCCCCAACAAACTTGATAGTTTTTTCTGTTATTATACATCATGGTTTCGTTATTAAAAACCTTCTGAGAAAGTGTGTATAACTAGGCAGCAGTGCAAAAAAAAAAGTATATGATGGAAAATAGCAGTTTTAAAATTTCAGTTGAACCGGTGTTAGGGAGTTGCACACGAGTGTCAGAGAAGCACGGCTGAAACAAGAGTTACCTGCTGCCCACTCCATCATGCCAGAATATCAGCAAAGCATAATAGGTGCCATGTTTCAGCATTGCTTTTGGATGCTCATGTATCTGCTAAATGCTGGTGAAGCTTTTTGCCAAACTGAGGAATAGTATGAAACAGGTAATAACAAGATCTTAGGTTCCCTCAGCCATTTGCCTAATGAACATGACTCTTTATGTGATTTAAAAACATGTGAAAGCTATACTGTAGATGGGTCAGACTGTTTTCCCTAGCATCTTTCATCTTGACTAAATTTGCTTTAAAAGAAGGCTTGATTGATCTCACAGTGATGGGAGGAAGGAAAAATGTATAACCACCAGAATATTATTTGTGCTACAGTTTCTGAGATTATAAATAACATAGTGTTGTTACCTGCACACATTGTTGTTTCTGAAATATGTAGGCTATTGCATTGCTCAACAGCCTACACTGAATGATAGGGTGGGAATCATTAGAGCTCCTAAATTAATCAGCTGATCATAGAGTTTAGTGGCAGGACTGCCTTGTCCAAGTCTGGAGTTCAACGCTGCACTCGGCAATTGATTCCAGCCTTTGTGTACAGACACTTTGTCATTTCATTTAAGTCAACTACAAACAGTGATTTGAGTCTCTGTTTCTGGTTTAGTTTGGGCGATGGGTGTAATTTTCCAACTCGTTTGGTGATTATGGATCCGGAGCAAGTAACTGTCTCAAGCCAAAATGAACCTGCCAAAAGGTAACTCTGATGCTTAAGTTGTTGATTTATGTACTGCTCCATACTTATCTGTTTAAAAAAAAAAAAGTTTCAAAATTTTTTGTTTGAACGCTTTAAAGTTGTTGTCAACTTCACAGTGAATTTCCACGTCTCCAGAGAAGGAGAGGATGAATCAAGACTAATAGATGTGGTGCTGCTTGATGCAGAAGGGTTGTTGCTTGGTTTTGGCAGAGGATGTGGCTCTAAGGAAGCAGAACAATACAGAGAGTAAAAACAGCTTGTGAGCTCTTTTTTTAACAACATGAAAAAAAATTCCTAAGAAAGACTGAGTAATGGAACCTTTAAAAAAATTAGAATGATTTTTCAAATGAGAGGAAAGTTGGGTGTACGTTACTTGCATCTCTCCAGCATGCCTAAGCAAGGGATGGTGAGACATATAATGCAGAAGAGGTAGATGACTGTGTTTGTTGGTGATTTTGAGCAGTGGAGTTCTTTTAGGCGAATACTACTTATGTCTCCTAATTTGCATGGTTTGTATCTTCAGTGACATTGACATCATTTTGAAAGGCTTCTGGGTAGTTTGGTAAGCCTGTGGCTGAAGGTTCTTGTCAACAGCAATCACCTGAGTTATCAGGCGGTGGGGTTGCACCCCCAAGACTGAGAAGCTAAGAAGTTTCTGCCAGTACAACATAACCTGTGGAATTCACAGAAAAGCAGGACCCTTGTGCAAACAGCAGGTGTATCCTTTTGCATTAGGAAGCTGTTCATCAGCACACCGTAACTCTTACTGATGGGATAAATGGCATTAGGTTGTTCTTCCAGCCAGTACAGGTTAGGTTTTCTTTGTAACTGTGTGGCAGTACCATTGTTGTCACTGTACCATTTGTAGTCTATTTGTCTGTGCTTTTTATCCATTGAAACTGTCAGTGGCCTATGCCAGGTAAGGGTTTAGGGTAATGACTGAAACAAGCCGATAGGTGAATTGTAAAGCAGGGTATCATTTTTAGTTTGCAGCATAGCTTTTTAGTTAGTTTTGCACTTGATTAGCTTCACTACTCTAAAACTGCCTGAAATAAGCAGCCTTTGCTTTTACAGAGTTCCTGTTAACTTTGCTTACTTTTCAGCTCTGGAGCCAATCAGCCCTTTCCTCCTACTCGACCACTCAGTGAATCACAAAATCGATTGCTAGCCAGTGACAGTCAGTGGGTAGAAAGTGGCCCTGAAGATGAAAATGTTAAATCAGGTAGACTGCACCATAACATTTCTGATGATCTTATTTTGTTTGTGTTGGGTGGGGTTTCTTTTTGTTGTTTTGTTTATTTAAGCCTGTAAGGTCCTTAGGAACTTTTTGGAGTCAAGTAGAGGAGAATTTGCACTGTAGACTCAAGTCAGATGTTTATAGGTTAAGGCTAACTTGTGTTTTACACTCTTCTCTAAACTTAGTTTTAATGGTGAGATAAGGAATTGGGTAAATATATCTGGTTTTCTCGCATCCTCTTCTAAGATATTTTGGATTCATTTTCTTTTTGATTAGTGGGAGGAAAATATTTCTCTAAAATAGGCATAGCACAATAAACATAGTTTCTGGTTTGGAATCTTTGGTATTTGGTATGCAAATCTGCAAAAACACATAATTGAAATTCTCTCACATTTTAGGTACAAAAAAGCATATTATAGTTTCATTGGAAAGCTGATCTCAGCTTATTACTAACCAACCATCTCAATGAGAAACAGGTAAGTGAGACTAACATAATTGATGGCTATTTCTCTATACATACAAGTAAATTAAAATCTTGAGGTCAAAAGTCACTATTCTTGGAATGCAGAGAAATCCTCTAATGTTGAGTGAGCAATAGGTCTAAATAAAACTCAAAATAGCTCTTCAGGAGACAAGAATGAGAGTAATGCTGTAGTGCAGGAAATGTGGCCTGGCTAGATCTGAGATGAGTCAACCTAATGCTGCAATTTAGACTGAAGTGTATGATGCTGGATTTGTTACCTGACAGGGAAAAGAATCTGCTCTGCTAAACAAGCAATTTCAAGATGAAATGTTTTGATACTCTTTCAAGGAACAGCTCCTTAGCAGTTCTATTAATTGCATATTTATTTGCCCTCCTCTGCTGTTAGACTTTAAGAAGCTGTGTGCACAGGTTCAGTAGGTGAAATACAGGTATCTGCATACTGTTGCATACTGCATGACTGTTTCACATCATTTGGCATTGACAATTGAGTTTCTTTTACTTAAGTGCTTCAGTGCACACTGCACTCTTTGCACTTAGAAACACAGTGAGTGCTGCTGCTTCCCTTGGTACATTTCCAGTGACTGAATTAGATCTCTGATGTTGACTTCATACTATAGTGAGTTTGTAAACACCTATTAATTTTTTTCTCTAGAAGAGGAAGAAATTTTATTTGGACAAATAACAAGCAGGGGGCTGAGTCATTCCCCCCTACACCTCTTTTTTTAAAGAGATCTAGAAGTCACTCATGAGAAAATCTGTTTTTCTGTGATCTCTGACATAGAAGTGCAGCAAGAGCTGGGAGACAGAGGGACCTTGCAAGGAAGAGCCCTTTTCTTTGGGAATAAAATGATCTTCAAGCTTTTTGAGCTCATTAATTTTAGATTCATCTTATTATTTTATTATTTTTTTTACTAAAAAAAAAATCTAAAAAAAAAGCATATCTAAAAGGTCTCTTCAGGGGATTAATCAAAATTAGAGTAGTTAGTTTATTACCTTTTTTAACACTTCTATATAAAATGTACAAATGGATGCCTTGGTGACATATATTCAGCCTCTAGGTCTATAAAATCTAATCTGATCTAAACAGGTTACTCACTCTTTTGTATGATTTGTAGAATATAATCGTTACCTTCTGAGATCAGTGTATGACAGTCTTTGACCAGAGTATTACAGAATCTGCCTAACCTTTCTTTCTCCTGACTTAGAGAGGGAGCCCAACTGACTGGCTTGGTATGTTCAGAGCTAGCAGTATGATCTTGCATACTGGAAGGCCAACATTATCAAAAGAGGGGTTGCCTGCAGGGAGAGAGTGGGGATTGTCCCCCTCTACTCTGTCTCTGTGAGCTCCCATCTGAAGTACTGTGTCCGAGCTTGATGCCCCTCATACAGGAAAAATGCTGTTAGAGTGGGTCCAGAGGAGGACCGTGAAAATAACCAGAGGGCTGGAGCTCCTTTCCTATGAAGAATGGTTGGGGGTGTTGGGCTTGTTCAGCATGGAGAAGAGAAGGCTGTGGGGAGACCTCATAGTGGCCTTCTAGTGCTTGAAGAGAGTTTACAAGAAGGGTGTTCCAGCTGTTCTGAGTTCGGTTGGATTTGATCGGCTTCTCTAGGCCTACCTGGTTCATTTCAGTTCCTCTGCAATTGTATGCAGCAATGCAATAGTTGCGAGATCCAGAATGTTTCCATGTACTTTGCTGTGCCCTGCAGGAAACTGATAGTTGTATTTTTTATTTTCATACTTACTACATGCAACAGAAGCAATCGAATTTATGGCTGACTTAAGTAGAGTTCCCAGACAGTTCTACAGAAAGGAATGCTAATCACCCAACGAGCACTCTCCCAGCCTCATCTATGCAAATACTATTTATGTCCCCACATCTGTTGGATTTCATTAAAAATTCTTGTCAACCAAACATCCAAATGACGTTACCTACAGATCAGTAGCAATTGGATTTGATGTTCTTAGTGCAGATAATCTTATTACACATAGGAGGTTTAAAACCTCCCAGAAGGCTAATTGTGAGTTAAAGTTACCTTAACTACAGTCCTGAGTGGAGAGTCAGTAAATTATCTGTGTTAGCTACATTTGTATAATGCAGTATGATCCTGTTTTTTTCAAAGCTAATGGTGCAATTGCACTCATTACCTTTTTTGTTTCATTAGGTTTCTGCAACGCATTTTGTGCTTGAATGTTACTTAATTTTGTTTGGAAGAAGTTGATCAGTAAAAAATGGAACATGAGCATTTTATGAGGAGACAAGAAAACGAAGTTTCTGCACAGTCCAATGGATTCTTGTAAGCACTATTTGCAGAGCAGGGAAGTTCAGACAGATGCCTTAAGATTCTTCATGTGCATTTATGCAGCACTGAATTATATACTGCTACCAAAGGGCCAAATCCTGAAGTGCCCTGCTTGGATGCACAAGGTCCAGAGTGGGAACTATGCATTTCTGTTATGCTGCAGTGGCAGGGAGTAGATCTGCAAAGACTGCTACCTCCCCACGGGCGAACTTCATACCTTAGGCACTCCAGAAGTCACTTCCATAGCAGGTGTCAAGGGTACAGAAAGAAGAAGAAGAAAAAAGGGTGGAGGAAGAATCAACCTACAGCTCAGCTGATGAGCCTGAAGTACAGCTGTTCACAGTTCATACACCAGGTGGTGGAAAAGGAAAGTACTGGATGACATGTTCATGGTCATAGCTATGTAAGTCTTTCAGGACTGAGGATTCCTTCGGCTGACTGTGCTATGGAACAAAGCAATGCCAACAAAGTAAAAGCCTTTTACTTGGTGTTGGTTTTTTGCTAGCGAATTGAACCCTCTCATCCTTCTAACTTGACCATTTAACCATATCAAGAACATAGCTCAAAGAAGTGAACTCTCTTTTAGTTGATAAAAAACGTGGTTTCTTTCTTCTCAACAATTTCATGTCAGCAGAAGAAGAAAATCCAATTAAAAAAAGGAATTAACAAACTGTTACATTTTCTGTTAATGTTTGCAGTGTTCTTTATGAAGCAGTAACAAAATGGCAATGTACCCCTGAGAAAAATCTTAGTGCAGTCACATGTCGTTAGAAAATGGAACTGGAAGAGTACTGCTTTTTATATGGGACTCTTGATGGTTTATAAATAATGTTTTATACTTTTGTTTTATCTTTTTAATAAAACCACAAGTTTTTATTGGTTCTGAAGTACCATTTAAACAAATTTCAAGTACTTATGAGAAAGTTAGTGTTGGATCATGCACTTGTGTTAACACCAAAACTCTGTATGCTGTCTGCTTTGTCTGCCACTTTGAAGTTGATTTTAAGTGATGCTGAACTGCTAAAGATGAGTGCTTTGTGCAGTGATGTACCATGTTCACAAAAGGCAAAACATGTTTCCTGTGTTGAGGAATAAAGTCCAACTAAGCTCAAGACCTACAGCAAACATCATGGTTTTTCTTTTCCTCCTACTCCTCTACAGAGAACACTATTAATTCATCTTTTGCTGTTCCTGGCATTTTGCACCTGACAAAAGTGAAAAATACTATTCTGTGGTCTGAAGCTTTTCTGATGTTCAGCTGATGCTGATTACAAATAGTCATAAGCCTCTGATAGAAACTGAGGGTGGTAGCTACGTCGATGATCTGAACTAAAGGAACTCATTTGGTTTCTCTGACAGATTGATCACTACTTTACCCCACCATTGACGTATTGGAGTTACTTGGATATGAAGTATACTCTAAGGTTTAAAACAAATATTTTCTTTGTCTTTGACATTTAGGAAAACATATTTTTTCCAGTCTTCTAGAACAGGAGCACTTCAGTGACCTATGAGCATATTATGGTCATTGTCAGATACTGCTGAGACAGAACTGAAGGTACAAACCTGCATGTTTTGTACAAGTTGCAAAATGTTCTTCAAACTTTGTATGATAAATGTTGCATTTGCCACTTTTCAAGGAAAAAACATTTGCTATGCATTAATCTGAATGGTTTCGCTTTTTCTTCTCAAATGTCAAGTGAAAAGCACTCGTCTAAATATAAGCTTTCAGGAATACTGACATGTTGAACTTAAAAGGAGAGTATGCATCAGCAGCATTTCTGGGGGAAGAGGATGGAGACACAAGACTGAGCTTAGTTTTCTCATTCTGATTACCAGCATGTGCAGCCCAGAATGTCAGTAGAATTGTAATGGAGGACCCTGGATATCATCTTTCTTTACTGGATCATTGTATCACAGCAGAGGTAACAAATACATCTACAGTTGTCTAGCAGAAGTAGAAGGAATATTGCTCTCTAATAACATAAATCTCAAAGGGACGACCTCTGTCCTCTTTCCCCTCAGCTCCTCCAGGTGCTCAGTTTGCACCTACGTGAATGGTGTGTACTGTAAGCTAACATCAGTATAACTTGTTTGATTGCTTAAGTCAGAATAGTTAATCTGCAGGGAAAAAAAAAATGCAAGTAAACAGACTGAGCTGAATCTGTGCGTGTTTTCTAGCAAGGTGCTGTGCGTTTTGGTTCTCTGGGAGTTCTGATCTGACAGCTCCATAGCCATAAGCAAGGGCATCCTGTGCTGTATCAGAGCAGAGTGAGATAGTTTCTGGCTTGCTGTCTCTTTTTGCCTAAATGCAACCTTGGTGAGGACAAAAAGCTGTTTGACTGTTAAGCTGCAAGCAGGCTACTGCTAGCTGGGCTCTGTAGGAGCGTGCTAGGATGTCCTTCCAGCTCACATCCACACACTGAGTGGTAGCACAGTGCCAGTGAGAGGAGCTGACCTGCCTGGTCAGGAGGCAAGAAGGGAAGACGGACAGGGTGCCAGGTCACGAGGTACGTGCTGTTTCTGTGCTTTAAGCTGCTGTGTGTCAGCAAGTCTTGAAAATACTTACGTTTGTCACTAAAAATAACAGTGCTTAAGCTTTTAAATCCCTCAAAATAACTGCTAGCCGTGAGTAGCATTGTAGTGACTGTAGCATAGTTGACACTGGCTGCAATCAGAAGCTATGCTTTGGTATTTCCTAAAGCTTTGTTTTCTTTTATAAAAATCCACACGACAGTCACAAACACAAAATTACATAAACTCCCAGTGTGAGCACAGAAGTTTGATGGAGGATGAGATTACAGTGTTTTCTCCTTGGAGGTTCAGAAGCGTCATAAGTTGATAAAGCTCTCCACGTAAAGATGAAGAAGGCAGATGCATAAACAGGAAGGAAAACTTTAAACTCTTTTAGAAACCTCAACTAATATTTTTTCCTCAAGATTGGTTTGCTTACAGACTGTGAAGATGCACGTAAGTGCTGTTCTTACCAAATGCGTATTGCTGGCGGAGGGCAGGGCGATGTTAGGTTTCTGTAATAACTGACAAGTTGGATGCATCCTAACCCCTTGATTGACAACTTCCATTTCAAATATTCAGGGGTTTATATCAGAGGAAGCTCTGGCCCTTTTACTCATCGGAGTAGGGAAATCATGGTAACGTCTTTCTCAAACCTACACTTTGAATGTGGAATGTACGGGTACCGAGCTGCTTTTGGAGTACTGTCTAGAAACTGGGCATCCAGAGTGTTAAATGCCACCGTTTCTCAGGTACTGTTTCTTCCCACATTTGATCTTACGTGGCTTTTCTGTCTTGTAAATAATCTTTCGGGGTTTTGGAAGTTTTCATTAAGTTCAGTGCCATTCAATATTCCCTCACAGTTCTTCATTTGTTATAGTTAGAAGTTTGACCAGTTGTAGCTCACCAGAGCCCCACGAGGAGGCAAAGGAACTAGCAGGATTAGTGTCAGTGGCCCACGTACCAAGAGATGCATCAACTTGCCACAAATGAGAAAGATCTGCCTCGATCTGGAGCACCAATTGATGAAATCTACTTAGAATTTAAAAAATAATAACAACATTTTGAGCTTCATAGTTTATGTGCAGTAGGGAGACTGGCTAAAATAATACAGAATTGAAGGATTCAGGTATGAAGAGGCTCCAAATAGCTATTCTAACACTTAGTGCAGATCAAGAACACGTTTTTCATATTACTTAAAAAATAGCTGGTATCTCATGTAAGAGCGTCTTCTATCTCTAAATGGCACCAAAGAGAGCAGCTGCATATAAAGTTATTTGTTACAATACTGAGCGCGTATACTATGTTCATTTCTATCAATTTATTTTGTATATATAGACAGCTTTTTATATGTATTTTTCTTAATCATGTAACTCATGAAATGGAGTTGTACTTAGTGCTAATTCTGATTAAATCTGGTCTTTCGCCGTTTGTTGGGTTGGTCTGTTTGCAGCAATTACTTGAATCTTGTTTCCATGAGGTTGTGAAGTCTGATTTTGTTTACAAAATTGCTTTAATTGGTTCTGAAGGCTTCCCTGCCCCCAGCCACAACAAGTACAGAGCACATGCGTAGCAGGGAAGCACGTGTTGGGGATGAAGTATCCACTTATGTTGGCACCGGAGCACTAATGGTGACATGCAGATGCCCTTCTGTTTACATTATTTAGCTGACAACTTCGATGCTTAGCACGTACCTCTCTAATTTCTCATCCCTTAACCTGTTCCTGACAGCTTTATTGTGAGTGTCTTAAATCTTTCTTAACTGCAACTATGTACGCTCATAAAAACATCACAGAAAGCAGTAGTAGCCCTGCTGTTAAAGTGTTGAGGCTCCCTTTCCATTCTCCCATCCCCTTTTACCCTCACCAGAATTGAACATGCCTGGGTTCCTTCCAGTTCTGTATTTGCCAGCAAAGGCACATCAGTGGTCACACTAATCACACTTTCCCACTGTTGCACTTACACCGTTGTTTTCAATTTGCTGCCCACACTTACACTGAAGTGATTTTAATTTTGGCATTAAATGTAAAAGATAAGTAATGACACAGCTACTATTTTTATTTCTGTATGTTGCAGGTAGGACTAGTCCTATGCAGAGAATACGCGTTGCCATTTACAGTTTAATACTTGAAGTGATTTTTTAAAATGAGCTTTTATAAATGAATTAAATACAGTCACATTACTTTGTGTAAGAGTTCCTTCATGTTTGAATTACACTGTGCAGTTTGCTCATATATATATATATATATATATACTTTTCCATGTTGTCTCAAGTCGTTTATAAGCATTCAAGATTGTAAGATTATAAATGCACAAGATTTTCTACATCAGTGTTCAGACCTGATCATACTTCATGGAAGTAGAATTCATGTTTAAATAACAAGTTGTACTCTTAGGCCTCTTTTGAGAAGTGATGAAATATCAATGTATCTGACACACAACTTCTGTCGGTGAATGCAATACTGACTGACTTAATAAAAGTATGTGAAATAATCTGAAAATTGCTCAGCTGTAGCATGCATGCATTACATCAGCAAGAACTGCTGCATACCTGGGGAACATTGTGTCTGTTGGTGGAAATAGTTCTCACTCCTGACCTGCACTAACCCCAGGATATACTTATTCCTGGCATGGTTCCAGCTCATTTGGTCTTGATGGGAGAAATCAAAAACTTATTGTCCTGGAGAAATATGATCGGCCACAAACTGAGCACTACTTGGACATTGGGCTGCCACTCAAAACAAGAATCAGCAGTAGTCCTCAGTCAGAACTAAGCTCTGTTTAAGCATGGGCAGTAACACAGAAACTGACACTCCCATTACGACAAGGATATTGATACTATTCCCAGAAAGTTGAGCACTTTATATTAGTTGCAGCCTCTTACAGACACGGTTCTATTCATCTTGAGCCTCACATGCCTGATGAAGCACGTAGTAGCTTCGTCAAGTAGCTTCTGCTGTATTTCAAGTATGAATATATGAATACAGAAGTAGCCCCCCACAGAGCAGAGAGACAAGTAAAAGCCATCTGGTCCATACAAACAGATAATCCTTTTCAATACAGCCACTGCATTCCAGCTTTCAAACAAAGTGAAGCTACCACTCTAGTTCAGGTCATCGCCACAGCTGTGACTCACACTGTATTAAGCAAAACCCTTAAGCCACTGGAAGGACTGTCTTCTAATATGGGAAAAAGACAAACACTGTTCTGTAGGATTACTTTTAATGTAAGATTTTGTACACCACAGCAGCGCCATTTCTCATCTGCCTCTGTGACTGCGTTACAAAGCTGCCACAACAGCTGCAGCGTTGCATCTCACAGCAGCACAAGCACGGATCTGCCCTTGCTCAAGAGGTCCACTTCTTTGAGACGTTTAAGTGGTTCAAGTGGTCGCTCATATATCTGTGCTCGGGGAACTTGGACGACTTCAGGGCTTTAAAAGCCTCCCATCTGGCCACCCTCGCTTCCCTGTTGTGATTGCACTCCTCCTGCCGTGTGAGGTACGGGCGGCTCAGCCAGTATTCGTTCTCTGCTTCAATTTCCAGCCTTCGGATCATCGCCTGCTTCATGGTAGTGGTAACTACTCTCGGCCGCCTGTATTTTCCAATCCACTGCTTTCCAGGAATCCTCTTCCGGAGTAGGGCCAGCGTTAAAAACATCGTGCCTTAAAAGATAAACGCACGCCAAAAAAAGACACCCGTCATTTAGGGGGGAAAAAAAATTAAAAGCAAGAAAAATACGCCTGTATTTATTCCAGTGCCTTTTGGCTCGCTGTCCGAAAGCTTCCAGCTCAGATCCCCATGGTGGCAGCCACCCGCTACGTACAGCGAAAAGCAGCGCCGTGCCGGGACAGAGCTGCCCCGCCAACCCCGTACCCACCCGCGGCTCCGGGCGCCGTGCAGACGGGCTGCCTCGCCGCACCACCGCCCGACGGCCCCCAGCACACACCGCTTCCAGGCGGGCGTCGGCTCTAAGAAGGGCCGAGGAGAGCGCCGTACCGAACCCCTCACCCGCCGGCCGCAGTCCCGCGGCGGGCAGCAAGATGGCTGCAGTACTTCTCGCGAGAGTTGCCGGCGGCACTTCTCGCGAGGACTCGCGGCGCCAACGGGGAGCGCGTAGGCGCCGGTTCGAAAGCGGCGGCGGGCTCCGGGATCGCGTCAGAGCGCCGCTCGCCGCAGCCGTGGCCGCGCCGTGTTTCCGGACCCGTCTCTCTCTGCCCCGCGGGCGATGGACGTGTCGCGGGACTTCTTCAGCAAACTGCGCTCCCTGGCCCTCACGGTAGAGAAAGAGGCGAAGCAGCTGGAGCGGGCGCTGAACGGGGAGGACGCGGGTAAGTGCGGGCACCGCCTCCCGCGCATCCCCACCCCCCCACGGCGGCAGCGGCCCGAGCCCGAAGGGCCGCGCGGGTCTCGCGGTGTGAGCTGGGCGCTGTGGGACGGCCCGCCCTGCCAGCCCCGCCAGCCTCGCCTCGGGTTCCCGCCTGCCGCCGCGCGCTGAGCCTGCCAGGACGGGGCGGGCCTGTGCTGGAGAGGGCACTGTGGGGTCTTCTGTGAGTACGCCCCCACGTTGCCTCTCTGGGCGCCCGTGTGGGTGTGCGGATGAGTTTTTACCACGTAACGTCTGTAAGCAAATCATTGAATCGCAGAGTGGTTTGGGCTGTAAGAGATCTTAAAACCCATCCGGCCTCAACCCCCTGCTCTGGGCAGGGCTGCCCTCCGCCATGTGGGGTGGCCCAGGGCCCGTCCTGCCCGGCCTTGAGCACCTCCAGGAGTGAGGCACCCGCAGCTCTCAGGGCAGCTGCGCCTCACCGCCCACCGAGTGAAGAACTTCCTCCTAACATCCAACCTAAAGCTGTTTCCCCCCTGTTCTGTCACTATCTGACCGTGTAAAAAAGGTCAATCTCTCCTGTTCGTAAGCTCCCTTTCAGTACTGAATCACGTTCTTGTTTTTAACTTTGTCGTGGATTAGTCCAGGAAAATACACGTTCAGGGCTTTTTGTCTCTCTGCACAGACAGCTGGAGGCTCTGGTTAAACGTATCGCTCTGCTATGGTTGTCGTGCTGCAGGGGGCCTCTTTTACACTGTTTATTGGCATTAACCTTGATATCCAGTGAAAGAATGAAGGTCAGTTCTGGACTACTGCGTTTATGAGTGACCAGTACCAACATCTGCTAGTGGAGATCACATTGCAGCGTACATCACCTTACAGTGTACATTACATTGCAGTGTACCTGCGTGCTAAATACTAATTCCCCACTTCTTTTTTAATTTCACAACGCTTTTATGTCAATATGCGTATCAAAGACTATGAAGAGGAATCTCCAATGAGAGTTTTGCACGACTTACACTGCAACATCAGGGATCTGAAGGTAATGCCTTAACTTCTTGAAAAACTGGGGCACAGACAGTATCCATAAGCTGATGGTTGTGCTTTGATCCTTAAGCCACAACGCAGCGTTGTTATTCAGCAGTTCTGATCTTTGTATTTACTTACCTCTAAGTCCAAATTATGGCTATGAGGCAGCACCCAAAACTGGGATGCCTGTGCTGATGAGCTTGCCGTCAGTGTTGTCACTCAGGACAGCAGGGATGCAGGTCATAGGGAAGTTGTAGTTACACCAGGGCATAGGGGTGGGGGAGCTGGATTCAGGAGAGGGGCTCTCTGGAGGAGAGGTGTGCCCGGCTTTGTTCAGTGAGAAGCACTCAGCGTAAAGAATGTCCTTGCAGGGGATCCTGCACTTCAGTTAAACTTGTGAAAAGAGTTCTTTGTTTCTTTAACAGAAGTAGACAAGATAGTCTATAGAAATGGGCACCTGTGCAAGTAAGTGAGGAGTAAACCAAGCTGTAAACTGGAAGGTCACCAGCTGCTCTCAGCTACATTTTTTTTTGTATTTAGAAGTCCAAATTAATTGTTATGTAAATGCACTCTTTTTTTTTTTTTTTTTTTCATGGAGTAAAAGCATAAGGTTTTGTCTGGGAGGTCAGCAGGCAGTGGTTACCACACTGAACTGCCCTCATAATATTTGTCAGTTTGTGTGCACTTCTGCTCTATGTATTCCCAGTGTTTTGTAACCAAGCTTTCAGGTATAGAGAAGATCTGCATTTGCTGCTTGTCCTGGTATGAACTGAAGTTCACTGCTCATTCCCCAAGCACTAAATGTAGAAACAAACACAGGGTGGTGATTTGAAAACCCACTGCTTTGTTTCTCTTTCCCCTCCTTCACCCAAAGGAAGGTGCTAACGCTGCTCTTGGCAAGAGTGCCTCTGAAAGGCAAGAAATTAATGACTTTATGAAGGCCAGTGAGATACTGATGCAAAGAAATGCAGCGGATCTTGCAAAAATAAGAGAGCTATTCCAGAAATACGGCTACAAACCACACGTCGAAGTCCCTGCAGGTAATATGTGTTATTTTTTGGCAATGGAGTCATGGAAGACACGTAACTTTTCTAAAATGTTTCTCTTTGCTATGTGTGTGTTTCTGTTAATTAAGAGGTCACGTAGTTCTGTGGTTTTTGCTTTATGCTTAACTGGGGCTGAAAGGTTCTGTTGCAACTGCTGCTCTAAGAATAAAACATGCAAAAGCTTAGAGCTGCATCTCCTGATGTGCTCTTAGGTTGGTGTGTTTTTCTCTTCACTTATAGCTATACAAAGAGAAGAGGTGAGCAAATGCGTTCTGATAACCCAGACAGTTGGGCTGCTTCATCTTCTCCTGCATGATGAGCTACTGCACATACATCTGGATTAGCTCATATTCATGTGTTGTTATCCCATAAGCTTAAATCATCTGCTGCTTATATCATGCAGCAGTTGGCAAATATCTGGGGGCGTTTCACAAATCACAATCACAAAATCATTAAGGTTGAAAAGACCTCCAAGATTACCCAGTCTAACCATCTCCCCCCAGCTATTTCCATTCATGTAACTATGGAATCATACAAATTACACCTTGACTTATTTCTGCAGTGGACTCGTGTTATCTTTTCTGACATTTTAGCCATTTTTTCTGTACAGTTTTTTTCTTCCACGTTTTTAACAAACGTTTACTCTTGCAGTGAAATGGAGACAGATAAATGTATTTAAGATTAAAACTTTCTGCCTAGGCTGTGCAGGGAGGTTGGATTCTATTCAAAATGTATGAAGTGTAAGAAGCTTTCAGCTTTTCTTCTGGATGTATTTACCAGTAGACTGAAATTCAGTAAGCGTTGGGCCTGCGTTCTAAATGCAGCTTAGCCAGATAAGAGCTTTTGATAGTTGTAGATTCAGGTTCAGTGCTTTAAAATGAAAGGAGTAATAGTACTCGAATATTTAGAGTAATAAGCATTAGGAAAAAAAAGTCTACTTGGAGGGGGGGGAGAAAGTTCCCAATTTATCTTTTAAGATTGTTTAAAATAAACTTGCCAAAATGAGCTCTGTTTCTTCTTCCAGAGGAGCAGGAAGAGGAGGCGAATGGTGATTCGAAGGCTTCTGACCAGAGTAAATCTGATCAAGAACAAGCAGATGATGTGGCTCCTCTTCCTGCCTGTGTTGAGAACCCGCCTGTGCCCACAGATCCACTGCGGAACCCCCAGCTTTCTGATTTTGGCCTTTCACATTATGCTTTCTCCAAGCCCTGGAGTGCATTACATGGACAACAACATGTGGCAAACGCCAGTCAAGAAAATGCAAAGCACAAAACTCCCCTAAAAACAGAGGCCCCCTGTGTTCTGCCCAAAACACCCAAGTGCATGCTAAAGATGGATGACTTTGAGTGTGTAACACCAAAGCTGGAACACTTTGGCATTAGCGAACACACCATGTGCATGAATGAAGATTACACAATGGCGCTTATTCGTAAAACTGCTCAGTCAGACAAGTAAGTAAATACTTGAAGCCTGTATGGGAACTGTTGAATCACGGCCTGAACCTCTGATTGACCACCTGAGGTGAGCGCTGAGTCAGCCACAGGGACACAGGTGAACACAATTTCACCTGAGTGACCGGAAGGGATGGAGCCTGGCTCCAGCCCTCCTAGACCCCATTTAAGGGCTGACTCCCAAGGAGGAAGGATCTCTATCTGGAGATCACCCCTCTTAGAGCCCTTCTGCAGGCCTGGGACATGGGTAAGCTCTTTATTTCATTACTCCTTTGTAAATGCGATGATCTCTCTGGTCCTATACCTATTTACCTTACAATCTGTATACCTGTTTGCCATACAAAGCCCCATTGGATTTTCCATTTATCTTGTTGCTATTGCATTTTTTTCTGCTAACAGGTGTTTTGTTATTATGTACTTGTTAGTTTTCTGTCTACCTTGAACTCTCTGCTTCTCTTTTCATGTTCCTTTTGCCATGCAAGCTACTTATAGGAGACGTATCCCAGATATACTCCTTCCCTGGCTGCATAAGAATGTCTCCATTACAAGGAGAAAATGCACAGTATCTCCTGGGATGTTTTGCTTTATTTAACCTAGGGCTTGCATTTGAGGACGTGCGGTAGACTTTGTGTTACCAGTATGAAGTTTTGAAAAGCATTAGCAATGTGGCACTGAAAGAAACTTGTGAAGCATTTGGTTAAATGCCCCACAGTGGGAACACGATGTGTTATTTCTTCTGTTATCCAGCTTCAAGCTTTTTTGTTTGTTTGTTTGTTTTTGGTTTTTTTTGCTCTATCCTTCAATTGAATCTAGACTTCTACTGCTGGAAAAGGGTGGTTGAATAACGTTTGTATGATTTGTATTAGCCATGCATCCAGTTTCAAAAGCTGACAGTATTAAAGAGAAATATTCTGTTCAGCATTTAAGGATTTGGTTTATAGAGAGATTTCACTAATTCTATTTTTTAAATCCCTGACATCTGCTGTATAAGTGCTAATGTGAAGTTCTTCAGAGCTGTACCAGCTTCGGTGACTTTGTTCCCTTTGTTCCAATGTACCACAGTGGTTACAGTTGAATGTTTTTTCCTGTGTTAGATTGCTGGGGGAAAAAGTAAAATTGAAAAGATACATTTTTTTCTTAAAAGAGTTTTGGGATTTCTCCTCCTAAATAGGCATGGTAGTATTGGTCTTTTCTCCCTGGTGGCAGAACACAGGGAAATGGCCTCAAGCTATGTATATACGTGTGTGTGTGTATACACTCATAGAGTTCTCAGTTGCCTTCTGTTCAGGTTTTCAGTTCTGAAGCAAGTAGAAAGCACAATGTATTTTGTGTGTGTGCACTGAAGAACTGAAACCAGAAGTAATTGGGAGAGAGAAAGAAAAAAGGGGAAAAAAAAAACAGTAAACAGAAGTGTTTACAGTGAAGAAGAGAAAGTATAACCATGACCCAAACACATAGGGTTTCAGGTATTAATATTACCGAGGAAAAACTGGCTTGAAAAAGTACTTCTTTCCTTAAGTTTTTCAGTGGGTTTTTTGGTTGGTTGGTTGACTTTTAATTAAGAAAGAAGACTCACAACAGGATGTTTGATCATCTCATGGAAGTATGGTGCCTCACATGGATTTTTTGAGGCTTAGGCTTTTTACTGAGGAGTTCTAGATCATAGAACCATAGAATGGTTGGGCTGGAAGGGACCTTTAAGATCACCTAGTTCCAACCCCCTGGATATAGGCAGGGACACCTCCACCTAGACCAGGTTGCTCACAGCCCCATCCAGCCTGGCCTTGAATGCCTCCAGGAAGGGGGCATCCACAGCATCTCTGGGCAGTGGGTCCCTTATCTTGTAATGCCTTGTCTAGACTGAACTTCTGCACAGTAAGAGTAGAATCAGAGATAGTAAATCATTTTAGACTCATGAACAAATGGTAGTCAAGTGGTGGAGCTGACAGTATTCCTTCAGTAGTGATTTCTTCATGTTACGTGAGAGCTGATTGAGATTTTTGGTTTTTCAGCTTGATTAAAAAAGGTGATCATGAAGTGAATGTAGCAACAATGCCACCCAGGAAAATGGCAGTTACTCCTGAGCCGAAAACAAAAGCAACAGATGAGAACAGTAAGTTAAAAACATGTCAAGTAAATGTAGGTTTGCTTTTTTTAACATAATGTGTGTGGTAATATTTTAATCTGTTTCTTGTTAAATGTGGTTAATTTGTGTCCAGTCATTATTTGCATACTGATGTTCAGAAAAGTGAAGTCAGTGGCTTCTATGGGGAGCCTGCTTAAGAAATCATTGCTTATCCTTCTACTCATATCCCTCTAGAATTGTGCAGAGACTTCCACTGTATCGGAATTGCAGTTTATCCATGCTGCTAATAGCAGCACTATTATAGCAACCAAACTTTTTTTCCATGAATTATCTATTATATCTATTTAAAGCCAGTTAAATGTATGGGAAAGAAACTGCTTTAAAACAGGCTAACCAAACAGTAACTTACAGTGCTACTCTTGAAAGATGAAATTTCTCTGGGAGATCTAATATATTCTTTTGAGAGTGCCTGGAAGTCTTGCAGCAAACATACAGACCACTGAGTATATGGAAATCTGAAGCAGTGTCGGTTTAAGTTGGACTCTTTCAGTTATATTTGGTATCAAGACAGGATTATTTTGATTAGTTTTGTTTTCTTTCTTTACTGCTGTTAGAGCTCTGCAATTTGGGTGTGTTTCACACTAAAAATTTTGTTAACTGAAATGATACAGATGAGCGTATTATGTATTCCAGGGGTTTTGGAACACGTAAATAAATCTGTAACAAGCTAATTGTTTTGGAAAACTAAACTGGAACATTGCAGCTAAAAATACGTATGTACATTTATTAATGGATTTATTGATTTCTTTTTTTTTTTTGTCTCTAATTCCAGCAGCTGACTGTATGGCTTCTCCTATGATCCCCGTGTTCTGCACACCTGGTGTGAAAATCCCTTCCCGAGCAGACAGTGCAGTGTTAGCTGAGTCACCAGAAAGAGACAAACTGCCTCTTCCCAGCCAGGCAGCAACGCCACCACCTCCAGATTTTGAAGCCAGGTGGCTGAAAGGAGAATTTACGGTACTGCACAGCAGTTACATGCACTTTCATACAGAGTGCTGTAAGCAGTTCTTCAAATGTCAGTTTGCCCTCCTTTTCCTATACTCATTTTTCTTGTCCTTATAAGTGATGCTTTCTTATTGGTAATTTTGTAAGCACATGTTATTAAATACTTCACCTAAAAAAAATAAATGAGCTGAAGGCATATAATAGCTTCTCTATAACAGGAAATGCAAGAGAAGATCACGTTGGTGACCAAAAGCAATGCAGCAGAGAAACAAAACATAGAAGACAGCATTCCTTCTGCTGTGAGCTCTGATGAGTATCTCAAACGTTTGGGGAACCCATCTCCTCCCAAAATAAAACAGTACGACCATTTACTCAGCACTCCTCCACCTCCAGAAATAACAAGGATACCAGATGATGTACTACAGGTTAGCTCTGTTTGTTTTATGAATAGTTTTCGTATCAGAAAGGTAACATTAAAAGGGGGTTGTTTAGCAAGTGTTGTTCCTCAAAAAGATAGAGTTCTCTGCTGCTTACTAAAATGCGTAGATTGTAATCCTGTTTGGAGTTCTAAAGTTCTTTCTATTCCTTTTTTAATGTTTGTTGTAGATTCTGTCAAAGTATAACCATAAAGTAGACTCTTCTATATCTAAGAAAGTGGAGTCTAAGGCAGGAGATGCTGCAAGATTTGGAAGTGATTTCAGTGATTACCGCAACAAAGAGAACAGGTATGATCAGATGCCCCAAATTTGGTTATGTGATTGGGTTTTAATCGTAATCATAGAATCATAGAATGGCCAGAGTTGAAAAGGACCACAATGGTCATCGAGTTTCAACCCCCCTGCTATGTGCAGGGTCGCTAACCAGCAGACCAGGCTGCCCAGAGCCACATCCAGCCTGGCCTTGAATGCCTCCAGGGATGGGGCATCCACAGCCTCCTTGGGCAACCTGTTCCAGTGTGTCGCCACCCTCTGTGTGAAAAACTTCCTCCTAATATCTAACCTAAACCTCCCCTGTCTCAGTTTAAAACCGTTCCCCCTTGTCCTATCATTATCCACCCTCATAAACAGCCATTCCCCCTCCTGTTTATATGCTCCCTTCAAGTACTGGAAGGCCACAACGAGGTCTCCCCAGAGCCTTCTCCAAAGATGAATTAATTTTGAGGTAGGAAGACTTTAATGCATTTAGAAAACTCATACAGCTGTTTGTTCTCCAACTCCCGTTGATGTGACTAAACATCTCATCTTTGGCATGGTATCTGGATGGTTCTACTGCAAAGAACAAATATCACTATCCATTATGAATCCTGGGAAGTTTTTAAGAAAAATGAAGGGGGGAGGAGGAAGGAAATAAACTGAAGATAAAACAGTAAAATTATCTGTAGGTATATTTTGTTTTGTGGCAATCAACTGAATGTTTTAAGCTTGCGTCAGTAAATTTAGGCACTAAAGAACTGCAGACAACTACACTAAGTGACATAAGTAATCACGCTGTCACTTGGGCATGTTGTGGCTTATCCTGGCAGGCAGCCAAGCACCACACAGCTGTTCTCTCCCAGGCTAACCCCAGCAGGGTGAGAGAGAGAGCTGGGAGTGGGGAGTCCACGTGAGAAGCTGTGGGTTGAGATGAAGGCAGTTTAATAATAAAGGAGTGGAGGGAGGAGAAGGACTGATGCCTATCGCAATTGCTCACCACCAGCCAGCCCCTACCAGCCAGCTCCCCAGTGTCACTGCTCAGCATGAGCTGTGTGGTACTTTGGGTCAGCTGTCCTGGTTTTGGCCTCTCCCAGCATCATGTGCACATCCAGCTCCTTGCTGGCCAGGCAGCACGAGGAGTGAAAAGACCTTGACTTAGTGCAAGCACTGCTCAGCAACAGCTAAAACACTGATGTGCTATCAAATTCTTTCTCCTCCTAAATTCCAAATAGAGCACTGTACTACTGGGAGGAAGATTAACTCAATCCTAGCTGAAACAAGACCAGGCAAATACTGAGTCATTTGAAATCCAAAAGACCATTTGAGATGGTCTACTATGAGCATAAGTAATCTTTGAACAAGGGAACAATGGGTCTAAGAAAAACTTGATTTATGTAGAATTGTTTGACATTAATCTAGTGTAGATATTCCTCATTCACTGTAATGTGCTATACTTGTTGATTATCTGTTAAACTTGGGGTCGCTACAGATTATCTTGGTAAGAGGTGCAAGAAGTATATGGAATAATAGCTGCAACAAATCCAGCAAGAGATGGAGTAGGTATCTTAATGTACCTGGAGTTAGAATCTATGTGATTAAGCAGATAAAGTAAAGCTCTTATTTTAGCTGACTTTTTGTTGCTGTTGGTGGGCAAACTTTCTATATTTGTGTCTTCTGCTAATTCAGACTGTGAGTGAGGTAATGAGTTCATGAACTCTTCTGGATATATTTGCAGAGAATATCCTGCTCTTTTCAAGTCAGACATTTGAAATCAAGCTGAAGACTGTTTCACATTCATGGATCTTATCACTGAACCACAGAGAGCTCAAAAAGCAAAGAAGAAATACTGGGAGGAAGGACCCACAAAAGGGAAATCTCTTTTTCTCTGGAGAAGACGTGTTGCCTATTAACTTGCTTGAACTAACAATTCTGTGGTTTAATTTTTTCATTAAAATTAGTGGCAAAATAGATTGGGTTTTGGTGGTTGTTTTAATATTGCTTCACAAGGGACTACAGTCTTGTAGTATTATGTAATACTTCTGTTGTTTTACTCGATTCTTGTGTTTGTTGTATGTGTTCAGATGCAGTAGTCTGTAGAGAAGTGCAATTAAACTGCAATAGAGGGAAAGTTGGTTATGCTGCCCAGAAAGCAGACACCTCTCGGCAGTTTGCTGACAGACACTGCCTGTTTCAGGGTGGAGTTTGAAGTGCAGTACTTCGACATATCTTCAACAGAACTCCTTTTTATGTGACAAGTCAGTCCTGCCTTACTGTTTTAAAGCACCTCCAGGTCATCTGTCCCTTCTGCAGTACTAAGGCATATCAAACGGGTATTACTTCACCTGGCTGATGGACAGATGTTTCTCACGTTTTTCCTTCAATTGCAGTTTTCCTGTTCAGGCATCACGCTAAGTACTAGACAGCCGTTTTCCTTTTAGCCCTAATACCCTTTACACCCTAATACCTATAGCCCTAGGATGTTACTATCTCGAATGTGAAATAATTGCACAGTATATTTTCAAATGTTACCAATTAGATGTCTGCTGTTTCTTCCATTGCTTGGAAGATTTGCTTGGAGGGTGGCTGTACTCTCCCCTGTGCTGCTGCCACATGCGTTCTGTAAGTGGTGATGTTGCTTCCAGCCATGCAAGCACATCCCTGCAGTAGCTCACCAAGCTTAACTCCGCAGAGCTGTTGGGCACTTTTCTGGTATCTGGTAGTCACAGCAGCTGGGATTTTTTTTTCCACCAGAGATTTTTCTCTTTTCTAAAAGAAATCCCAACTATGTATCCCCCTTTAGAGCCGTTACCTGTGTCAGCTATTGCTGTGAGCACTGCTCTTACCAGCTGTACACAGCCTTCCTCTTGACAGCTAAAATACTGTTATTTTAGTGTGTGCTTTTCTGGATTTTCTGAACACAGTTCCACATTCTTTGAAATTCTCGGGCATAAAAACATCTGAAGATGCCAGAAAGTATTTTTCTGGCTGCTTAGAGGGATTTGGCATGGCTGAAACGTAGCGAATACAGGAGCCTTTGTTGTGCTGTCACAGTCACTTTGAGATGAGTGTACATCACATTACCAGGAGCACATGACTTTTTTTTTTTTTTTTTACCAATTCTGGCCTGAGCACAGTGTCACTTATTTTTTCTGTTCTAGCTTCTGTTTAAAGAAACATATTAATTTACATTATTTTTGAAAGCTGATCAACATTTTGAATAAAGCTTCTGTCTCGGATGCTTTGTGACTGCTTGGAAAACTAATCATCTGCTGCTTCAAAAACACTTACTCATCTTACCCAACTCTTTCAGAGTGATGGCCAGATCTCCTTCCAGCATCTTTACAAACTATACCCACTTGATGGGTGGATGTTAGTCATGGAATGTCATAGGCCTAACGAGGTACAAAATAGTCTGTTCCAGAGCAGGAGTCCTCTGTGAGCAGCCTCCCCTCAGCCTCCTCTTCTCTGGGCTGAACAAACCCAGCGACCCAAGCCACTGCGCACACACCTTGCCCTATGGACCTCTCCATCTTTGTTGCCTTCAATCTCTTGTGATATGATAGTGGTATGAGATTATGTTTTTGGATCTACTAATTGAGTTTTACAAGCTTGTTTGGGGGGGTTTGTTTACAGAGTTGTTCAAAAAATAATACTGTTTGTGCTTACTGCCCATGTGTAAAGACGAATATTACAGTGAGGTGGATGCAGTCAGAGCAGCAGAACAGAAGCAAGCTGTAATTTGTCTTGCCTAGGTTTCGGTAAGACCTAAGCAGCAGTGTGAGTATTGGAGACAGAGGAAGCAGAACTGGAAACAAGCAGTGTACAAAACTGATCCCTGTCCAAAACCAGCTGGGGAGGGCAGTGGTAGAAAGCTTTTGTTTCTAATCTGTTAGTTTCCCTCATGCAGGCGCCTGTGCAGCCCTGTGATTAACCAAGCACTCAAGTACTGCAACAACCAAGGACGTGGCCTTGGGGCTGCAGGAGCTTAAGGCTCTCCCTAAGCCTGTGCTGCTGCTGGAGAAAGGCGTGGCCGTATGTCAGGTTAGGGTGGGAATCACGCAGAAGAATTCACACGTTATGTGATGTTTTGTTGTAGGGTGAATCTGGAAACAGCACTGGGGTGTCAGTGCATTTTGAGTACACAGTAGCTAAGTAAGTGAGCCTTCGTTTTGGAAGAGGTGGTCTTCATGTGATAACAGGCACATTTGACTCAGTCTGAGCTGTGCCTAATCCACAACGTGGGGCTGTTCCCCACCAGCTGCTATCTCACCACTTCTCTTGCACAGAAAGTACAGGTTGTGCAGTTTTATGGTGGTTACCACCTGCTGAGCCACTGAAAGACTGATCAATTTTGTTTTCTTTTCTAGTTTCCGTCCCTGTGGAAATCAGTAATCTCAAATTCAACTCTTGGCTGCGTGATTGCCACATCAGGTATACGGGAAGGGTGAGCGTGGGATCACATCATCTCGCAGTAGCCTGCAGTCAGAACAGATGGAGCACAGCATGAAGCTGCACTTCAGTAGTTAGGGACATCTGGGAGGTAACCAGAAAAGCACGGCCTTTGGTTTTCCCTCATTTGCTACGGTTCTTAATCCTTTTGCATTTGTTTTAGTATATAAAATGCGTCAGCTAACAGAGCATTCTCTCTATAATCCCATTTGTTGTCAAAGGAGTGCCTCAAATTGTTCTGCCTAGGCAGCCCCATGAAGTGGCAAATGCTTTGTTTTCTTGGAAATAATTTGCCTGAGGTTAAATGCAAATATAAATCTCAGAGGGAAATGAAAGTTCCCAGGTGGCTGTCACGTGGGCAAATGAAGAACATCACTCCAGTGCTTTCTGCTGGGCTTCTATTGATGGGTTTTTATAAATCACTGGAGTGATAACTGGAGCCCGGGCTTCCTTGGTTATTTAAAGCATCACGGATGCTTTACAGTTTTAAGCAGCGCACTGTGCTTTGTTTTTAATTTTTACAGAAAGTCAGTTGTCATTATCCAAATGCTCCAGTTCTGGTGGTTGCGTGTGTCCCAACATCTGCAGCTGCTGTTGGAGCTGTTGCTCTTTTGGGAGTACCCCTCGCAGCCCTCTGCCTTGTTTCCCCATGGCACAGTAATACAGAGGTTGTGGCAGTTAGGAGCAGTGATGACATCCAGTGGCTGCACTATGAGATCATGAGTGTTATTGCACACAAATGCAACCTTTTGCTAAAAATGTCAATCAGTGCTGTCTGTATTATCTATCAGTGTGACCCTTTATGCTACTGCTATGCTAATGGCCACTCGTATGAGGGGGCAGCTGATAAAGTCCATGCATTGCATTGGCCTTGTCTAATGCAAATTGGAGGATTAAAAAAATGGCACAACTGTGCATATATGGAATACAGCTTCTGGAAGATGCTCTGCTACATGGGCATTTCTGCTGGGAGACCAAGCAAAAGCTAGTTGTATTGCAGAATGCCTGACAGGAACGTGAATGTGGTTTTTGGCACACTTTGTATATAAAGCCCAGCAGTTATGCTCTGTAATGATTGCTTATACAGTTGCTGGAAACCACCATAGGCTTTGCTGCATGGGCCCACCTTTCCTCTCCCCAAGCTGTGGGCTCCCACACCCTGGTGTGTCATTGCACTTTGCTGCTGGGGCTGCCTGGGATCACACTCCTGCCTGTCCTGGGCAGGGCAGGAGTGCCCTCAGAGGTGTTCTGCAAAGTGATGTTATTTATACACTCTGCGTTGACCCAAACCACCACTCACCTGCAAAGGCACTGCCTGGGATAGGCCAGAGAAAGGAAAGGGCTGTGTGGGAGATGAACATGGATACCTCCTGTCACCAGTGTGAGTGCCTTGTGAAATCCTGCTTTTGCTCACAGTACTGAGCTGGCTATCTTCACAGCTGCACTGGTGAGCTTTCCTGTGGCCACTGCTCCATGAGCATTTCTAGGGCAGCAGAGGCAGTTCCACCCATCACTCCTCCTGAAACCACTTACTGAGAGTGCTTATTTTTTCCATCTGCACCATGAGCATTCCTTCTTTTGACCAGAGCTGTAAAGCAAAACTTATGCTTGGTGATGGAGCAAGGAACATCTCTGATGCAACTGAGTTTATTGACAAAGTGTGTGGCTTGTCCTCAACTCTTAAGCAGGGAGAAGATTAACACATACATCATCACCTTCAGCAGAGATGCAGCCAGCCTCTCCTAAAAGCTCTACATAAAAACTTGGCTAAGCATCAAGACATTATCAGAGGCACACACTGTGCTGGTGCAGGAGCAGGACCTAAAAGAGAGGTGATGAAATGAGAGGGGGACTGTGAAAACAACCTTTAGTTGAGGCCTGAGCATGGCAGAAAGGAATTTGTCTCTTAAGCAAAATGAGGTTGGAGCAGCAGGAGGGATGTGCTGAAGGACATGTGAAGCCTCAGCTGCAGGAGCAGTGGTTGAGTTACTGAGTGTAGAAAGGAGAAAATAAGGGCCTGGTTTCCTGGGTCCTGGTATGTACCTGGAGCCACTCCATCCTGCTGCATCCCCACACAGGGTGGAGTTCCTGGAGTTACACTGCTGAAAAAGTAAAGAGAGCTTTGGAGGAGCAGTTGCTGGTGGCAGCACGGCTGCAGGACGGAGAGCTGCATCTTTAGTGCTGTGTCAGTGCTTGGAGCATCAGGAGGTAGTGAACGCCCTGCCTCACTCCCTGCCTTGATGAGGGACAAACACTCATTAGATCTCCAAATACAAAGGCAGCCCTGCTAATTGACAGAGCTGTGTGTAGTGTTTGCTTCTTGAGCATATGCTTGCTCACTGCTGTTGAGTTTTGAGACTGTTTTAGGTTCTCCAGAGTGCTGTGTTGTACATCTCATTGCTGACAGGATGCTCGTTACACAGGAGCTGCTTACCAGCACACTCAGCCCATCACAGCTTTCACTTACACCTCTTTCAACACATGGGCAGTTGTATAGAGAATCATAGAGAATCAGAGAATTACTCAGGTTGGAAAGGGCCTCAAAGATCATCAAGTCCAGCCGCAGCCTAACCATAGTACCCTAACGACCCTCTGCTAAATCATATCTCTGAGCACCACATCCCAACAGCTCTTAAACACATCCTGCTGTCTAACTTAAAACTGGCTGCTGTTGAACTCATCTGCAAAGTGGACTCGACTTAGGGAACATGCACTGCTCGGACTCCTCAAACATCTTTTCTAATTAAAAGGGTGCAGAAAATGGAGGAACGTGGCAACAACCCAATGGCCTTACGTGTCAGCCCAGGAAGGAAAACCACTACAGCATGGATGCATGGAGCTGCCTTTGCTGGGAACCCCTGTGGCTGAAGCACGGAGTTCACCGTCGCGTGATTTCCATATGAACGAAAACTTCAGCTGAGCTCCTTGCCGCGTGCCTTCGGCCAAACGGCGCTCTGAAGAGAGATTTGCCCTCCGACACTCCGGCGCTTCACCCACCAAGTAGCGCCGCAGAGCCGAGGCGCTGCGCGGCTCGAGGTCTCCCCCTGCAGGGACAGCGCGGCGCAGCTCCGGCACAGGGACTGCGCAGGCTGCGCCCTCCGCGGTGGTGGAGGAGCTGCTGCTCACCGCGCAGCCTCTGACGGTACCTCACGGCTACTTGGCCGTGCCCCCACACCGCAGGGCTGCTGCAATCCAAGCAAACGATACTCTGCACATCACAGTTATTTGGGGAAAGTCATCTCATAGCGGTCAGCGTAAAGCCTACTATTGTACCTATTGATTAAACAAGGGTAACTAAGGGGAAGAGGTAACAGCGTTCACCTTCCTAGAACGTATGGAGGGAAAGTGACACGCTGGCTGCTTGGTGAGTGTATATAATTTCATTCCAGCAGCAAATAGCTCTGCACGCTGCACAGCCCGTCTGGACCCATGGGCTCTCTCTTACTCTGCAGCCGTTCCCACCTTCTGACACAGCAGGTACCCACAGCAGGGCACACAAAACAAACCACCCCCCTACAGAAAGGTCATTTTTGCACCACTAAGTAACACAGGAAAAAAAAATTCAAAGCCTTTCTTTCACCTTTTTGTCTCTTTCTGTGTTTTATAACTTATATGATGTACATCCACCACTTCAGTAACATATAATATAAACAAAGCAGCTGTTTTGGTGGTGGTGGTGTTTTTTTTTTTTGAATGGGGGGTGAATGCCCTCCAAATACTTTAACTTCTGCTTAAAAGCCAACCTCTGAGTCTGTCTACAGAAATGGGCTTAAAGAGGCACACACACAATCAGATTCAAAAGATTAACAACAGTCATCTTTATTCCACACAAGACAGAACTACAGAACACCTGCAATCCTTCTGGTCGCATTCTATGGCAACCTGAAACAGGAGACACACCAACCTACTTTGCAAACTATGAACCAATCAAGGAAAGAGTGATGGCCCTGCTAAAGATTAAGCGTTCCTTCTAAACAAATGAACTAAAAGGTTTAAAAGGTGACTTATACCCTTGACGTTTAGCTTTGTCTTCGCGTGTTCTTACTTTGCAACAAAGGCAATAAAAAAAAGCCTGCTTTAGAACAGCAAGGAGGAGAAAGCAGTAAATATAATCATACAAAGCAGCAATAGCTCAGTATGGCCTCATGCGGCTCGAAGGTGGCGGTGCGCGGTTGGGAGGCGTGATGGCTATATCCAAGTAGTCTCCTATCTGGAATTTCTGGGACTGCAATGTCATAGAATCATCTGTGCCCTTCCTGCCCGACATGGTACTGCCGATCTCCTTCACCCTGCGCACAGGAGATGAAAGGCAGTTAGTTACCAGAGCCCAGGCTCTGCACGTCCAACCCAGGAGCAGCATCAGTCTTCCCAACCTTGCCATGCCGTGCTCCACGCTGCACCTCGCTACATCCACAGGGTTTTCTTCTGCACTAAGTAAAGCTACACTGAGTCCTTCTGCTGGGGCATAGGGGTGAGGACCCTTCAGCCATCTTAGCATAAGACAATCCCCTGCCCGCTCACACAGAGCTGAAGCCCCACAGACTGCACAGCAGTCTCAGACCACCAGAAATGAAGCTCCTACTCGCACTGTTTAGGGAACACAAACTACAGCAGTTACCAATGAAAACGCAGAGTTCACAATGGCAGTCTGCAAGTCTGCTCTCACGAAATTCAGAAATATTATTTGTGAACACTTGACTTTAAAATCAGCATTGATGAAAAGCATTTTACTGCTGTGCTTCCTCGAGCCTCCTGTTGGTCTGGAGAAGAAATGCCCTTTACCTGTAGCCTGGTCGCTTGAGATCTGTAAAAACAATTGCAAAATTGAAGTGCGTGCCCTTCTTCCGTGCTTCTGGGTACACCTCCTTCACCAAACTGGTGAGCTCCTTCAGAGTTGCGTCCATCCTACGTTAAACAAACAAACAAACCCAAGTGGTTCACCTTCTTAAAGCGGCAATAGAAAAAGCTTTCCAATGCCCATTTAAGATGGAATTCGTGTTTTGCAACAGCTTAAACAAACATTTCCTTGCTTTTGCACGCTTCCTGTTAATACATGAAGAGCAACACTTCACATATTTCAGCTATACACGGAGCCACTTAATTCACAACTATGTGGCATTCCAAACAACTGATACTGATCAACTTCTGCTCTTCCACATCTCTCAAAAAAAAAGTGATGTTACACAATGAATATGTTTCCTTATTTAAGTTGATATTAACGTTAAAATGGTTTCTTACAAGAAGGACAGGAATAAAAGCAAAACAAATAATCATGAGCAATGTTCCACCAGTACTTCCAGTTCTGCCCTAACAGATGGCACTCCTCATTCAAACAGAACAGGGCCAAAACGAACTTCAGAACTCTACAAACAAAAGGACCTCAGCCGCCCAAGCAGCTCGGGGGACCACACTGCACACTCACTGTGAGCTCTGTGCCACCGCTGGCTGACAATGCCCGCTCTGACCGCTCTGTGGATGGCGCAGACATCATCAGTGGCCTGCACTGAGTTCATAAACCCCCTGCAGAAGTACATTGGAACTGTGTGCGCTGTTAGGAACAACAGTGGATTTATTCAACCACACAGTGATGCACGTGTTACAGCTCTAGCAGCAACCTTGAAGGAAAGACAGTGTTTATAAAGCAACACAATTCACCTTCAAAAGTGCTCTTCAAAATGCCGTGAACGGAATCAATGCATTCACAGTGCAGACGAAAGGATTTCTCCCTGCTCACTGCAAACGCAACGCGTGCAGCCCTTCTACCCACACACTCAGAGAAGAAGCACTGCTTCTCTCTTTCTGACCCGGACCAACACACCAGTGCTGCAGCAGCCCCAGCCTCCCGAGACAGCTGCTTCTGAGGAAGAACGGCACCCCACGTTAAATAGACTGACGGCAACGATGAAGGAGACGCCAAAACGCACCCCCCCACCGCACACAGCCCCGGCCGGCGCTCACCAGGTGTAGATCTGCAGCTCGCTGGAGGGCACGTTGCCGCGGGAGAACTCGTCCATGCGGTGGTGCCGCCCGTTGTTGGTGGTGAAGACGCGGAGCAGCAGCGGACACGTCTGGGGGCGGGAGGAGGCGGCGTGAGGCACAGAACGGGCACCCCCCGCCAAGGCCTAACGGCGCCAACCCCGCCACGCTCCCCCACCCCTCCCGGCGGTCCCGCGAACAGCCGCGGCGGCGGGACGAGCGCGGCGGGACAGCACAGCCCCAGCACCTTCTCCCGGTCGATCGGCTTCTCCGGTTCCTTCTTGATCTCCTCCTGCGTGACGCGCGACTCCACCGCCATCTTGTCCCGCAGCAGACGGCCCGGATGTCTCGGGGCGCGCGCACAGTTCTCGCGATAGTGGAGCGAAGGCGGCGGTGCGCGCATGCTTGCTGGCCGCTGCTGGGCGCGCGGGAGAGGTGCGAGGGCGGCTGAGTTGGCGGGTGGTCTGCGTCGGCTGAGGGCGATGGCGGCTCGAACCGCGCCGTGCTGCCAGGCGGGAGTAACGTAGCGCTCTGTGGTGGCTGTTGGGCCCCGGCGGTTGGCGTCAGCCCACGTTCCAGCCGAGTCTGTGCCGACTGCGGTAATGCTGGGTGGGTAGAGCTGCCCAGCGGGTCCCCTCCCGATAATCCAGATCCAGATGTACGGATCTGAGGTAGTGTTGGGTTGACAGAAGAGAGCTTTAGGTCAGATGTGAGCAGGAAAGGCTTTACTCAGAGGGCGGTGAGATGCCGGCACAGCTGCCCAGGGAGCTGTGGGTGCCCCGTCCCTGCAGGCCCTCAGGGCCAGGTTGGGTGGGCCCAGGCTGACGTGGTGGGTGTGGGGCTGGGTGGGCTCTGAGCTCCATTCCAGCCCAAACCGTGATGTGATCTGAGGGAAATACTGCGCTCCTCGGGCTGGTTTGGTGCAATGTGCTGTAGGCTTCTTGCAGTGCTCAGCGTTGGGCACTCTGTTTACATTCTGTAAACTGTTACCCATGGTTTCTGTTGCATGGAAAAGCTTTTACTGAGCTACTGATGCTTCTTGGAAAAAGGCACTTCCTTCTGTATGGAGAAAGGCTTAAACAGCTGCCTAATGTAAATAAATGAAATAATCAGCCAGTGCAGCTACTGGTTGATTCAAATAAATTAGAAGGGGGTAAATTGTATTTAGAATTTCACTTCCCGTAATATTACATGTTGGAAAGATCAAGAACATATGCTTTCCATTTCTGGGCTTGGCTTCTCCAAGAATAGAGTCTTGTATTAGGTTAAATTTAAGTCTGATGTTTTGTCGTAGACTATGAGGGTGTGAGAGATGTGTGTTCCTGATGTGATAACTTAAAAAAAAGTGAGCTATTGTCTCAAAAGGGGGAATGCTCGTTTGTTTTCAGATAATTTAGACTTAAATTATTTCACAAAGTGTTGTGAATTTCTTCAAGAGTAAAACAAAAATTCTGTAAAATGATGTGAAAATACAATCACAGAATTGTTTGAGTTGGAAGGAACCCTTAAAGGTCATCTGGTCCAACTCCCTGCCATGAACAGGGACACCTACAGCTGCATCAGGTGCTCAGAGCCCTGTCCAGCCTGACCTGGACTGTCTCCAAAGACAGGGCATCCACCACCTCTCTGGGCAACCTGTGCCAGTGCCTCACCACCCTTATTGTAAAAAACTTCTTTATGTCCAATCTAAATCTTCCCTTTATGTGTTCACAAATGTTCTCAGGTGCAAGATGAGCAAATATCAGAGACTCAGAATTACTGAGGTCAGAAGGGAGCTCTACAGGAGACTGCTCCGAACTTCAACTCAGAGCAAGAGCCCATTGCTTGTGGCGTATCCAGGTCAGTTTAGAAGGTCTCCAAGCACAGGCTCCAAAACCTGCGGGCACCTTGTGCTGGTGATCAACCACCATCCCTGTATAATAATATATATTTATTTATTATTATTTCTGCTATCTCAGTCTGTGTTCAGTTCTGTTGCATTTCCTCCTGTCAGTGGTCACCACTGGGAAGTCTGGCTGTGTCTTCACTCCCTCTCATCAGATGCTTACGCACAGTGTTGAGGTCCCCAGGTTGTCTCTCAGGGCTGAGCGGTCCCAGCTCTCAGACTCACCTCATGCAACAGTGTTTCCAAACACTGTAGATAGATGACTTCAGCAAATTATTTATTAAAAGAATATGTAGGAGAAGAAAAGGAAAATAAGTATTTTTTGTATTCATCATAAAAAAGAAAGGTTGTGAGTCCAAATCTTAAAAAAAAACTTGCAGTTCACCTCTAATATAACCATCAGCAATTGATTTATGGCACTCCTAGGGCACTCTTAGGGCAAGAGAACCAACAGCCTCTTGGAGTTCACCCTCAGCTTTCATTAACTTTCTTCTGTGGTAGCCTGGACAGTATTGTACATTTTTTTTTTATATGTATTAAGTTATAACATGTCATCATTTTATTATCAAAGGGAATGACTCAGCCTTGCCATCGTTTGTAGGATTTGATTTCCCAGGCAACAATACAGTTTATTACAGTGCTAAAATTAATTATATCTGCCCTCTTAATACATGCTTGGGCTCAATATGTGAACCACCATTTTCAAAACAAAGGGATTTATGTCTCGGATCAGGTATCATAAAAGAACAGCTGTAACAAATAAAGCACAGTTCTGTTATGAATTTAAGTAGTTCCTTCTGTTAGAAGTTTTTGAATGCTTGATTTATGTGAAAAATGACCTAATGTGCTTGCATTTAAGAAAATTCTAGCATGACAATTTATCATTTGTGGCTGTATTAACAATCACCATTTATTTGTCTAAAATTTCATATTCTTAAGCATGTGGAAGAGAAAGTTGGAAATTATCTGCAAATGGAAATGCAATGATGTGCTCTGTGGACTGGCGTGCAGAATGCAGGCTGTGCTGAAGACGGCACAATGCTGAGTGAAGAGCTCCCACCAGGGAGGCCCAGGTCCCACATTACCTGGCTTAGTCTGGCAGCTCCCTGCTGCCTGTCCTTACCCTCAGTTGCAGGATTTCTTTTCTTTGTGAGCTGGAGGAAGATGCTATACATGAGTGAGTCTCTGGCCTTTATTGCTGGAATGAGCCAAATTATGAGTCAAACATTTTCAGATATGAATGTGTTGAGAACTGAAACAGGTGATTTCAGAAGTGTGAATTTCTGCTTTAAGAATGGTTAACACACATTCCTATTGAAGTGGTGTATAGTCAACAAATACAGAGAGTAGTGTGGTCAGATTGGTATCCACAGAACATAAAGCTAGAAAGGTTATCATGTTAGAAAAGGATAATTGGAAACAAATGGAAACTGCTCACCTGTGTTGTAGGCTTGCAGGAAGAACTCAAGAGGAGCAACCTCCAGAAAGAGATCCTTCCTCAGTGGCAGTCAGCCCTTAAATGGGGTCTAGGAGAGGTGGAGCCCGGCTCCATCCCTTCTGGTCACACAGATGAATTGCCTTCACCTGTGTTCCTGTGGCTGACTCAGTGCTCATCTCAGCTGATCAATCAGAAGTTCAGGCCATGATTCAACAGTTCCCATACAAGTGGTTGTGTAAATAGTGAACTTTAATTGCTTACTGGGACGTCTCAGAAAATGAATGAGATTACGTGTTGGTACCATTGGGGTACAGGACTGGGCAAACTTGCTGCAGCCGTGTAGGGAAGAGTGCTGTCAGTCAAGCAGCCTCCTGGCCAATGAAGCGATTACTGTAAGTAAGTTGTGATTGGAAGGGGGAAAACAAAAGAAGCCAGCTGATGTTGTGTTAGTTAAAACTTTGTGGACACAAAAGTGAATATAAAAATTAATGGAAAGTGCCCTCTGAAAAATATAGAAATGAGTGGCACAGATGGGCCTTGAAAATCAATGGACAAGGTAAACCTCGCAGCTACTATGAAAGCTGTAACAGGTGACCAGAACAAGGAACCCTGAGTTCTTCAGACCTGTGAATATATTGCATTTCAGTTCAAAGGAGCTGCCTTACCTCACCTTTTGCAGCACATTGTGCTCAGATTCCCAAGGCTCCCGCGGCTTGTGGGCTGCTTTTGTGAGTTCTTGCTAACCACAACTATGTACTGCTCCATAATTTTGCATGGTTGTGTATGTGTCTAGAAAAGCACAGTTGATAGAGGACTTGGTCTTCATCTTAACTGTGGAAAGCTCAATTAGCATGTTTTGGCAAGAGCATAAGCATCTTCTGAATATCTTTGCTGTCAGCTTGAATAGCAGAAACTCAAATTTGAGTTTCAGGAGTCGCTACTGCAGACAGGCTTTACCTGCTGGTAGAAGAACAACATTGCATTTTCATTGCAAATGTGATTGCTGGTATTTCCTGCGTTTTGTGCTTTGGTAGCATCCTTCCAGTACCTGAAGGGGACCTACAGGAAAGCTGGGGTGGGATTTTTTATAAAGGCATGTAGCAACAGGATGAGGGGAAATGGCTTTAAACTGGAAGAGGGTAGATTTAGACTAGATGGTAGGCAGAATTTCTTTACTGTGAGGGTGATGAGACACTGGGACAGGTTGCCCAGTGAGGCTGTGGATGCCCTTTCCCTGGAAGTATTCAAGGCCAGGCTGGATAGGGCTGTGAACAATCTAGTCTAGAGGGAGGTGTCCCTGCCTATAGCAGGGGGTTGGAATCAGATAGTCATAAAGATCCCTTTCAACCCAAACCATTCTAGGATTCATGTGATTCATCACAGGTACACTTTATATTCAGAATGCTCTATGTACATTAGATTTCATTACAGTCTTAATTTCCTGCATTCTGTACCAAAGTTAATGTAGATTTCAAACAACCTTTAGAACAGTTTTCATCAAAGCTTCACTTGATTAAGATGTTCGCTGTCCTGTTTTGTACTGGGGTGTTTTGGGATCATAAAAACACACTGTAACTGTTGGGATTTGTAGGCCTGTTCAACTCGTGTGGGAGGGGAATGAGTTAGCACGGGCTCACACCAAAGCCCTGTGTGGATGGTACCACAGCTGGACAGCTCAGCACTCGAGTGCATTAAGGTCATGAATGAGGTGCAACTGTTTCACACGCCTAAAGGAAGGAAAGCCAAGGAGTTGAGGGATTCTGAAGCCATGGTGCAGTCTGCATTGGCCAAGAGTGCATAAACGCCATCAGCCATGTAGTTGAGGAGTGCTCCTGGATCCGCAGCACGTGCTAACTTCTTACATGACAGCATTTGTCAGTAATGCTGGTGTCATTGGGTGTAATTTGGATGGGAGTCTCCATTCAGCTTCAAGGTGAAGACCCTTATGTGCATGTCCTTTTGTGGTCTGGATCCATCATATCTGAAAAGTCAGCCAAAGCTTTGTAATGAAGGTCAAGGTTCATTATTTCACCACGTTAGTGAAACACAGCTTTCTGTAAAACCTGGGCTAAGTTGCTCCACAGAGAACTTCCTCAAAGAACAACTGCGAGCAGTATGCAATTCCTACAGAGCTAAGAGCAGCCATCTAATGTCAGCATGCAGCCATGAGTGGCTTTGGAGTCTTCTATGAAAAAGGAGCCTGGTCAGTGCACAGGGCCTCAGTACACTGCAGGGAGGTGGGCGCTGCATGCAGGCTGCTTCATGCTGCTGCTGGAAGACCCTGCTCAGAGCTGCTCACAGTGCTGCAGGCATACAGACCAGGTGCTTCCTGAATGGCCAGCCTCGGGATGCCTTTTATTCCACCTCAGAAGAAAATGTTTCCAAGAATAATATGAGGCAGATCAGAGTTATCACATTTCTGTTATTTTGTTGTTGATTTTCAATTCCTGCAGATGTTTGTCTGAAAATCTGCAACATCCACGTACTTCTGATGAAGGAGCACAGTTTGGCAGAGCTGCTCCATGTCAGAAATAATCTCCGAAAGCAAATGTATGTGACTTAATACAAGCTTTTTAAACATCTGCCATTTATCTGCAGTCAGCAGAGGCGCAGTAACAGCGGGCAGCTGGGTTGTGCCCAGCACATCTCGGTGCGTGTGAGAGATCCTGCAAGACGTGTGTGGCGTTTCAGTGGCACGGATCCCAGTGCAGGCAGCAGTGAGGGATGCGGGGTGTGAGCGGGTGGGAGGGCACTTCCACAGCACTTCAGGCCAACCCAGCGCAGAAGCTTTTGCAGTCTGAATCAGCAACAGATAGCATGTAGCACAAGAGAGGTCCAGCAAAAGTTGTAGTGATGGCTTCAGTTTCACCTGAAAGGAACAGAGCAAACTGGAACTTGTAGCTGTCAACAGAAGAAGACAGGATTTGGTTTCAAGTAATGAAAATGTAAGTTGTGTTCTATCACGTAGAGTTATTTTCTTCTCCATGCAGCTGTATGTTAAGGTGTGATGGTGGGATGCTCTAAACATTCTATTGATTTTTCCTGGTGGGGTAGTAGAGTGTTACAAAATATAAAATTAAGGAAGAAATGATGCCAGAATCTAAACCTGGATTTCATTAAGAGGTGTTGTCATTTCACTATAAAATACATCTGTTACAATGTTCCAGAAAGTTTAGGCACACAATAGAGTAATAAACTGATTTTATAACTTGGGTAATACTCCACCATAGACTTGCTCCCCCCTGCTGTGTGCATTGTATTACCTCAGTACAGAAATGTTTGTGCACTGTAAGGAAAGCGGGTTGGTATTGCAGGCAGTGGAAATGTTTAGAACGGCATATGAGATGCGTCTTGTAGAGAGGATAGGCAGCAGCAGGAGCAGGCTGCACTGTGATTCACTGCAAGCAGTTATCTGGGCAGCGCAGGCCCCTTCCTCTGAGCCCGTGTGGCTGCACATCCCAACACCACTACTGGTAACAGCGGTGGGAAACCTCATGTAAAGGTTTCTGGAAACACTGATGCTGTCTGAGCAGAGCAACAGCACCAACGCCAGCAGCCCTGGGACGAAGCCAGCGCATCCCCTCACAACACCGTAATCTGGCAGAGATGTACTTAATGTTGTCTTCCACATTTCCTGCACAGACAAATCCCTTCCCTGGCTGTTTCCTGGATTAACACAGTCCCATCCTCAAACAAGACACAAAGAGGTCTGAGGAGATTAGTATCTACATGGGATTGACACGGTCCTGCTCATGTGTTCATGGGAATGTTTCAATGAGTAAGTATTAACAGGTGAGCTTAATGCTTGTTCCAGTACCTCTCCCCTAACTATCCATTCTTCTCTCTTCCCATGGAAGAATAATGAGAGTCATGCTTTTTCTTCTAAGCAGAGAATTCCAGGCAATCTGAGTGTCTGAGCAGGTTCCTTGGTATGTTGCTCTTCAGCTCACTGTACATCTCTTTGAACTTCCAGCCTGTGGCATGCGGAGTTCCTCCTGACAACAGCAGAATGATAAAGACAAATCTCACACACCAGAACTGACATTTCATTCTCTTTTCTGCCCCAGGATCAGGTCTTAGCACTGAGAAACTCCTGGGGTCTGCAGCATCTCACACCAATTCTATACTGACTGCATATCTGTTGGGACACACATCCTCTGTTGTCAGAACACAGCCACAACAGCAGCCATGCTTTATTCAGCTCTGTTCTGGGGCTCCCAGAAGTGTGCAGGAAGTTTCTGAGAGCAGTGCCATATCCTTCATAACTGAGGGAGATGTCGTGTGATCCATTACATGTGTCCTGCTTCCAGAAACATCACAATGAAGAGTTGAGTGAAACTTTTCTCCAGAATAAGTAATTCCATGTGGCAAGCCCTGCTGAGAGTAAAGAAAAGCTTCAGCACCCTGAGATCCATCTGCATCTCAGAAATGCCTTTTCTGGCTCAACGTGCAATCCAGGAAACAACTCTGTCACCTTTTTTTGCTGCTTAATACCAGAATGTTCTGCTGGTATAAACTACCTGCATCATTTTGAATAGTACAATGTAGAACAGAATTTCCCTCTGAATGCTAACTGCACATATTGTAGTATCAATCAACTTGATTTTTTTGTTTGTTTGTTTCAAGGAAGGAAATGTCCATCATGGGGAATTTAAAAAATGTGAAGTTTGAGCCCAGGATGAATTCTGACAGCTTGGTTACCATCAGCCCCTCAGAGACGCAGCTTAGTGGAAACACTGACGTAATGTCCACGATAGCAGTGGGAATATTGCCAGTGAAACAGAGAGTCCCGGGGGCGTAACATGAGGCAGAATCACAGTGGTTCCCCACATCACCACTTCTTTGAAAATAAACTTGATAGAAGATTTGTGCACACCTGTTCCTTTGACTAAGAAGGAATGATCTCTTTGCACACCGGTGACTATTGTTATTGGTTGTATTACGTTATTACATTACATTTTGCACAATGCAAAAGGTGCTGGGGAGATCTACAGGAAGTCAAAGATAGCCACGCTGCGGCCAGGGTGCTGTGAGGGGGAAGCCACTGCTTTGCTCTTCTTGTGTCCCCTGCCACATGCTGCCGTGACAGTCCCTACCCACTCTTGGCTGAGCTGGTGGTGATGAGCTCTCCACAGACATGTTCCAGTGAAATGGATCAGCGTTGCCTGCGTATTTCATTTGTTTATGATGATCTTACTGATCTTGCCTGCAATGGGGAAAGAAGGGTTCATGTGTGCAGCTCTGTGGGCACACCAGCGGGGCAGAGGGAACAGGGATAAAGGGTGGCTTCTGGGCTGTGGCTGGAGCCAGAAAGTGACATCTGCCCAGAGCTCGTGCCTTCTGACAGCAAGCAGCACAACGTGACATCCTGTGTGACAGACTGGGACATTTCCCACTGCAGTGTGCAGTGCTCCCTTTGTTTTCACAAGATGAATGTGAAAGAACACCATCCCCAAAAAAGTGCCTCACTGAATCGCTGGGGCAAGTCTTGCAAATGAAGAAAAGAGAAGGAAAGAAAGCAGCTATTTGAAAAGACATGGATTACTGAAAATGATCTCAGCTTGACAGTACTTTGCAGTCAGCTTTATGCTTTGTTGTTCCTGTTAAGAACGTTAAGAATGATTCAAATCCATTTATATAAAACTTCAGGACATAGAAGGGCAAGAGAATGGCTCTTCTACACCTCTTAGATTAGATTTGTGCAATGAAACACTAGAATTTGCTCTGGTATTTTGTTTGGGTGTGAGGAATGCAAAGGCATAATAATTACCAGCCAATGCGTCAATTTATTGCAGTGTTCAGATTATTTAGAAGACAGATATCACTGAATGCAACCCTTAAAGTAGAGGCACCAGAATTTTTAACAAAGCAAATAATAGAAAAGAGTTACCATATATGAAAGAAGGTGAAATTCTTAAATACAAGTATTGTGAAAGTTCTACTGCTAGCGTTGAACAATTAGCTAAGCATGATGTTTTGAAAATATAGAAGTGAAATACTGAGAACACAGGGCACAGTTATTGCTAAATTCTTACATTCCATTTCTGGTGTATGAGGCAGATGCCAAATGCTGTTAAAGTGCAGCAGCTCTGCTGCTGATTGCTTGTTTCAGGCTTGGGTCTGTCTTCCTCTGGAGCAGTGTGGAGCTCCGGCCAAACATGCTTCAGCCAGGAACGGAAAGGAGATTCAGGAAGGATTTTGGCCAAGTCCAAGGCTGAAATGATACACTGTAGACGTTATGAATTGGTTTCTGATTAGAAAGCATGAAGACATGACAGAATGAGAAATTCACAAGTGTTGATCCATCTTGGGCTGCAAATGAAGCAGGAAGATTTCTGTGTTCGTGTTCTTGTAGTTAGTCCTTGAACTACAGCCAAGGGATGGAAACAATTTGGCATATGAAGACATTACATATTTTTCACGATTTTGTGTTTACACTTCAGAAGATCTCTTTGGTCAGTCATGGAGAGGTTCTGACTCCATCTTGGACCCAGGATACCTTGACTCAGGTGAACACATCTTATCCCACTTTCTTTGAACATTTTTTCTTAAGTTGGGAATTTTGCTAGGCTCAGCTATAGAAAGCCACCGAGAATGGGCCATGCACCTGCTTCTGGGGGTGCTGAAGTTTATCCTCCTTCTGTTCTCCATGGGGTGTGAGTCGAACAGCTCCTTCCTCAACGCATGCACAGGATGCTGACAGCTGAACCGCAGGAGATTATATGTTTTCTTCAAGCAGCTCAAACAAGTCCTTGTTCCTTGCTGGGACTGCAATCCCATGATCCCAGTCATTGGATCATAGGGTCATATAATCGTTTGAGTTGGAAGGGACATTTAGCGGTCATCTGGTCCAACTTCCCTGCAACAAACAGCTCAATCAGGTGCTCAGAGTCCCATCCAGACTGACCTTGAGTATCTCCAGAACAGGACATCCACTGCATTTCCTGGGCAACCTTTTCCAGTACCTCACTGCCCTCACTGTAAAAATCTTTTTTACATCCAGTCTAAATCTCCCCTCTTTTAGTTTCAAACCATTTCCCTTTGTCCTATCCCAACACACCCTGCTGAAGAGTCTGTCCCCTTCCTTCTTACAGCCCCTTTAGATGCCAAAAGGCCACTTCTTGGTCTCCCTGGAGCCTTCTCCTCTCCAGGCTGAACAGCCCCAGCTTTCAGCCTGTCCTCACAGGGAATGTGTTCCATCCTTTGGGTCATTTTTGTGGCCCTCCTCTGGACATGGTCCAACAGCTCCATGTCTCTCCTGTACTGAGGACTCCACATCTGGATGCAGTACTCCAGGTGAGGTCGCACAGCGCAGAGCAGAGGGGCAGGATCACTCCCTCACCCTGCTGGCCACACGGCTTTGGATGCAGCCCAGGATACAGTTGACTTTCTGGCAATGCTACTTCTTACTAATACCACAGATTTAAAGGAAGACTCCCAGAGAAGAAGAATCCTGCTTTCTTGGCTTTAAAAAACAACAACAACAACAACAACAATGTTTAATGCAAAGCTACCATTATTTACTGTCAAACAATAAACAATCCCTGTGACCTCGTAGGGCGGTATGTGCCAGTATCTGCTCAGCAGATGTGAAAACCTCTTGCTGGGGCACACAACAGAGCAGGGTTGATGAACCACAGCTGTGGGAGCTGACCTGGGAACCCACAAAGCTGAAATGTGGTCCTGTCACACCAGCATGATTCTAGGGACAAACTAGGATGGAAAACCACTCTTGCTGAACAGATAATTCAGTTCCTCTGTTGTCCTCATTAAAGCAAATAGCACAGTTCCCCCCCCCCCCCCCCCCCCCCCCCCCAGAAATTATTTTGTCTTTCCCTGAAGGGTTCTTAAAATATCCGTAACACAAAGCATGAATCATGGAATTTGGTCCTGCTGAGGGCAAGGTAACAGTATGAAGGATATGAGACAAGGTAAGTTTTCATTGTGCTTTACAAGTGCTCACAATTTACATCTCATCGGCTTCAAGGACTCTGCTGGTGATATTTCCTTCTTCTAAGAATAGAGGCTGAAAGTATTTTAAGAATTCTAGTTGTCGTGCAATTAATAGCGTAACACTTTGTTCTGAGTAACAAGATTTGCTTGTTTTGAGTGCTAACAGTATTTTGCATGTAAAATAAGAGGGGCAGTGGGGAATGTTTTATTGCCAGCGCTTTTCCTTACAGGGGTATGAATCACGTACATTCTTGGCAACCAAGCTCAAGTTCACAAGAATGCTCAGTTTGATCAACTTCCTTCAAAATACAAAGCTCAAAGTAAAGAGGAAAGCAGAGAGAAAGGCACTTGGATGGGTTTCCATGCAGTAGACATTACAAGATGGACATCCAAGCAGGAAGACAATAAATCTAGTGTGCAAATTGTTTTGTCCAAAGCAAATCACTGACTTGCTGTTAAAGGAAGGTTCAGACTAAATTAAGAAAATAATACTGGAAGGAAAAAAAAAAGAAGAAGAAGAAGAAGAAGAGGAAAAGAGCCAGGGAAAAGAAAGGAAACCCTGCCAGTCTGGCAGACATGGTGGATGTTGTGTCAAACATTCGTTTATTTCCTAACAAAACAATGTGAGTTTTCAAGAAAAATTGCTAGCCTTCCCTTCAGAGTGGAACATTGTACTGAGCCATGAAATAGCAGAATACAGTTAATTTAATTTAGGTGTGAGGAAACTGCCCACTGTCAGGCTGTGGTTTCATGTGACTGAGGCTGGGGCTGATGCGAGACTTTCTGGCAGTAGTACAGGGTCGCACCGTTCACCAAGGTGTCCCCACTGGCTGGGGAACCATGCTGGGGAGATGATGGCACTGGAGATGACAGAATCACAGAATATTCCAAGTTGGAAGGGACCCACAAGTATCACTGAGTCCAGACCGTCCCTCCACACACGAACACCTGAAATCCACACTCTGTCTGAGAGCGCAGTCCAAACTCTCCCTGAGCTCCGGCACTCGGGGCCGTGCCCACTGCCCTGGGCAGGCTGTTCCATGCCCACTGCCCTCTGGTGCAGACCCCTTCCCTCACCCCCAGCTGCCCCTCCCCTCACACAGCACCATGCCGTTCCCTTGGGCCCTGTCGCTGTCACACAGAGCAGAGCTCAGGGCTGCCCCTCCACTCCCTGTGAGGAGCTGCAGCCATCCTCAGGCCTCCCCTCAGCCTGCTCTGCTCTGGGCTGAGCACATCAGGGGCCTCAGCTGCTTCTCACACACCTTGCCCTCCAGACCCTTCATCACATTGGTAGCTCTCCAGATTGTCCCTTCTGTTTCAGCTGTTTCCAGAGGACTGGTTTTCAGCTAGATGGGCTCGCTGTTCTGGTTCACCGGAGAGCTGCCTGTGTCACTGTGTGACATACTCAAGTGGCAGTGGAGGCAATAAGGGGATGGAGGGTGTTGGGGAATGACCACAGCTGGGTGGGCATCCCCTCTGCTTCTCTACTTCCCCACCAGCTCCAGGCTGTGACTCTTTCGCCCCCGCCACTCCCTTCGGCTCAGAAGCAGCCAAAGGGCCACTTCAAGGGCCAACACAACTGCTTGTTGGCTGGAGTGTGAACAATCCAAGCAAAAACCAAATTATTATTTGGTGTCAAATTCCCAGTTTTCCAGGTCAGGTCACCCTGTGGTTATGCAAAGAACTGTGCCCTGCTATAAAAGTATGACTGTGAGCAGTGGTGGAAGATAAGGAGGGAAGCACTGCTCCCCAAAATCACACATTCCTCCTGTGCATCTCAGTACCTCCTGATTTGTCCTCACTCCTCACCCCCGTGCTCTGCCCCCGCATCACGGGGCAGCAGTACATCAATGTGCTCAAGATAACTGTGAGAATGTCAAACTAGCACGGGGCTGCTGCCTTCCTGTGCAGGGCATCCCCCCAAACCTGTATGTGCTCAGTGAACCTGAATGGGAAGAAAAAATTACTGGGGAAGAAAGCGAAGGTTGAGGCTCAGAAGGGCTGAGCCAGGCCGCAAAGGACCACTGTAACTTGAAGCAGGGCCCCAAACTGCAGTAATGTCAGTTTATAATAACCTGGGCATCACAGAATTGCTGCTGTTTGTCTTCAGATCATTTTCAGTGTATTACCTGCTTCTGTCTTGCTCTGTAGTGCCCGAGCAGCAAGCCCAGTGCTTCCTCTTCGATTCCATAACCTGATATGCTGCTTATAACGCAGTGAATCCCATGCTTTTGGGACAGTGTGCATTTGCTGTGTATTCACCACACAACTGCATCACACAGGGCCAGAGCAGAGCTTCCTGGTCAGGTTTCCGGCACACGTGTTGGACAATAGGTCAGCACAGGTCTTGGGGACGTGTCCAGGTTTTCCAAACATGCAGCCGTCCCATTCAAGCTACAGTATAATCTTCAGAAATCTATGCAAGCAATTTTTTTCATGGTCAGAAAAAGAAACCCCCTAGAAAACATGCATACGGGGTAGCCTTGAGTGAGAGCCTCGAACACAATGTGAAACATTTGCCCAAGCTGCCGAGGAGAAATGCCAGCAACTCTCAGCTCTGGAGTTTTTAAGACTGGACAAACATGTATCAGAGTGAAGAGGGACAGCCTAAACCAGATCCTTCCCAGCCTTACATTCCTGTGATTCTCTGCAAGGAAGGACTGGTATGACACTGCCCTGGCACAAGGAGCAGCAAGCACAGTCTGTTCTCTGCTCTGCAGCCTGCTCTCCTGCACCAGCCTCTTGCTGGGACCAGTGCAAAACCCAGGGCAGACGCCATGCTCAGCCCAACAGGGCTGCACACTGCAAAAAGGATTTGTATGCAGTGAGACTGTGCATTCATGCATGAGGGAATTTGCAGAGGCAGTGGTGCTCTCCCATCCTAATGCAGAGAGAGGCTGAAACACGATGAGGGTTTTTGTCTTTGGTGTTTTTTTGTTGCTGGGTTGTGGGGTTTTGTGAGGTTTTTTCTTTTTCAGGATTAAAATAGGCAGAACAAGAGTCAGTTGTTGTTTTGGGGAAGAGGAAAGCGGTTGCTGTCAAAACGTTTCACCGACTTGGCAAAATTGCCAAGCTGGCCCTGCCTGCAGCGCGCACCGACTTCAAAGGGTTTATCTTGAATAAGGATTAGCGGGAGCCAGATCGCTGCTTCCTACACGCATTCAGCTGAGGGTAAATGATATGCAAGCCAATACCCAAAGGGTGTGTTTTCCTTCTGAAGCCAGCCACGTTGCCAGCACCTCTGCCAGCAGCTTTGTGGGATCGATCTCGCTTCAGAAGCATGCGTACGCCCAGAGGCAGCGCGGCTGTGACCCGGCCCCGGGAGCGGGCTGCTCGCAACCACAGCGGGACCGCAGCGAAACAGCGGGGCAGGCCCCGCTCCAGCAGCGAGCCGACCGCTCGCAGGGGTGTGTGGCTCTCAAACAGGATGCAGGCTGAATAACCCTCCATTCCTGAAGAGGGTGGTCCCCGAAGGTCAGGGCTGCCTTCAATGGGGTGGCGGCGTGAGAGGAAACTGCCTCAGAGGGTGCTTTCATAATGCTCGGACTGTGAATAAATTCAGCTTGTTGTACTCCAGGTTCCCAAGAGTTAGTCATCAAAAACGTGAATAGGAGAATAAGGTTAGGAAAAGAACAATTCTGCAGCTGAACTTTCATTCCGGGATGAATGGGGTCCCTCTCCCTTCCTCCTTTGACTTCAGACAAAGGGCTTTGCAGGCCGTGTAGGAATTCTCTTCGCTGCCTAGGAGGAATGTGTGGCAGTAGGTGACACAAACATGGGTAGGGCACAGCTCACAGCCACGGGCTGAAGTTGGAAGGGGCCCTGCTCAGGCAGGGTCAGCTGGAGCGCGTGGTCCAGCGTGTGTCCTTTGGCTTTTGAACATCGCACTGCAGCCTCTCTGGGCCATGGTGTTCCAGCTCTGCATGGACAGGCAGTAACCAGAGACGTGGTGTCATTGTAGGCCACTCTGACACCTTTTGTCACCCTGATAAATGACTGAATAAAAGCACTGTATCACACTACATGTGTGATACTGACTCTGGTTCTGGTGAGTCTAGGTATAAAGATGTGGGTCAAGGTTGATCCGTGCTTTACCCATTCACTTAATTATGGAAATAAGACAGTCAAAGAGAATGTTGGGTGCTGCACAGGACTAACACACTGTGGTCCTTTGGGACCATCCTTGACTCAGGACAGAACCGACCGCTGCTCCAGCAAATGCTCCATTTAATGTAGTGGTAGGAGGCCCAAGGGCCTTTGGACCTGTCGCAGCGATACATCCAGAGAAAGGGACAGAGATATTTCATACTTCAGGACATAACGATTTTTCTGGGAGTATTTGTCTCTCAGTGCTCCAGAAGGTGGAGGGACAGACAGGGTCGTGCCTTCTATTCTCATGTGTCCATAACAGCACTTTGCCCTGACCATCACTGTTACCGGGGCGTCTGTCACTGCTGGAAGGAGATCTTAACTGAGATCTCCACTGAGGCACATTTAGGCTGTCCAAGGCAGCTGTATGTTGCTCAAGCTAAAGTCACTGAAATGTTTCAATTAACGAACAAACACAGTCTGTCGCTTTCCTCTGTGTGACGCAAGAAATCTGTCTGCTTCCTCCCAGAGCACAGTACAGCATGTCTGTGCCACTGGCTACTATAATTATGAGGGGATAAGCATTTATATGGCACTGTAAAGGTGAACTGAGTGCTTTGCAAATTCAAAAACACTAATCTCATTCCCAAAGAATTCAGAGTTAAACACGGTCAAGAAAAAAAATGAAGCAGTTGTCCTGAGAAAAAAAATAGGTCCTGTGGAGACAGAAAATCACTCAGGCAGAAAGAGGGAGAGGCCAGGGGCTGGGGGCATGGAAGCCACTCTGAAACACAGGGGCCTCTTCTCCAATCTGCTGTGGACCTCATGGATGTGGCCAAGAAGGCCAATGGCATCCTGGCTTGTGTCAGGAATGGTACGGTGAGCAGGACTGGGGAAGTCATCCTGCCCCTGTACTCGGCATTGGTGAGGTCTCACCTCGAGTACTGTGTTCAGTTTTGGGCACCTAAGTACAGAAAGGACATGGAGGTGCTGGAGCAGGTCCAAAGAGGATAACAAGCCTTGTGAAGGGCTTGGAGAATATGCCCTACGAAGAGAGACTGAAGGAACTGGGGCTGTTTAGTCTGGGGAAAAGGAGGCTGAGGGGAGACCTTATTGCTCTCTTCCAATATCTGAAAGGTGCTTACAGCGAGAGCGGGGTTGGTCTCTTCTCACTGCTGACAGGTGACAGGATGAGGGGAAATGGCCTCAAGTTGCGCCAGGGTAAGTTTAGGTTGGATATCAGGAACAACTTCTTTACAGAAAGGGTTGTTAAGCACTGGAATAGGCTGCCCAGGGAGGTGGTTGAGTCACCATCCTGGATGTGTTTAAGAACTGTTTGGATGTGGTGCTCAGGGACATGATTTAGCGGAGGGTTGTTAGAGTTAAGGTAGTATGGTTGGGTTGTGGTTGGACTCGATGACCTTTAAGGACTTTTCCAACCTGAGTGATTCTATGATTCTATGATGATCTTTGGGAGTCAAGGAATCAAACTGTGTCTAAGTTCTTCTCTCTTTAAAATTGCTATCACCTCACTGTACACACATGCAGCTACCGAAATAAATGCAGGCTACAGAAGAGTGGATGGGAGGAGCCCAGAGGTGCTGTGGCAAGAGAGCTCGGGAGGCTCTCAGGAAGCAAGGGAGGGGAACAGGGCAAAAAGAGAGGAAACTCTAAAGAGGAGAATGCTCCTTGTGAGTGAGGAGGCAGGAAGCCGGTGAAAGGATTAAGAAATGAGATGTGTCCTTAAAGGATGGGGGAAAAGAATGCAGATTAACCTTTAAGTTAGGCTAAAGGAGTACAGGAGGACCTTCAGTGTAACTATGCAAATTACAGCTACTGAAGCAAGGAATGGGCAGAGCACGTAGAAGGATTGTAGGCCTGGTGATAGAAAAGCAAGGGCCACTTTGAGAACATACTAAGACATTAAATAAAAGCTTCGGATTAGACCTTGAGAGCTTGGTTATAAGAAAGAAAGGAAAAAACACTGCCCCAAAACTAGAGGAAGTACTGAAAGCAGATTTAGTGAGAACTTTTCCTTTTATATTTGAGAAAAACAAAAAAAAAAGTAGGTTATAGGAGCAAGGACTTTGGGAGAAGAAACGATTAAAAACAACAGCAACAACTGCAGGGGTCTTAAACTGTCAGTCATGGACAAGACATAAAATCACTTCCCCACCAGAGGAAGTGAGGCAGAAACTGGAAAGAGCGCGGCACCATCAGTAGTGTGGTGTCTGAGGAGCCTCCAGACAGACACCCAGCCCAGCTGCACCAGTGCAGCTGTTCAGTGTCCCCTCTCCTCAGCCAAGATGAGTGTTTACAGTAAAAGGGCACAAAGTGGAGAACTGCATTGGCTGTGAAATGCTAAGTGGCCAAGGAAATACTCGCAGCACACAAAAGCAGAGAAACCCAAGTTTGCTTGGGTTTCACAGCATTGCACAAGGCTTCTTAAAAAGCCCTAACTTTATATTTATGCATCTGTATTGCTGTATTCAGGGGATATTTAAACAGACTTGGTGTGCACAGAAGCTCATGGCATATCCTGAGCCTGCCCCGTTGCTACATACCCAGCAAGGGCCTGGCACCGTAGTGTGTTAGCATTTGGAGTTACATGTGATCATATGGGAAGGGGAAAACAGATGAAAGAGAAATAAGACTGTTTTTATTAGGGGGCATGGGGAGTAACTGCAGATACCTGAATTCACAGCACCTGGAGCAAGACATGGCCGGGGCACCAAGATTTGTAGTCACGGTGACGGATAAACAAGGGCCTCTTGAAGTATTTTTCAGCCCTGGTGAGAAGGCGCTTGAAAACAATTTGTTGTGACTGATGCATCTCTATTCACTTTGATTTACAGGATATTAATAGTACTATCTTTGGGATTCTGGTTTTCTAAGATTCGCAGAAGACTCATCTTATTTAAAATGTTACAGCATCAGGCAACTTGTCATTCTCATTATGACCAAACTCTATTTCAGTTATTTGCAAATCACTTCTTATCCATCCTGCAGTTGTAGTGATTGGTGATGAATAAAACCACCCCTGATACTGGAAGGTTGTTTTTTTTTAAATTGTAGTCTTCAGATGTTATGAGCCCTTAACACAGAATGCAAAGGTAACATAAAGCAGAGACCAAAAGAAAATAGCACAAATTTGTAAGTGTGTCTAGGATTGCTGTGGAGCTTTTTAGACAAGCAAGTGTGTAGTGGTAAAAGCAGTGGCTGGTGTGGGAGGAGAGTTCAAAATAGCTGTAGGCTGAAAGACTGTGTGGAAGACCAGGAGAAAAGCAGTGATAATGATGGTCATCGAACAGGGATACACAGCTGTGAAACACGTTTAGAGTGAAATGTCTTTCAGTTTGGACACTGTTTTTGAGCCATATTACCCTCTGATCATATTCTAGTAGAGCATTATGGACTGTTGGAGGTTTTTCACATTCACAGTCTCCTATGCAGATGTCACTCAGAATTTCCCCACTACCTTTTAGGGGCTGTAGGCCTGGGCCCAACTTTACAGATGACAAGACTCAACACACAATTTTATGTTTCTAATGCAAAGGGCAGACTATGGAGGTAGTTGCCCCCACCCATCTGTCCTGATTGTGATCATACTGATCTGTAGGGTTCAGGCCATGTCACTTTATTCATGCAGTTGACTGATCTCACAGAAAACAGTAAATACTTCACTCAGTTTTCTGGCATCCTTCTTTGCTGATAAAGACATGTAAACAAGTGCAAAGCACACAGGACCTCAGCTCCCAGGGCACACAGAGGTGTGACTGTAGCTTTTCCTCTGCTCAGTATCTTTCTCTCTCTTCCAAGAAAATACGTGAGGTTTGTTGGCAGGGGTTTTGTATGCTGCTTTGAGGTGCCTTGACAAGCTGTCACTTCGCTTCCTTCCTGCAGGCAATCCAAACAGGAGAGGCTGTCTCTGGAGCCCCTCTCTGGCTCTGAGCACCTGCCACTTCTGCTGGCAGTTTGAGCAGGAGTGCTGGGCTCTGGGCTTACAGCACCATACAGCTGTGACAGGTATCCAGAACAGGGCCAGCTCAATTGGCACGACTGCTATGAAAGGCAGTTTATTTAGGATAACGAGACACAGCACTAGGCTTACAGCACAACTGAAAATGACTGTGTGTTAAAGGAGTGCCAAAGGCAAGGAGTATCAGATATTCTGCAGATTGCCAAGGACAAGACTTAAGTCTTACAGATATGCCCTAGAGCTTTGTGTCCAGACAATGGCCTGGAACCATGAGGCTGGACACCCCTTCTCATGCATGACTCCTCATGCTTGGCATCCCTTCATTACTTGTTTACTAAGGGTATGACCCAATGGCTGCTCACAGTCTAGGAGATGAGGATTCTGCTCCTGGCTTTGCCACTGAATGCTGCGTTCCTTGTGAACATTCATGTAGCCTGGCCGTGTTTCTCCTGTGGTCTGCTCTGTCTGCTTTATCTGTAGAGGTATAATCACTGCTCTAAAGAAGGTCTCTTGTTACGTATTTTTAAAGAGCAATTGGAGTTTTCAAGTGCACCATCACCTCCTGCAAGATTAACTAATGCTTGACCCATGCTTGTCTGCAATGTTCTTGCTTAGTGGCTGTTCCCCACGTGTGGTTGCCTTGTATTAACATGGCTTTACTTAACTCATGGTCACTTCTGTCACCTCTTTCCCACAGTTCCATACAAAAGCAGACTTCATAAAAACAGAGACACAAACAGTTGTTTTTAAAAAAAGCTCATCACTTCTGTCTATAGCTCACCTCTATGCCAGTTTCCATTGTGGTCTGATTCAGTGTGTATGGAATATATGAGTGCACATAGTTAAATCTCTCTTACAGTTTGACTTTCCTGTTTTATATTGGCTCTCCCTTCTTCACTGTGCATTGCTGATGTCAATCTGCAATCTGTCTAGTTCTCTTCCTCTGAACTGTGTGTCTTTTTCTTATCCGCAGTTGTACTTCCATGCCCATCTGTACTATTATTTTAATTATCTTTGAATACACATTAATAGTACTTCTGAACACATGTCAGTGCCCATTTTTTATCCCATCTCTTCCTTTACTCTGTTTTATGTTCAGTTTCCTCTCAGGATTTAATCAGTAGAAATTATACACTATTATTATCTTTTCCTTTTGAGCTGATTTAGTCATAATAACAAGGCTTACAGGGAAAGAGCCAAGTCTTGTTGAAAGATCTGATCCAAAGCTCATTACCATGGTCACTATTTTTCTGATAATCTTCCTACTTTATTTCCCTGCTTCTATAGACTCTGTCAGATCTGCTAACATCTTAGAAGAAGAATGCTTTCCTCTGAGTCCCACATCTAGCCTAAGAGGTGCATTATGTTGGGAACCTAAAATGTGCCAAAACGGTATTGATCCGACACTTTCTTGCAGGATGTCCTTTTCTGAAGTATCGCTTTTCCTTCTATTGCTTCTGATAAGGCAGCCTATTAGAAGTGCTAACTTCTGACTCAATTCTACCCTTTGGGTGGAAGGGAACCATTTATAAGTTTGTAAGTTGGGATGCTGGTAACATATCTAGTTTTAATTTTCAAGGATACTGGACTGACAGCCCTGTTGAAATCCTTGGTTAGTACCTTTATTCTCTCTAGCAGTAACTTCAGCCTTGTCTTAGGACAAGGAGGATCTATATCAGTTTCTAAGAGGCAAACACCGTGAGGCTTCCTGAAAAGGTCTTGGTGACTTCGCTCTGAGAAGGGTTAGGAGTAATTGTAAAGTTCTTGTGAGTCACTGTAGTTTGCAACTAAATGGATATCGGTTCCTAACTAACCCTGAGGATCTGAGCTGTGCGGTTGTGTGCATCCCCTCTGCTGTGACAGTTGCATCTGTAGGACATTTTGCTGACAATCCTGATTAATCATAGAATCATAGAATGGCTTGGGTTGGAAGGGACCTCAAGGATTATCAAGCTCCAACCCCCCTGCTGCAGGAAGGGCTGCCAAATTAGCAGACTTCCATCAGGTTTTTCTGGTGAGCCATCTAGTAGGTACGTTTCTTCTGGTGCTTTCGGGAAATGTGACATTTAGCTTTACTGACCAGGCATTAACTGCAAGCAGGTAACTAAATGAAAGTAATCACTTTAAAGAAAGCTATTTGGGCTTCTTTTGAGTAGATTACAGTCTCTGTCGTGTGAGTCATCTTTGTTTCTTCTCTCAGGGTTTTATCTAAAATATCTCAGATTTCCTTTATGTGTGAGCTATTCGGTGGATAAAGCTGTGTGTAATTTTACTTTGACATAATAAGTTATGTCTGTGTTCTCATGAAATGAGACATCTTTTCTGCTTTCCAGAGTTTATGTTTCCTGTAAACCAATTAAATCACAGGAAAGAGATTTCTTCTTCTGTATTCCAAGCTGGTAACAGAAAACAACAAAACACTAGGTTCAGGTTAACAGCTGAAAAACATTAAATGCATGCTTTTCTTGATAAACTCACTTGAAAATATGTGTAGTTCATTATAAAGATGGCAGTATAAACTCCCTAGCAGTCAATAGTTTTTAAATTGTATAGATCAATCTAACACAAAAAGTAGATAGTAGATACTTTAAAAAATAATTAGTTTTCTAGTAGCTAGAGCTACAAAGGACTTTAATACCAGATCATCAGAGTAGGTACAGTAAATTATCAGAGAAACAAATACAGGCTTCCTTTAAATCAATGCCAAACTATGCCAATGGGCTTTGAGGCATCAATTTAAAATAATGATCACACACAGAAGGAGCTATTCATCCACAGATTTCTTAGTCCTTCCAAGATGTGGGAATCGTTCAGTTTTCCTAACAGACAGGGAAAATGAGATGCAGATGCAAAAAGATTTGCCAACAGTCCCAAAATGTGTGAGTGAATGGAGAAAAGCTGAAATGTGCTGCCTTTAGCTCCACAGACCTCATTACCACTGGCACCAATAGGAAATGTTCTATTAGAGTTATCACCATTTCGAGGTGTTGGATGGTCTCTGTATGGTTGCAAAACATTCTTGCACTGATGTATGTAAGGGCAGGGAGCAGTTTATAGTCTCCATGGGCCACACGCATGGCTCATTCCTCCCCACATGCCCCGTTGCTGCTTTCCCATCCCATGCTCCTCTAGGAGCTTCCTGGTCCCCAGCTCTCACCTTTGTACTAGTGACTCTGGGAATTCCTTTGGATTTTCTTCTCCCATATACTGGAGAAGAAAAGTGCCTCATTAGTTCCCTCAGGGCTCCCCACAGTTCCCTCATTTTTTCCTGCTCTTTACCTCTCTACACAGGCACTTTGTACAGCTACCCTTGTCCTCACCAGTTCCAGAGTCCCTTGCATTTTGCACCACACTAGGACTTGTATTCCTCCCACACCTTTTCTATCTGTCTGGAGAGTGAATCATTTCTGCATCTGCGGCAGGAAGGGCAGAGCCATGCTGGGGGTATTGTTTATGCTGGGAGAAGCTGACAGCAACTGTGTCAGACCTTTGATGAAAAGACAATTACAGGCCAGATTGATGGCTACTGGATGCCCTCACCAGATGCCAGGGCTTCATATGTCCTGCATTTCCCCCTTCTCATTTTCTTCAGAATGAGAAGGGCACTGCCTATGGATGTGTAAAAACATTTCCTAACAGTTTGGAATTGGTTGGCTGTGGTGTTCAAAAGCCATCTGCACTGCATCTGAAGAAAGGAATGTCACCAAGCTGACTGTAAGGACTTGAAAAGTTGGCCGACTGATTCCCAAGTGGAGAACACAGCTGGCTGCTGTTGGTGAAATTCCACACAGACTCACGACATTCCTGCTGCCTTTCAGGCTCTGGTTGAAGTCAATGATTGACACCAAGTGCGGGGCTGGGGGCAGAGTACATAGGAACATGGATCTTTGTGAAATTTAGTGTTGAACGCTCTATATGAGGGTCATAAAGGCAGACCGAGCATCCACAATGCCTTTGCCAATGAAGTAAACCTGAGTTTGTGCTTCCTCTGCAAAGCTGAGTCAGTTTCAAAGCAAGCTTTGCCCTAATTCACCCATTTTGTGTTGAAATCAAATTCCAGTTCTTATATTCTCTACTCATTTGCCATTAAAAACAAGTTTGATGATAGATCTCATAGACATAGTCCTGATAAAAATAAACAAGCTTATCTAAACTGCAGTTAGAACTTAGTTTTTCACCTACCCAGTTACTGAACCTGTCTTTGTCTGCCATTAATGTTAATTCTCACTACCATTAAACATACACATTATATTTACTCACAGGTTGGGTTGTCTATGCTGTGTTGTACTCAGAATGCCTGTTTCTAACTGGTTTAGCGTTGGAGATTTGGGAAGAATGATTTCCCAGTATCACTCTGCAAACAAAATAGATGTATTAAAACAAGAACATGTCAGTGATGTTTACCCTAGGTCCCTTTTCCTTGCATGTTGTTCACTGCATATCAGAGTAATTTGGTTCTAGACATTTCCTAGTGAAGGATGTTGCTGTCAACAAATTCTTTGAGTATGCTCACACATATATGTTCATAATTATGTCGTGTGTGTGTAACTCTAGCAGACAACCAGACATATCTGATGATCTTGCTTTATCTTTCACAAGCTTCCTGAATGAGTTCAAGGATTTGTTGACAACCACTACTGCGTAAAGAAAAGATTCATCCACACACATCACAATTGCTTGGTTGCTAGGAGTATTTTTAGCAGCATGATTTGGTAATTCGTTTCAAATATACTAATTTAGGAAGACTCACACCTTTGCCCATCTAACAGTGATACAAGAGAACAGGGAGGGGAGAAGGCGATTCACTGCATTTAATGGGAGAGAATGGGAGAGAGCTGCACAGAGCTCCTGCTTCTCCTGCTGTCTCAGGTGGGTGGAAAGAATGTGGAGCCATGGAGCTGTGCTCTTTCCCACCATACCTACACAGCACAGCAGACAGCTGCTCAGGCAAGTCAAGAGCTGGATGCCGTAATCATCATATGTCCAGCAGACTCACTCACTTTAGTGGAGCCATGAATAAACACACCGACCCTTACTCATGGCAGATTATTATCTCGTGGTCTAGCTGTAAATGGATTTGCCCGTACAGACATATTGTGTTGCTCTTTTTATGTGCATCTTTCCCTGTGGCAATACCTTGTTCGGTAGGACACAGCTGGGATGAAAGACTTGATGGATCCACAGTCATCCCCAAAAACATAGAGATCAAATCATGTTCTCACAGAGCTGTTGTATCATGCTACAACCCAACCAAATTCCATTTCCTTCATATTTTCAAGTAACTTGATTTTTATCAGTCTGATTTTCTAAAGGCAGAAACAGCCTGAGGACTTCTCTTATAAGCAGTGGACCAGCTGAATACAGTTACTTTGTGGAAGCAGATGCAGTCCATCTCTCCTGTACCTGCTGCTGCTGCTGCTGTTGCTGCTGGGAATTCAAACCAGCAGCTCTGTGCAAATGCATGAAATTCAGAAAGTGCAGCTGGCTGGAACCAAGAGGTGAAATAGTGCAGCTGAGTTTAATTCCCAGGTGGATTGGAATGTTAAAAGAAAACAAACAGCCTGATGGAGGAAAATAAATGAAAAGATCTGATTTACCTAGATGTAAGAATGTGGATGACAACCAAATCTTATGAAATAACACATTAGCAGAGAGTAAGCAATTTTTATCTGGATGCTATTCCTTTAAGCTAGCCTGAATTTTGTTGGGAAAAGGTCTCAAGGCATTGAGCAATCTCTGGTTTGGGCAATCACGTTGCTATGCTTCATCGGTTAAGCACAACAGTAATTCAGAAAATGAAGCCATGCTGCATCTGTCATATCATTTAAAATTTACTTCAGTATAGCAGGTATTTGAAGATTGCAAAATGAACCACATTATCCTGCAGTATTCTGCCAACACTGGAATCTGTTCTGAACCTGATGGGTTTCTTTAGCTTCCTTAGGAGGAGCCAGAGGTTTCCTCCTTCCCCCACCCCCTGCAATATATTCCAGTCAATGACACTATTGAAATTCCGACAGTAATTTATATACAGTAACTGGCTGCCCTCAGATGAGACGCTAAACAATTCCTGTGCAGCAGGCTGCATTTTTTCTTGTGAAATACTGCAGTCTACTTGCCATCACATAACATTCACTCCCTTCTCCTTCCACACATAGTTTTTAAGCACTATTGACAGTTTGCAGGAAGGACATTAAAAAAAAAGGATGATAAACAACCTTAAGGAAATATCCTCAGATAGGACCATCCATAGGTAACATTACTCACAAAAATAGTCCCCGCAGCTTAGAAAAAAGAAAAGATAAATATACCTCCCATCCTAGAAAGACAGTTAAGCATAGTCTTCTCTTTATGCTTGCTCTGTTGAAGGCAGTGGGACTGCGCACATAATTGAAGATAACCATGCATCCTAAGTGTTCACAGACCAACATGTCCCCTTCACACAGCAAAGCTTTCCCTGCTGAGCAGAGAGCCTCAGCAATGAGTCAGGCGGAGAGCTCCTACTCCCAACTTTGCAATGGGATTTCAAGGATTTTGAAGTTTTATTTCAGCACAGGAGGCTTCTCCCGTGTTAATGATCTAACTGTATATACATTCGTACAGGGGAGGTTACTTTTTGATGTTTTTACTCCATGTTAGCATTCCCTGATTATTGCTAGTGTCCTGCCCCTCTGGGGGAGCCTTCCCAGATCCAAACATTGCTCTGTTTTGTGGGGAGTTGACAACTAGTTGACAACTGTCATTGTTACAGATCAGAGAGATACCTAAAATCAGAATACTTCATGAAAAACAGGCTCGGATCCAGGCAGTTCCATTTGTAATGAGCTCAAATATGAACTTTGCATCCAAAAATCCTTTTGCAGCTTGGGCCTGAATTTTTGATCCAGATGTTAATTCCCTGGCTGTCCTCCTCTGGCACTTCATAACTCCTCTTCTCCTCCTCGTGCGTGAAAAAAATACACTAAAAATAAGTAACCCCCCCCCTCCCCTCGCAAAAAAAAAGTCAGCCCCAGCCCTTAGGAAGATAAGACCAAATCGGCATCGATGTCAAGTCTTGCGTGTGTGTGCATGATTTTAGATAGAAATCCAAGGACTAGTAACAGATTTACAGCAAAATTTATGATTGAAACGAGTTTGGGGCACACAGAGAGCGCCGATGGCGGCGCCTCAGCCCCGCCTGCACCTCCCCACAGCGGGCACTGCCACTTTCCTCATAGCCTCTTTCTGCCCCCGAAACCCTCGGCCAGCGGATTGAACGGCACAGCCAGCGCCACAGTTGGGATGGCGATGCCAGCATCCGTTGGAGACCATTTTTAGGGCTTTCTTTTTTTGGTAGAAAGTTGGTGTGAATCCGTCGAGTTGAAGGAGCGGGGGAGAAGATGGCGAGACGGTGAACCGTTCGCAAGACGGGCGAGGTTTTTGTGAGGTAGGGAAGTGCCACATGGTGCCTGTAAACACAGCGAGGGGTGGACGAGAGACGCCTCCCGCCGCCCTGCGCGCCCCGCCGCCTCTCCTCAGGCAGCCTCAGCCCCAGCGGTCGTTCCCGCCCCGCCGCCCGAGGCCCCTCCCCCCGCTGGTATGTGGCGGGAGGGGCGGCGGGGGGGGGGGAAGAGTGGAATGACGCGGGCGCGCGGTCACGTGACGCGCGAGGAATGCTAACAATGTAGCGAATGTCCCGACTGCGCCCCGCACTGCGCCCGGGACGGCCGAGGCGGACGGAGATGGAGAGCGGCCCGCGCCGTCGGGGCCGCCGCCGCAGCGCTGCGTGACGGAGCCGGGAGGGCACCCCGAGGAGGTGAGGCGGAGAGCGAGGAAGGGCGCGGCGGTGCGGCTCTTCCCCCAGCCTGGCCGCCCCTCGACTTCCACCCCGGATGCTTCGCTTCTCTGAGGGGAAAGTTAGAGCCCGGGGCCCGGGGGAGGCGGGTGTCCCGCGCGACGAAGAGGGGCGCGGGGGCGGCTGTCGCGTCCCGTCACCCCGCCCCCTCCCCCCCCAGGCCTCGCCGCTCCGTCCGGCGCTCTCCGGGCGCCGTGTGACAGTCCGGCGCGGGGAGACCCCTCAGGCTCGGCCGCGGGACCTCCACGGGGCGCACGGCCGGGGCTCCGCTCCTGGGAGCTTTCCGCCCGCGGGAGGAGCGGCTGTGGGGCTCCGGGGGCTTCAGCCCGGGCCCGACCCTGCCGCGGGGCTGTGCGGAGGGGCCGAGCTCCGGCCCCCGTCCGCCTCACCTCGCTCCGCCGGGCCCGCGGCTCGGCCTGAAGGTCACGGCCCGGATCAGCGCCTCAGCCCCGGCCCTGCCCGCCGAGTGCGGCCGCAGCCCCGGCCGCGGGACCCGCGCGTTGGCGCACAGCGCTCTGCGTAGAGCCCCGGGACTGCGGCGGTCGCTGCTGGCCGCGTCCCGCAGCGCTGTGCCGGGCCGGCGCCCGTGTGTTGCTCTGGGAGCCGAGCGCTGAGTTACTTTGGGACGATTTTGTTAGCAGGAGCGAAGGAGAGGGGAATGATCTTGGGAAAAGCCCTGCTTTAGCTTCTTGCCGCTTTTAGCACGCGTACACTTATAAGGGGGAGCGCGGTTTGTAACACAGTGAAATTCCTGGCCCCTCTTCCCCGGGTTAGTGTTAGACCTCAGCACGAAGTGACCGGGCTGTTTCCGTGCATTTCCGAGCCAAAAAGCCCAGCGCGATGCCAGCAAATTGAGAGCGAGAAGGCAGCTGCGTCCGTTCCTTAAAACTCCATTCCTTCCTTCTGCAGCCATCAGTAGTTCCTCACCGTGCGGTCGCAGTTAGAGGCTGGGAAGCAGCTTGCCGGCTCAGGGTCTGGGACTTTGCTCCTGAAGCACAACTGAGCTTTAGTTTCTTGCCGGTGTCCCATCCCACAGAGCCACTCGCATATGCAGCCTGTTGCTGAATGAAGAAGCAGGAGTGAGTAGGCAGTGCTGCTGGGATGGCAGACTTCAGGATGTGAATTCAGTGTGGCTGATTGGTTGCTCCCAGGCAGCTATTGGTATTTCTCAGATGAAGAAAAAAATCTCAGTTACTCAAAAATTGTTCTGACTTAGTGTTGTTAAAAATATTTGAAATATTATTTCTTCACAGTAATAGGCAAACTTCTGATTAACACAGAACATGTAACATTTTGGCAGGGAAAAAAAAAAAGTCCCTATTAAAAAAACCCGGCACCTTAGAAGTATCTAATCGGAATGGCTTGAAGTTCAAAAATAATTCTGAGAAATCATTTCTCATCACAGCAAAAAGGCTATGGATATATCTATGCTGTAGGCAAGGTGAGTTTTAAGATTCAGAGTTATCTAAGTCCAAATGTGCAGTCACAAATCCTTAAACACACCGTTTCTTTTGAGGCATATAACCCTTTAGTTGCATGTAGACTTAAAATAGCAGGCAGTTTGTCTTTCTTTGTAAATTACCTGTGATACTTGATGTCCTGATTTCTTGTTTGATCTTGAATATCTAGTTTAAAAAAACAACCTTCTGCAAAATATGAAGCACATCTACAGTTCCAAGTTACTGTTGTTGCTGTTCTCATTTGTACTGTCTGAACAATCAGCGTTGCTATCTAGTTTAGCTGTGCTGTGAATGCAAGCTGCAGAAGCTGCCAGCTGGCTTGACCTAGCATTATTAGACTCAAGCCTAGGCTAAAGGTCACAGTGGTTCTTTATGTGAAGCATGTGTGTAAGTGGGAAGGCAGTCCTTTGTGGCAAAAAGGTGGGGAGGGCTGCAGCTCTTCCCGCACATCCCAGGCCTGTGGGCTGGCACATGGTCTGAAAAGAGGAAGAACAACCCGGATTCCTAAACCCAGCCATATGGTGCCTGCTGCTGTCAGGAAAGGAAGGGCAGTCACAGATGACTTAATTGCTCTGTATCTTTCAAGTGCTAGCAAGTTATGATGTAGTCCTTAGAAGGCTGTAATGCTGTTGTGCTTTTTAACACTTTACTAAGGCTGTGTGCTATTTGTTACTGAGTTCTAAGTAGACAAAATTCCATCGTGACCCCTCAGTTGGTTTTATCTTTGAGCATAACAAAAACATATTTTCTTGCCTAATAGCTGATTTTGCAAAAATATCAAAATTTGAATAGTGCTGTCACTTGCTTTAAAACAGGTGAAGTGTTTAAAGCAAGTGATGTTGATAAGTGCCAATGTGTGTTTGTACTTACACCACTTACTCTTATATGAGTTAAAGTTGCAGGAAATCCTTATAGTGCTGAGTCAAGAATTCAAGACCTTTAATATGTAATAAGTAATCATTAGATAATTGTGCATTCAAATGTTAGCAAGAGATTTACATGGGTCAGCACCACCTCCGTGCCCTTCTTTGTGTGCTCTCCAGCAGTTTGATCCTGGAGCTCTCACTGTAGGTCTGTACTGCTTTTCAGCTTGGATGGTTCTGGGCTGGGCTGCTGTTAGGTTGTGCAGAAATTTCCCTGGCATGCTTAGTTAAGAGCATAAGACATAGACAAGGACCTAAGGGGATCAGTCTGTGCTCCTGTATTTCAAAGTGCTGAGCTATTATAAAGGTCTGACTTGTCTGTAATTTGCCCTGTGCTCAGTTCTTGGTTTAGAGGAGAGCTTGACTCTCTTGACAGTAGACCCCGTGCTAATAAGGAGGTGATGATGGACTTCAAGAGGTGTGTCCGGACTCCTGACCTTCACTTAGTAATCTGTTTGCTTGTCTGTGAGAGGTGGTGGTAAGGGTATACAAATGGTTGTTTTGTTGGGAATGCTGTAGCTGTCACAGGAACAGTTACTGCAGTGAGTGGAGTGTATGACTACAAAGCTTTCTGGAGAAGCTTTCCATTATATCAAAAATAAATACTGCAGGCAGAAGTGAAGCCCCTTCATAAAGAGGGGAGGAGGGCTGAGAGAGGAGTTTCACTCTACTTCTGAGTGACCAACAATACCAGTGCTGCACCAACTTCTGTGTTTGCAGCTTCAAAACAACTGGACAAAATTCTGACCTTCTCAATGAGGCAGCTGGAGCAGCAGGGGAGTCATTTTGCAAATGCTGGTACTGATGGCAGAAGCAAACTTGTAGCATCAGTAGCATGTGATGCTGCTTTTTAATTCTTTTTCTGAAATGCATCTTTATATTACATTTGGCATGTAGAATAACAATGCCACGAAGACTCAGTAAGTAAAGAATTTTGATTACCTCTTGATGCTGTAAGGATGTCGCAAGTTGCAGAGTAGCTCAGTTCTACTCCCTACTTGTATAGCTGTCCTCTGCTGCATATCAGAAGAGGGGTGTGAAGCTGTATCACAGCTGTGTTTCAATCTTATTTGAGCTGCCTGAGCTTCTTCAGCCTTTTGTGCTGTTAGTGAGTAGCTCCTTCCCCATGTCTTTTCCTGTCAGGCACAGTTAAGATATATATCACCCTTTTGATTCCCCCGCCCCTGCACCCTTTAAAAATAGTAATAATACAAAGAAATAAAACAAAACCCTTCTTCCAGTTCCAGGGAGAATTCTTACCTTCAACATTGGCTAGAACATTCATGTGGAATGGCAAAATACCTTGTCACTTTGTTATTGAAATGCTAGAAGTTGCTATGGTTAGAATCATCAATATTTCCATTATAAGCCTTTTTCGTAAACTCTTGAAACTGAGCTCAGCTCGTGTAAAACAAACAAGATCTTAAGTGGGGGAAAAACGTTTCATGAACATAGTCTTCCCTAATTATGAAACAGGATAGGCTTGTCCAGGATTTGGTTATGCAATGGGATGGGAAACCTTCCACAATTAGGTAGTGTATGAAATTCTCAAGCTTTATAGTTTCTGAGGTTTTTATTTTCATTTATTTTCAAAACAAAGCCTTAAAGAAAAATGCTTTTTTTATTATGTTGAGAAAGCCTTTTGAAATCCTATTCTTGAAAACAGATAAAGTGATAATCATCATTAATGGGAATCCAGCTGTGACAGCTTAATAGGCTAAACTGATTCACTTTCACTTGATTAATTGTCATGCTGTCCCTTTGGAGGTGTTTACAATATCAACTTAATTACACGTGCTTTCTGTTTTCTTTTGTTTCAGACACCATTGGTCTGTGAAATGGTGACTCCAAGGATTTTCTGTAGGAGATGTGAAGATCGTGAGCTGAAGTGAAATGCTGGTGGAAACCTCCTGAGGATTTTGCCATTTCTCTTTTTCCCTTTGAAGGATTTATGTTTACAAGAAATTGATACCATTAAGCGACGCTTTTTAGAAATAAAGTAACTAAAAAAAACCTACCCAAGAATAAAGCTGTATTTATGCTCAGAGAAAACTGGATTAACAATGAGGCCAAAGACTTTTCCTGCTACGACATATTCTGGAAACAGCAGACAGAGGTTACAAGAGATTCGAGAAGGTTTAAAGCAGCCATCCAAGTCTTCAGGTCAAGGACTGCCTATTGGACCAGGCAGTGAAACTTCTCTGGACCCTAAGATTTTAGTAGGGAAGGATGCTGCAAGGCAGCAGCAGATGAGACAAACGGCAAAGTTTGGACCTTATCAGAAAGCTCTGCGAGAAATTAGGTATTCTTTGCTACCTTTTGCTAATGAGTCAAGCAATACAGCAGCTGTTGAAGTGAATAGGCAGATGCTCCAGGAGCTGGTGAATGCAGGTTGTGATCAGGTACGTATGAATTCAAGGAGAGCAAAATTGTCACTGTGATCAAAATAATTTTATGCTTGGTCCTGAGGTCACAATTTTGATGGTGGTTATCAAGTTTGCTGGTTGAAAAAAATGTACCAACTCTTTTGGCAGTCATGTTGCTGTGTAAATAGCTGAGCAGATGAACTTGCTGTTGAGAGGCATGTCTAGTGTGGGGTTAATTCGTGTTATGAAGATGGTTGTGGTGACCTGTAGGACTTCTGTGAGTTCCTAATTTGTTGTATAAGGCTTGACAGAGTAGCATGTTTTTTTTTTTCTTCTCAGTATGGTAGCAAGTTTTAGCTGTGAGTATTAGGGTGGAATTCTGTCTAATACATATAAACTCCATTCACTGTCAAAAGCAAATGGAAGAAATGATGTATGTGGTCTTTGAAGAAGCTCGCTTGCTGTTTGCAAGAAGCAGGTGTAATTGACTGCATGCCTTTTCTTCCTTACCTTCTTTGCTTCCACCAAGGGAGGGTAGCCCTGTCTCAGATAAGGAATTCAGCACAGAGATGCTTGTTTTTTATCATCCTGAGATGGGTGTTGGAATAGAAGGGCTGCTCTGAAAGTAATGCCTCCTATTTTGTTATCTTGGTCCGCAGCATCATTGGCAGATGTTGGTGGTAAGGCAGTAGAGGTTGAGCCTTCCCACCAATACTCCATTGCGTTTTATTGCTGTGCAACAGATGGCAGCAGAGGGGCAGTCTGACACAATGGTGTCTGACACAGAAGTGCATATGAAGAAAAAAGTGTGTCATTGAATTCCTCCATGTGGGGAAAAAATGGCACCCATTGACATTCATTGGCCATTTGCTGAATGTTCACAGAGACCAAACAGTGGCTGTGAGCACGGTGAGGTGGCGGGTGGTGCATTTCCACAGTGGGTCACCTCCACTGGTGCATGCTGTTATGAGCACAACATGAAGGCTCTTGTTCATCACTGGCAATAATGCGTAACTAATGGTGGTGACTGTTGAGAGTGAGAGCACAAATTCTCAGCCACAAAACACTAACAGTGTTATTGTGTTCTTTGTATCTGTTGTAGTTTCCATGGAAATGAATAGGAGGCATTGCTTTCAGAGCAACCTATGTATGCTCTCAATTAAGACCGTTCACCTGGAGTAGATCACAGCCTTTTTATGCTTAGCTGCACGTACCTTGGATGTGCTTTGAGTTTTGGTACTGACTTTTACCTCTGCCCAAGAATAGCTCAGAATGTCTCTTTTGAGAGAAGAGTGTGCTGTTCCTGGTTCAGGTTCTCATTGCTGAAGGAAAAAACTTTTCTTGTGTGACTAAATTACGGTTGTTTGTCAAACTGAAACAGTTCACGGTCCTTGAAGTAAACTATGTTTAAAACTACCATGCTTTCTTTGATATTTCCTTGATTTCAGAATTTAACCTCTGTTCGTTCATGACAGAAACTTAATCAGTTGGCTCTCCTAGACCGTATCCCAAGCCTGTGTAACAAGGCAATCTGCATTTCTTTGGAGCTATATAGGCCTTGATTAGTGCTGTTCCTATTCCGTAGAGTTTATGCTGTGCGAGGTTAATCAGAGATCGCAGAGCCAGTGAGAAGTGCTGCAGTACAGCTGAACCACTTTCCATTTCAGTGAAGCAGGATGCTGTAGTGAACAATAATTCAGCTTGTGGAACTGGAGTTTTTGCTCTCATCTTAAGCATGCCATGAAAACAGTGTTTTTTAGAATTCTACTCTCCAAATTTCCCGAGCTGTTCAGGATGAGAACACTCCCTGTGCACATGAGCCAAGGTTAAATGAGCACAGCTGGATTCTGGATTGGAAATGTGCATTTATACATGGACAAATCATTCACACACAGAACAAGCTTGTTGAAATCTTGGAAAGCATTTTGAGCGCACTGCAGCACGCAAATGTGAAGCAATGTATAAAACAGAAATACCTGAGCACCTGTTAAAATGTCTTGGCGCTAAGCATAGTGTAATGCACTATACGTGCAATATTTTTAGCCATTTTGCCTTAAATGTTGATACAATGGTTTTACTTATTACAGAGCACAGAAAATGAACATTGTTCTGATGCAGAGGTTGTTTGCTACCTTCTTAACTTGGTTGTGCATTTTTGTGTTTTTCCTCAGTGGCTGTGATTGTTCCATCTTAGCATTTAGCTTTCTTCCCCAGCTGTGACTTATTACATGGGAATGGATTTACTGGGGCTAACCCTTCGGTGTGTTTTGAGCTCAAAACATAAGCATAAGCAGGATCACATTTGGCTAGAGACCAAGCAGGGATTCCGAAACTGGATTCTGGTGTCTGAAAGTGCCGTGTTTCCTGATGTGGGTCCAGGCCATATGAAGCTTGGTCCTCTCAGAGCTTTGTGAATGAGTGGAGCTTCTTGAGTTGGTGTGAATGGTATCTGGCCCTGGAGAGTGGTGTAGGGTGACAGCCCTGATTACTATATCTAGATTCTTCCTTTCCTCCTGGTGCCTTTGCTGTTTTGAATTAACAATTGAACTGTTTCGGAGCATAATGTGAAGTAATTTCATCAGCCGTTCCAAGCTCCCTTGCTTGTGAATCAAAACTTCAAAATCACTAGTATGGGGCCATCTTCTGTAGTCCGTTGGACAGCTAATGGATCTCCAGCTGGGCAGAGTAAAATCAGCTTCACTTTCTTTGGGGATGGTTTTATGTACATCTGGACCCAGTGCTATCGTGAGGCTGGTAAGTGGGCTTTGCTGCCTTCTTTCCCCTCTGACTTGGGCTCTTTTTTTTATATTTATTTTTTTTCCCACTGCAAACTTTCTCAAACGCCAGAAAGAAGTATGTGAGAGTGGAAGGACTTCAACCTATGGATGGCCCACTTTAGCCTTCCCTTCCTCAGCAAGCCTCAGAGTATATCTTACCCTTCCTGCCCTGCAGGTCCTGTTTTGCAGTCTACTAATCATATGTTCAGTGGTTAGAAGCGCCTGAAGTTGATGATTAGGTAGGTGAAGAAGCTCTAATCATGGGTGTTCTAGGAAGCATGAGAAACTATAACATTCAGTTATATGACTCTAATGTTAAATTTGATCATGTGTGAGCTCCATTTTCCAATTGATACTGTTAGGTGTTGTAGGTGATGTTGTTGGGCAGTAATTTTGGCCGTGGTGGTGATCTGTTCTGATGTACACTGTGCCAGGATCAGCATTCTTCTGTTTATTTATTGGGCCATTCTAAGGATTTCTGGGAGGCTGGAGGGCAGTGGTGGCAAGGAATGAGGACTTACATTTTTAACAGTGAGAAAATTGGTAAGGGAAGGTGCAGAGAGAGAGGTAGGATTAAGATCAGTTTGAAATTGTCTTAATTAAAGAAAAAGGAAACATCATAATCTTTTATTCCTTTCCTCTTGCTGTGTGAAAGACCCACACAGACAGGAAATTGGTTATAGGCTGGCTGGTAGACTTAGCAAGTACACAGAATGTGGTGAAATTCGCAGAGTAAATACAAAGCTCGTGTCTTTTGGTTACAGTCGTTCTCAGTGTTACACGTGCAGACATTCTTACAGTCAATTAGGAAATTGCAGGTGTCCTTTTGGATGGCCCGTGTTCCTTCACAAAGGTTTGTTTTCAACTGTTTGTATTGCTTATGGTTTCATGGTGAGGTTTGGCTCCAGAAACCTTATGGGGAGTTTGCTATTGACATGGCAGATGCCAGGATTATGCTTTTTTTTCATATAAAGATGCAGACAATTAATCATAGTTCTTCTGAAACAAGTGGAGCAGCTTGTCTGTTCTTTGGTGAAGTCATCTCTTCAGCAGTAATTATCTAGTGAGTACTGATCATTTTTTGATTAGAACAGCACAAATTGTTTTGAGACTTGTAGAATACAACTGCAGAAAGCCTGACCTTATTTGTTGCAAAATCTTGAAGCCAGAAGGGCTGGTAGTAATACCCTGTTATTTCCCAAATACGACTTCTTGGGCTTGAAAGTGTAACTTGCAATTGCTGCAAGGGCAGGAGGGCACAGAGTGTTGCTCCTGCAGGCTGAGAAACCACTGGAATCACCTGGGGCAACTGGACGGCGCTCGGGTGCGGTGCTAAATGCAGCTGCTGTTGTGCATTGAGTTCTTCTAATGAATAGATGCAATTGAGCATATGATCAGTGACATTCCACCAACCTGAATGGGCTGTACTGTACTTACTGTACTTCCTCCGAACATAAACAGCCGCTGACATTGTAGTTTAGAGTGGGCTGCAGCAGTTCTGGATGAACTGAGGAATGTTATACATCTGTCAGTTCTTTTCCTCAAGCAGACCCTTTATCTTTGAGCCATGATGGATGTTTTGAGTGAAGATTTCTAGACAACTTGATTGGGCAGCTATTTTTAACAGTGATGCTTTAGGATTTTTTCAGAGGCTTCATATCTCTGGGAACATGCAGCACGTCCTATACCCTGAACAACTGTGAATGTGAAGCATGAAAGTCCTTGTACTTCACTTCTTCCAGAGGCTTTTAATAAATCTCTCTGTAATAAAGCTTGTACACCCCACCTGTGCTAGTATCAGAACATTCAGAAGGGGAAGATCTGTGCTTTGGGCACTAATTACAGTGTATCTCACAGAACTGGAGTGGTGTTTGTGAATACTGTAATGAGTACAAGAATATCAAGCTGACCATCTTATCATCTACATTACACTGAGTTCTTGGAATTCAGGTTGTAGAAGTATGTGGGTTGGTTATTTTTTCTTCTTGCATTGCAGGATTGTCTTGATCTTCTCATCATGCATTATGTCCTTTTTGTTGTTATGTATGTAGAACTAGTGTTCCATGTCATAATTGCACATAATCCTTGTCTTTTTGGTAACATGTTACAGGCAGTGTGTAGCTGGGGTTTTGCTTCTAGTAAAATACCTTCTGTGATGTATTTGCTGAAGAGGTCAAGCCTAGAAAAGGCAGCTTACCTTCAAGGTGAAGGTTGGTGAATTCTGTAATAGCCCTGAGTGAATGGGGGGGTTTATTTCATAACATTTGTCGATCCTGTGACAAAAGTCTTCCACTGTGATAAACTGTCAGAAGATTGTCTGGATAATTTGTCAAAGATATCAACTGAGTCATCGCAGGCTTCTTTTGCAGGTCAGGAAGGAGTAAGTATTTGTGGGTTACTGGAAAGGAAAAGAAAAAAAAGGTGTTCTAATGAGGGCACTCACTGCTGAATGCAGGAGGGGGATTTTATTTTAGTGACTGATGTAGATTTCATAATTCAGGCCAACAGTCTCCTGTGTTTTCTTTTACTACCTAATTTGAAGGTAGGTTGTTCACTCCATCGTTTCTGCTGGCTATTTCAGGAGCTTGTTTCATAACCTTTTGCTGTTGTTTCTTCTATTTGTAACCTCTCTTCTGTTTTGACCTTCTCCTTATTTCTGAGAAATTTCCAATGTCTTCCAGGGTTCATCCATCAAAGCTTGTAAGGGAGTGTGTTTTTTGTACCCACATGCGAGGTTGGCCCCTTAAGTCATTTCAGTTTTTAGCTGCTTCAGAAAACAAGTGGGTCCCAGGCTTTCCGGGGGCTGAGAGCAAGAGGTGAGGACTGTTCTTGAGCTGATACTCACTAACTCCTCTCTTCTATCCCTGTTCTTGTCTCCAACCTTCCTATCAGATGCTGTCACTTCTGATGACACTGCCTTAGTGAATATACTTAAATTCTCTAGGTGTCATTTTGCATTTCCTGCAGTGTATTTGAGAAAGGTATTCTATGGATTTCTTCTGAATATGGCTTGGTCCTGCAGAAGGGCAACAAATGATTCTGCCTTCTCTTGCTTTTTCACCTTGGAAGAAATGCTCTAGCAGTGACAGATGATTTCATGTGCTCCTTCTCATGACAAGGTGTGCTTTCTTGGCTTGGCAGCTGCACGTTGTTTCAACACAGAACAGGACTGCAGGACATCTTGAATGCTGCCTGTTATTCTTGTTGGTCTCCTTTCTTAGGCAAATTACGTAGAATGCATTGGGACATCCTACTAGAATTATTTGAAATGGCAACAGAAATCAGATACCAAATTTGAACTGTAGATCCATATCAATCTCAAATGACATTAAACTGGTGCTCTCTATTCTTGTCAGAAAATCATTCTTGCAGTTAATATAACGGTCTGAAATCATAAGTTGCTGTAGCAAGCTACAGGATTAACTCACAGTGGATAGTTGTATTTATTGTAATGTAACTGCTAGGCAAATTGCTATTAATCTTTGATGCCATTTCCTTTTTTATTAAAATCAGTAAAGATTTTGCATAAGCATTAATTTCAGTCTCCAAATAGGAAAGCTTTTGTAACCAAAAGTAAAGGTTGCCAGTAGCATAGCAGGAAGTTGCTATCACAATAGTATTAGGGTGTAACTATTCCTTTCACGTTTGTGTCATTCTCAGCCTAAATCTTTGCTGTTGTTTGCAGCATGTATCTGATAGTGATGTATGCTGTGGTTTTACTCTGAGCCTGGAAATCAGTATCTTTGCATGTGTATGTGGTTTTTTTCCCAAAAAATAGTGTTTAAAAAAAAAAAACTGAATGAAGCCTTGAAATTTGGAGAGAAATGTCGATAGGATTGCTTCATGCAGAGGCTTTTTATGTGGAGCTGTCCTTAGATTAGAAGTAACATACGATGTTCATTTTGGAACACTTTTAATTCAACCTCAACTCATTTAATTCAATTATTTTTTTGTTAGATACTAAACTAAATAAAAGTGTATTTTAAAGCTGCTAATGGAAATCACTAGGAAGTAAATAAAAGTCCCTGATTGCTTCTCATGTGGTATGCAGGTATGTGCCATTTACATGGAGTAATTTTTCTAAAGCATGGATAAATATGCATAGATGAGCTTAGAATAGCAAGCTGCCTTCTTTCTACCCCTCCCCCCCTTTTTTTTGGTTGTATTCACAGGAAAAAAATATTTTGAAGCTACTTTAAAGTTACTTGATCAGCAGAGCTGAAACATAAATAACTTGGAGTGGGGGGAGGGAAGGAGAGGGGGAAGAATTTCATCCATATCTTCTGTAGAAATACTGACATTGCCATGTATGTAAGCTTACAGTAACTTAAATTACAAGAGTGTAGCCAGGCATTTGATTACATAATATAATCTAATATGCTAAAAGAATCAAAGCTACTTTTATTGTATTTTATTCATAAAATATAATTGCCAGATCTGATTGTATTTGGCCAAGGGCAGAATGAAGATACTGTGACTCTATGCTTCCTGAAAACATGGTAGTGCTGCAGCTGTATGTCTGTTTTCTTGAGATACTCAGGATGCCAGCTGGGTTCTTAGCAGACCACTGCTGGAGGGGCAAACAGTGACCAGCACAGCTGTACCTGGGAGGTAGGGACAGGAAATCACCTTGCTATTACTCTGCAGTGACTGTGCTGTGTGACACAGCAGCAGTGCTGTTGGATCCCTGGATCAGTACTGTCACCTCCAGAACAGCGTGGCACTCCCTGCATCACAGCGCCCCGTAACATCCTGTAAGTCAGGCTGCAGCCCAAGTGCCCCTCATGGAATCACCAAGGTTGGAAAAGACATCTAAGATCATCCAGTGCAACCATTTACCTGTTAGCAGTATTTCCCAGTAAACCATGTCCCTCAGTACAACATTAAATGTTTTTTCAGCACCTCCAGGAATGGTGACTACCACCTTCCTGGGCAGCCCATTCCAGCACCTAACTGCTCTTTTGGAGAAGTTTTTCTTGACATCCAACTTGAACCACCCCTGGTGCAACTTGAGGCCATTCCTTCTCATCCTTCTGCTGTTACTGGGGAGGAGAGGCCAACCCCCACCTCACCACACCTTCCTTTCAGGCAGTTGTACAGAGTGATAATGTCTTCCTGAGCCTCCTCCAGACTGAACTACCCCAGTTCCCTCAGCCACTCCCCATAAGATTCGTGTTCCAGATCCCTCACAGCTTCGTTGCCCTTCTGTGGACATGTTCTGTGGACTCAGTGTCTTTCTTGCAGTGAGGGGCCCAAAACTGGACACAGTATTCAAGATGTGGCCTCAACAAGAGCTGAGTACAGAGGGATGATCCCCTCTTTGCTCCTGCTGGCTGCACTATTGCTGATACAAGCCAGGATGCTGTTGGCCTTCTTGACCACCTGGGCACATTGCTGGCTTGTGTTCAGCTGAGCATTGACCAGCAGCCCTTAACACAGTCAAGAGAGAGATGAAAGAGACCTTCAAGCTGAGCCTTCTTGGTGATGGCAGCTGCTGTTTTTCATACTTACTGCCCCATTGTGTATGTTCTCTGCTTGTCTGCTGCTTATAACCAAAATACTATTACTGCTGGAATATTTTTGACTTGCCATTGCTGGGTGGCTGGCATGCCTTCCCTGATGTAAGTGTTTCTGCTGAGGTGTATCTGTTGACCCGGTCTTTATGGGGTCACCCAGGTATAGCACAATAGAAGTGAAACAGATGTGTTCGGTTATCTTACCTTGCCATTTGGACTGTCATTGGCGGCTTACAAGTTGATATGTAAAAATCAGGTTGTACCCAGGAGATGCATGTGTTCGTGTGTGTGATGACAGCAGTGTTTGCATGGTACCAGCTGTTAGAAAAGAACTTAATCCATAGGATTTGTTACTGCTCTGAATGTTTCTTTTTCAGTCTAAGTAAACAAGGTACTGATGTTTGAGGCTGCATTCTACTTCCCTACGGTGCAAGAGATGGACTTCCCTGATTAGAAGTTTGTGCTCTTCATTTTAACTGAAGCCAAGCGATTAAAAATGTTTCCCTGAGAGGGAAAGGAAGAAGGGAACAGGAGAGAATATTAAAATAGTTTTTAGGGAATTATTTCTAGGTCAGTTCACTTTCTGAAGGCCAAGAACACCGCGTGCCAGTAACTTTCTGAATCAGGTAACAGCTGTGGCAGGACAGCCTGTGAAAAGAGCTGCTCTGTGCAGCTGTGCATTTAATTGTTCCTGGTGTATGTGTGCATATCAGAAACTGTTACTGCAACATGTGCCATCTTCTGCATGTTTAGAAAAAAATAATGCAACATCAATGCAAAAGAAGGCTGAGGTTTAAATGTAGGTTAAATAACTGAACATTTTGCGATTGTTTTTCATATCCTTTGTTCCTCTAATGCATGACTTGTAAGTAATTTGATCAGAAGTGTACAAAGATGCAGTGTATTAATCTTTATGTAGATAAAATGATAGGATGTTAATGATACTAGGTCGTAATACATAGAAGTTCCTGCCCTGGAAATGTATTGACTTTAGTAGGATAACTGGCAGTGTGAAATTACTGCTGTGTGCTTATATGGCTAGGTTTGACTTGTCGTCCCCTACTTATGAATCTGTTGGATGTGTGTTATTTCAAAACAAAATCTAGCCAAGGGCTCAGACTTCATCATTGTTGCTGCTCTGTAGCATCCTTCTCTTCATTTTTGTTCTTCCACTGCATTTAAAAGTAAATATATTCAAGGCTATTCTTTTTGCTACCTTCTGGTATCGAACTGGCTGTTCTGTTGCATTGTTTTCTGCTCAGCTGCTTTGAATAACTCCTATTCAAGATCTGTCTTGTTATTTTCTCCATGTGCCTCTGAATACCCCAAATTAATTGCACAAATACTTGCAAAGTATTAGGAAATAATTGTTCTATAGACTTCAACCTTGTTTTTTTTTAATGTCTAATGTGACATCTTAAGGAACTGTATTTGCAAGTGGACTTGGACAGTGCATCCCATATATTTTCATTGCTTCATTGTCTTCCATTTAGTGTCAGGATGCTGAGATCTGTGTTTAAATTGGGCACCTGTCCTACCTCAGCTTTCCTTCTAGCCAGGCTTACTCTGTTCATTCTGTGTTCCTGCCAGATGTCAGCCTAATAAAGGTGCATAATCTATTTCAATTAATGAACTGCAACCTTGGAACTATTAATACATGCAGAACATCATGGTTTATGGAAACAAAATCTGCCTGTCCCAATTAAAACATTAAGTCGAGACAAATCTGGTCAGTACTGAGCTGTTCTATTCAAAATCCAAATAACTGCTAAACAACGTCTGTTCCACCTTGATGAAACCTATTTTTTGGTTGTCCAACTCATTTTCTTCACCATGCCCTCAATGGATCTGCTGACTGCCTGTGTCATGCCCAGATGTGGGAGCAGGCAGCTGTCCATGTGCTGCAGCAGCCTGCACATCTCTTTCAAGAGCTCCAGCACATGCTATGTTATAAACTCATTTCCATCTCCTTCCTGTGGTCCTTTGTGCACCTCGGTGTGCCCTCCTATTTAGAAGATCATTTTATTGTATTCCCTAATGCTAGCACTGAGTTCATTAAATGCTTTCTTGATGATCTGTTTTGAAAAACCCGTGAAATGCGTGTGGTATTGCAGGCGTGGAGATGGTGGGGAGGTGATGCTGGTGTGGTGCTCTGCTGCACAGACTGGAGACCTGGAGGCTAGAAGATGTGTACGAGTGGGCAAAACTTAGCAGTTTGTTCCAGGGCACGTGTGAGCCAGTTCCCCACACTGCAAAAGCTCATCTGTAATGCCAGCAAATTCAAAAGCAAGCCACAAGAATTTTCTTTTGCGTTGGTTTTCACCCCTTACACCCCATCTCTGCTTACCGAGAAGTGAACCTTCAGGGGTTTTTAACCACATGAAAATAGCCTAGGAAAAGTATTTTTCAGAACATCTTTGGTGCTGTAAAGTCTGTAACAGAGCAGTTCTCCAGGAACTTTTCTGTGGTATGTGTTAGAAACTGCTGGAGGTTGAGAACTGCTGCAGCAGGTCCTGCTCCATGCTGACAGCAGACCCAGGTGCTCAGGGCAGGAGGTCACCTCTTGAGCCTGGGTCATATCCCTGCAGGAAGCAGACGAGGACCTGAGCTGCAGCACATCTGCGCCAGGCTGTGGTGCTGGAGGTAGCTCTGCCTTCTGCCAGATTCCTGGAAGGGTCAGAACGTCCTGCTGCCTGTTAGCATCCCTAGGAATGCTGTTTTGCGCAATGAGCTGTGCTTTGTTTGACGATAGTCCTCAGTTTTTGTAAGGAGATATTTCCATTCTCCTTCCTTGTGGAGGGGAGTTGATGTGCTCACTTCCTCTCTCCCTTAGCCTTGGAATGGGCCTATTGCTCTGCACCACACAAAGCCCTGAGTCAGACTGCCGAGGGACCATCATCCCCCTGGCATGCAAGTTTTGGAGCCCACCAGTTTGGGGAAAATCTCACTCCCAGGCTACCATTCTGCTTTGTTTTGCTACTTTCATGTAGGATTGTGGTTACCTGGTCTAAGAAAAGGCTCCATGGAACTAATTTTTAATTTCCCTTCTTTTTCTTTTTTTTTTTTCTTTTAACCAAACACTGAGGCTATGGCAGCTAATGGGTAAAGGAGCTGTTACTGCTGAGGAAGTTAAAATGCTTGGGAATTGCTGGCTGGCAACAGTGAGGGCACAGGAGAAGCACGGTGAGGCTGGTGCCCTTGCTGAAGGGCAGGCAGGGAATGGGTGCCTGAGCAGTGTGCAATATTTGATGTTGACTTTGGGAGGAGGGCAGCTGGGCCACAGGGCTGGAGCTTTCAGCACTGAGAGACATCTTCCCCCACGTGCCCAGCTTGCTGACTCTAAAGGTTCCGTGTTGCTCCATGTTTCACTCTGCTTCATGGTTTTTGTGTGCTTGCTGCCTAAAGTCAGGGTTAACCACTCATCTGCCTATGTGTTCTGCTCACAGGGCTGAACTGCTTTTTGGTACTGTGGATAACTCCCTCCTCTATTCCAAACCTTTTGTTTCTATGCTCCTTGCAATGGTTATTTTTGCTGTTGGGAAAATAAAGGATTTGCTTTTCATGTAAAAATAGCTTTATTATTTCCATACGTGAGTAGCAATTGGGACAGGCGTATTTCCAGGTCAGCGTAGAGATGGGGTTGGATAGCAAAATCTTCTGTTCCAAAAATGGGTTGGAACCAGTAACAGTTCTTGCTGTACTGAACAAACCTTGCTGGCTTGGAGAGGAGCGGGATCCCTTTTTTGGGTGCGCACACAGCATGCTGGTATTCTTCCACTTGGGAGCAGCACCCAGCATGGCCATAGTGAACACTTTGCTCTGTTAAGAACACAGCTTAGTTTTACATTTTTCTTGTCATCTTTATTATTTTTCTGTAATTGCAGGCATGGTTTTTGAATAAAAGATGGAGAGTTTCTTAGGCTGTAGCCTTGAAAGTATGGCTGAGCAGAGCAGAGTGCCTACAGCTGTGAGTGCCTAGAGAAGCTGAGCAGAAGGGATGTGTGCAGGAGCAGTCTGTGTAATTCCACAAGATTGTGCTCGGTTGGGTACTGAGTAAATAAACGGTCAATGTGCAAACGTTGGATAAAGTTGCTCTGTGCTTGTTTAGATTGTCCAGCTGGACTTTGGATTTTGTTCTCCATGGGAGCTGGCGTGTGAATCTCTCATGGCTCATTGTCATGTATTTCTTGATTTATATGATTATGGTGTACATCTTTTCCATATTTTGCTAGTCCATATTTTTTCTTCCTTCAGTCACAGCTTAGAGGTCTCTTTAAGGCCTTGAAAAGCTAGTCAGTCAGCTTGAAGTTTCCCTTTATCTTCACAAAAATCACTACAGAAGTAAGAAAAAAGCACAGAAGGGGAATTAAAGGCAGCATTGAAAATGTTCCTTCAGAACAGAAAAGCAAATTTAACACAAATAAAAAATCTCAGCTCTGCTTCAGAGTTGCAAACTCTTCTATTCACCAGAGAACTGTTAAAGCTAGTCATTTTTGGCATAGTATCGATCAGGGAAGCGTGACAAAGTGCAGTGGAATGCACTGAGCTGCGATCCAGCCTGTAGTGGTGGATGACTTTAGTGCATGGAACATTGCAGGAAGTGCTTGGGGGTGGGGAGGCCTTTTCTTTTCCTCAGCTGCTGGGAACTGTGACCTCCTCCCTCAGACCCCACCTGCACCAACAGAGGGTCCCTTGGATACTGTGGGTCAGAAGACAAAATGCAAGAAGTCGACACAGTCCAGGTTTCTGGCAGGATTTGGCTCTGTTCTCTCAGCACTGCAGCATGGAATTCTTGGGCTGCAGGATGGGAAAGCTGGGAAAAGTAATGTGTTTGGGATTAAAGAGCAACTGTGCATATCTAGACTGGGCCTGTATCCCCAGCCCCACTGTGCTGGAAGGCTCTTATGCTTAGATGCTGTCTTCATTGAAATGAGTAGTAAAATTCTATTCATTTCATCCGGCCAGAGTTTTGCTGCTGACTTTGAGTGATGAGTCCCCCTGTTCCACCAGTATGCACACATGCTGTTTGGAATTAGGTTTTTGCACAGATTTGAGCCTTAAATGGAAATCTGTTCAAATTCATTCAATATCTGCAGCTTAGAATTTTAGTTTATGTGAACAGTTAATTATCACCTGCAGCTGTACGTAATAACCAGTTAAGGCGCTCCTCTCTTCTGAAGTGCACCCAATATTCACTTTCTTTTTTTTTCTCTAAGTTATGATGTTGGAGTCCACAGAGTTTTTCAGGTACTTGTAATGGTGTGAGAAAATATGATGGTGCCATTCCTGGATGAACAAGATCTGTGCTGTAAGACCTGTGTGTTGGAAATTGGGGAAAGCTTGGTGTGGGTCAGATCACATTACCAGCATAAATTGCTAACAAGAGTTTCAATGTTCACCTAGGATTTCACATTTGCATTGCTCCATTACAGCGATAATCAAATACAAAGGCAGTGTTCTCTTGGCATTGCAGTAGAGGTGTGTGGTGCAACAGTGCTGCAAAAAATGAGGACTCTACCCAGGTGTTACAGCCAGAACTGACATTTCTAAGGTGGGGATGTAGGAAAGTAGTAACACAGAAAAAATAAAAGAACAGCAGTATTTAGTGTGTTTTTATTGTCCTGCATAGATCTTTTTCATTCTTACCTCACTGTTTGCTGTCTTAGTGCTGTTCAGGTGGCGATCTTGATGTATGGAAGATGAGTCAATGTTCAGAGCAGAGGTAAATAAGCAATGAGCAGGTGGAGTGTCTAGACTGTATATTCCATGTTGGAAGGAATGCAGAAGTTGGTTGACAGATCACTTAGATGTGAGCATTGCAATACTAACTTAAAGTTCATTTGGCATTTATGGTCATAGAATGGCCAGGGTTGGAAGGAACATTAAAGATACCCAGCTCCAACCCCCTGCTGTGGACACCTTCCACTAGATCCTATGTAGGTCCTACTTAAAATGTAGGCTGTCTGATTATTACAGAAAGTAGTGGGATGCATATGGAACTACTATGACTGTGTTAATGTTTCCTTTATGTGATGGTCCTTCAGATAGTTCCAGCATTTCAGATATCATGTGTTCTGAAATATAAATACTACAAGTTTTAGTTGTGGGAGAAAGTGCCTAAATTCAGGTTTCTATACATACTTGTATCTATACTCCTACTTCTGAAATCGCTTCTCGCTGACTTCTGCAGTTAGCCTTTAAAGGTGGTGGCAGTTACTGAAAAGCTTAATTAAATATGAATTGTAATGATGACAGTTTTGAGATGTGATGGATGCCTTGGAGGACAGGAACAGACAGTTGCAATGCTTGTTATGAGAAGTGAATGTTGACCTGGGAAGCAAACTGTCATCTGGAAGCAAACTGATGCTCAGGAATCGCTGAATGTGCAGTTGTGAGTCTTACAGCATTGTCCAAAGCAGTGTGCACAGAGGTGGGAGCCCAAGTTAAGGTGCACACATGGGAGAAGTGAGGAGAATTACCACAGGATGATCTCTTGGAGTAAAGTGGTGTAGTGTGACCTTCATGACAAATACAGAGACCATTTCCATGTATCATTGCCATGGATGCTCAGCTTTATTTTGGACTTGGCATGTTCAGGGGGCACGGCTTTCCTTGAACCTGCAGAGCGGTGTGATGCAACATGTGTTTAACGGCACTTGGCAACACACACGCAGGTTAGAAACCAGTAGGAGTACTGTCTCTACCCAATTCTCAGGGGAAATTTAGGAATTTGGAGCTTGATTGCCTAACCAGACATATATCCTTACTTTTGGCAGCTCTGTAGAACAAGTGCATGGAAACTATATTTTCTTACTTCGTCCAGAAACTTCACCAGCACATCACTGCGCGTGGTGAGATCCTGGTTTCTGGGATGCTGTATGTTGAAACCTGTGTTGCTGTGCTGGTTGCTGCTAGTGCCGTCCCATCAGAGCACTGAGCAGGCTTCCTTCTGCTTTTGAAATACTCAAGAAGTGTTTGCCCTGGGTCATTGTGCTGTAGGCACCCCTTCCTAGAATATTATCTCAAGGAAGAGAAGTGATTACGTGTCTGTTACTACTTTCTTATCATGTTGAACCCTTAAGGATCTCCAAAGAAGGACAACGTTCTCTGGATAGTCTTCATCCAATTGAGCACACCTTGTGATAACATTAAAGCCTGGGAAACAACTGCCATTTGTTTTCCTGCCAAGTGACATGGTTTGAGAGTGCTGAGAAACAGCAGTCTCCTAAAAGTTGGAGTAAAGGCTTGAAAGAGGGAGACGAGAAGCATCTGTCTGCTGCTAGGATTGTTGGTAAGCAGTGGTGTCAGCCTGAGCCACTTGGTCAAAGGCACTGCTTCAGCTCTGGAAGGAGGATGAGGAGAACTGAGCCCTCTGTTTGGCTTTCCTCCATCTATTTTGTGTCAGTTGAAAGTAGTAGAATTCAGACCTCTTTAGAATTCAAAATACTGTATTTCCATAAGACATATAGTTGTTACAGAATAGGTCCAGTATCTTCTAGAGTCCAGTGCTACAGGATCTTTATTGGCTTGATAGAGTGAGGCTGTTTTTTCCTTCCTCCTGTGGTTTAAAATTGCTTGTCTAACATGTTGTTTTATATCCTGTCTCGTAAGGCTGCTTCCCCTTGGCTATATCTTTTTAGGATGATCACATGTATTTTTGAAAAATGTCCTGTTGATACTTCGAAATATTAGGTGATAACTGCCCAAGTTAAGAGGGATTACCTTGCTAAACCTAATATGACACCAACGCACAAAGTGCTGCAATGGAAAACTTTCTTCAGGCAGCATAGAAGGGGGTAAAAAAACAAACAACAAAACACAAAAGCCCCATCTTATGGTGTGGGTTGCTGTTGGAAGCATATCTGTTCAGCTGAGAAGTTTGCAGGTTGGTGTGCAGGAAGGAGCTCCTGCAGAGCTGCTGCCTTCCCTCTCATCCCTCCCCACTTGTTCCCACAAGAGGCGCTGGCACCGTGCTGAGCTGAGTGGTGACTGCTCAGGGATCCAGTCCAGGTTAAAAATAACTTTTGGGTTCAGTGGGAGAGGCGTGAACACAAGTGGGGTACAGCACGGGGCATAGGAATGAGCGGAGAAGTTGAGAGTGGTGGCAGCTGCCTTGGCTGTCAACCACTGCCAGAGAGAAAGCTCAGCTTGTGCTCACCATGCTCCTCCTTCCAGCTGTGCTCCAGAGGTGGTCATCAGCTTCCTGCTGTCTCTCGTCCTCCTCTCACCTAGGTTTGGCTGCCCCAGCTGAACTGCTGCTCAAGTTAACCCTTGCTCACGTGTCTCAAAATGAGCTGAGTTGCCTTCAGCAGCTCGCTTGGAAGTCTCTGCAAACCCAGCTGTGAGTGGTCAGGCAAGGGGCAGTTGTTTCTGACACAGTTGCAGCTGGAAGATAATGTGTGCGTGCTGACTGATCAATGCTGAGTACACTAGCTGTAGTGGTGTGGTCATTTTTCATGTTCTGTGGCTGATCTCATGGATAGCTAATGGCAGATTTGTGGGGAGATGCTGATGGTCATGGGATGGCTTTGAGGAAGATCTCAGAAAAGGATTTCTATTCTCACAATGGCCCAAAACACGTGACAGCCTTTGCATGTGGGTGGAGTGGAACAAGAAGAGTGATTCTTCAGTACTGTGTGTGTCTTGGTTATTTGAAGTGTGCCACTTTACCTCCAGCCAGTGGAAACAACGCCAAGGTGAGCTGAGCAGAGATACTGCTAAGCAAATACAAGGTAAAAAGAGAATTTACAAGGGCTGTTGTGAAAACCTTCAAAGAAATGGATTTATACTTACCAAGTAGGTCTCTGAAAAGTAGAAGTGAAACCAGATGACTGTATTTCTTTTGGTTGTTTTATTCATTATCTGATGTTTCCTCTCCTACTACTCTACATTTAACCAGACCTGGGTGTTTGCTTACACGGTTCCCCTAGGACATCAGTGACATTGTTTGTTACCAACTGGCTCTGTTTATTACTCTTCCCTGTTCTAAGTGAGCATAGAAAAGGACTGGTGGCACAAAGCCATTGCCCTGGAGAAGAGCAGGCACAGCCTTTCATTTTCTTCCCACTCTTGGTCAGCTTTGGGGACCCTGCTGGGCATTCCCCCCACAGCCCTGAGCTGAGGGAGACGCAGCTGCTCTCTTGGGCAAATTGTTTTGTCTCTCCATGGAATCTCAGCTTGGGCAGTTATGTGCTAAGAATGTGAATAATTTTGCTGCGGCTGCTTTACATGTAAAAAGCCTGACCTTCAGATATTTTATCTGGTCAGATTTTTTTCTTTCCCTCTCTCTTTTTTGCCTCTAGCACTGTTAAGGGATGAGTTTTATCTTGCAACTGCTGGAAGCTGCAGTGATTGGTAGTCACACAGAGCCTTTAGACAGTTGAGGGATATTTCTATCTTTAAGCAGTAGTCAGTGGTAAGTAGCTGTTGCTTTCAGATCCATAGCTGTACACATGCATTTGATAGAGTGAGTAAAACTAAGCGACCTCTGTAACGTGTCTCGTGAGTTCCCTAATGCTGTGCAATTGGAGTGTATTGCAATACAAAGTTGAGTGTGCTGATTTGCAGGTCTTAAACATTGAATGCCTTTTTCATATTTTTGAAGGAGATTTTAAAAAGAGAAAATTCCAATTAATAAATAAAAATCCAAAATACCAGCAAATTTTAAAGCCATACTGTGTGTAAAAAGTCCAGCATGCATCTTTCTACTCTTTGGACAATAAAAATGCCAAGCAGTCTTGCCTAACACTTGAATTCTGTGCTGGTGTCTGTATATTTGTCTGTACTGAAAAATATGAGGAATCTTGAGATAAAAGCCAGATGTTTCATCAGTGACATGAGGCTTCTGCCTTGCATTGGGAGGCTGAGAGAGGAAGGAAAGAAACACTTCTCACAGTGTTTCTTGGATTGTTTTTTTTCTCTCTGCATGTGTGTTATTGCAGGATATCAGTTGGGGTCCTGTTGGAGTCCCATTGTGGTACAAATGCTCAAAGGAGAGACCAATTCAGTGGCAATGTATTCCAGCCTGGTATCCTGGTGGTTTTATAGTTCTGTTAGAGTATTCCTAGGAGAAGAATTAACGGGGAAACAAGAGTTTATGAGACAACACTTGAAAGTTCTGGTGTTTTTAAACTGAATTAAACTGTGCAAAGTTGCAAGAGAAGGAGAGAGAGGAGTGCACTCTATAAGTGTTAAAGTCTTCAGAAATACAAGGAAATTTGTAATGCCTTAAGTAGGCAGCACTCAGTAAATCTGCCATAGGCCCCATTAATGAGGATGGGTGCAGAATTCAGTCTGTCGAGCTGGATATGGAGAAATGCTGTAAGCAGTACTAATGCATTTCAAATGTGCAGCTCCAAATGACATTCTGGGGAGCAGCTGAGTTTGGCAGTGCTAAAAGCTCTTCCAGTCTTTGACACAATTCCCTTCAGTGCTCTGGAGCTTTATTCCTTAACAACAAAGCTCATAACTCATTTTGCTGGAGCTGAATACCCAGCTGACAAGTCCCTTGTATCGTGTTTGGCTAAGAAATCATTTGCAAGCTCTGTGAATATTTGTAAAAATCCTTTTACGCATAACTCAAGATGTATCCCCAGTAGAAGGAAGAGCCATGAGAACCGCTCATTTTAGAGTCTGTGGCCACTGAAAAGAAATGCTTTCATATACAAATAGCATCACCGTAAATGGAATGCCAGCCAATGCATTTTGGGCTAACATGAGCAATAAAATTAGCAAACACATCACTTGCTGCTAATGAAGGGGAATAAGCTCATCATGAAACCTTCACTGAACTGCTATTCTATCCAGCTTGATTTACTTGCCCTGATAGGGTAAAAAACCTGCTGTCTCAGAAGGACGTGGGAGCTGCTGGGAAGGAGACGTGGTGGTGTTCTGACTGCTCAGAACGTGATGGGCAGCTCTGGGGGGAGTAGGGACAGTCTGCCCTACCACGACAAGTGGGCCTGCTTGTCAGGCAGCCTGCCTGGGAGGGAGAACCTGAACAGAGATGTTTCCGAGAGATTGGTGTTAACTGGAAAGGGTTTATACAGCCCTTTTTAAATAGCAGCTGGTCCTGGTACAGCAAGATGCTGCTTTTGCTGGAACTACCATTTTAACACACAGAATAATAGAATCATTTAGGTTGAAAAAGTCCATGAAGTTTATCAGGTCCGACTGTCCACCCATCCCCACCATGCCCACCAACCACATCCCTCAGTACCACATCCTCATGTTTCTCAAACACTTCTAGGAATGGTGACTCCACCACCTCCCTGGGCAGCCTGTGACAATGCCTCGCTGTTATTTCAGAGAAGAAATTATTCCTGCTGTCAAATGTGAACCTCCCCTGGTTCAACTTAAGGCCATTTACCTCTCTTCCTATCGCTGTTACCTGGGGGAAGAGGCCGACACCCACCTTGCCACAGCCTCCTTTCAGGCAGCTGCAGAGAGCAGTAAGGTCTCCCTGAGCCTCCTCTGGACTGAATAATCCCAGTTCCCTCAGGCACTCCCGATAAGACTTGTGCTCCAGACCCCTCACAGCTCTGTTGCCCTTCTCTGCACGCACTCCAAGGCCTCAGTGTCATCTTATAGTGTGTGGCCCAAAACTGAACACAGTACTTGAGGTGCGGCCTCACCAGAGCTGAGTACAGAGGGACGATCCCCTCCCTGTTCCTGTTGGCTGCACTATTTCTTACACAGGCAAAGATGCCATTAGCCATCTTGGCCACCTGGGCACACTGCTGGTTCATGTTATGAAACGATGAATCCAAAGGAAGGGTTCAAATGGCAAAAGAGCATTTGAAGATTCTTGCACTGTGTTTGTTTTCCTCCTTGTTATAAGACTTTAAAGCCTGATCTTGTCTGCTAATGACTCTTGATATAGCCTGGCAATCCCCGCAGTCCTGCTGCTGAAGGACTCTGAAGGTTGCTCGTGTGTCAACTTTCCTGCTTGAAGAAAGGAAATGGAAGCTGGGGCTAGGAAGTGCTGTGTTGAAAGCTTTAGGAACTTCAGTCAAAATGAGGCTGACAACAAGCTGTCCGCTTCTCTGCCCTGCACAAAAGGTTCAGTGGTTGACTCTTTGGTGAGGAGTAAATGGGCTGCTTATTCTTCAAGTGCTAGCTGGGAACCTCAGAGCTGGCCCAGCACTAGATTTGGTACTGAAAGGGGCTGGCGTTTGTGCTGGCACCTCTTTCTGTTCAGAAATGGGAACAGGAACCTGGATGGGGTTTTCATGGTATAGTTTGGGATACGTGATGCTTCGTGGCTGGGGACAACTTGTGTGTTTATACTTAAATTTATTTTCTAGTTGCTCTCTGTTTCCTTTTTTTTTTTTTCAGAATTCTACGGCTATTCTAAGCTGTTGTGTTACTTCTGCAGCACTGAACCTGAGGGACAGTGGGTTGGAGTGACTCCTTGCAGCCAGAGAGACTTGAGAGCCTCACTGGTGTATGGCTGAGAGCTGTGGGACAGAGCAGCAGTCAGCACAGAGGCTGCAGTCAGGAAGGACAGGAGGGATCTGGAGCTGGGAACCTGCTGCAGGCCCTGTCCAGTTCCCTGCTCATGTGCCGAAGTGGTGTCATTTTGAAGAAGTAAAATAACACCTTAGGAAAGGTGCTGTGAGCCTACAGTTGTGTGTGTGCGAAGCAACTGTGGTCTTCTATCCTCTATGATATAAACCTGCCAATGCAATAATTTGTTAACTGCTATTTATATAACATATCTTGTCCCGAGTACAGGATTTCTGATTTAGCACATAATAATGCTTCTAATTTGAGTTCCTTCTGCTCCAGCGCTGAGTAAAGAGAGATTTAAAGAACTTTCTGTTGATGAATCGGTCATGGGTCATTTGGTTAGACCGAGCTCTGAATAGTTGGAATAGCTCTCCAGTGAGCAGACCCAGAGTAATGAGGAACAGCTATGGCTGCATATACAATTGTTTGTTCTGCTTTAAATTAGAAATCTCTTTGAGAATAGGATTTTCCCCTCGTGTCTGTGTAGGGCTCAGCACCGTGTGGAAGGCTATGGGTGTCATCACAGAGAGGACTTGGTGCAGATAGAAGATGAGATCTGTAGCACAGTGAAAACATACAAATACGTGCTTCTTTGTTGCCATTCATGCAAGTCTGGCTTGTGAATTTAGCATAGAGGTGATCCTGTCCTACTGCGTGTGTTCAAACTGAGCACTCTACATGTGCAGTCCTCAGTTCTCTGCGTGACCTGCAGTAAGGCATGTCTCCTAGGATTGGGCCTTTCTGCACTTGCAAAGACGTTCCTGTTGCCTGTCACCGTTGGCAGAGCTTGAACCTTTGCTCCTCCCTAAGCTGGTATATGACAGATGCCTGCAGGAAAGGGTGTTGGTGAATATATGAGCATGGCAGCTCCTCTGTGGGTGCTGCCAGTGTCTCTTGTTCTACTGGATGCCTAAGGGAAACGAGATTTCTCCCAGTACAGGTGTGTTTCTGGCCAGAGCAGGAAGGAGAGTAGGCACTGCCATGCCCTTCAGGTCCAAAGCCAAGCTGCATGTGCCATGGGGCTGGCTGCTCCCTGCTGCCCTCCGCTCCCCTCTACCTCAGCTCTGTTTGTGCTTTCCAGCCTGCTCACCATAAATATCCAAAAACAAGTGGTATTTGTGATAGCTTTGGATTATTCTCACTCCCTTTTCTTTACTGTTAATGGAGTGATCACTCTTTCCTTGCCTGTTTTTAGTTGTTTCTTCTGGGCAGTTCGTGTGACTTGCAGGTTTGTTTCTCAGGGCAGCACCTCTCAGTTTCCTGCAGGCCTTCCTGTTACCGCGTTCTTTTCAGAGTGCTTAACATGCTACCACACATTCTGTGCACTAGCTAGAGTAAATGTGCTGTGTCCTGTGGCTTCGAGGATGAAGGCAGTCTTGCAGGGTTGGTTTGTATGGTAGCAGTATGAAGGTTTCTGTCCTGGGACCCAGGAACATTGTCGCATGAGCACTCTGACAGCTTTTGTGCCTACTACTGCAAGTTGAAACCTTTGGGCTTGTTTCCTTACTTCTATTTAATCTTGAATTATCACAGTGCTGCAAGAGAAACAAGAACAGGACCCTGTTCTACTGCGGGCTGTGCAAACACAGGTTAGTTAAGTAGCCTGCAGGTGACTGTCTGAATCAAGACTAGAATAGTTAGAAAGGCATGAGCAGTGAGGTGGTGGTGAATGTCATAGTAGTTCAAGTAGTTTTTTTTTTCTTCCAATAGGATGTTTACCAGAACCTTGTATGACTTCCTAAATTCTCCATCTGTGTTTTGGGCATACTCCTTTTGTTAGTTCTTCAAATATATCGAAATATTATTTTAAAACTTTCTTGTTAAAGTTGTTCCTTACCTGTAAAACCCCGTTCTTAACTTACTGCTCAGGATTTTTTCATGTGTTGATTTGGTTTAACTTAGTGAGTCTTGTATTTCATCACCTACCCATATTTTCGTCCAGCCCTCAGTACTTTATGTACCCTAGGTTGTCTGTTCAAAAACATTCTGACAGTACAAATTGAGAACATACAGTAGGTGCAGAGCAGGGCTGGAGTGGCCTACCAAAATAGTGGATGACCTTAAGAGCTGAAGTACTGCTTGAAATGGGCATAAACTGGAGAGTACAAAAGGCAGAGTCTCCAAGCAAGGACTGAAAGCCAGGAGTAAAGCTCCAAACTCAGACTTCCTCTGCTGAAGTCAACAAAGAAGATGAATGACTTTGCCTCCAAAGTAACATCACCACCATCTGCATCTTATTCAGAGTGGTGTGTGCAGCTCTTATCAAAAACCATGTTCCAGTCTGATCTTCCTTGATACAGAGAAGAGCTGCTGCAGTGATAAAGAGAGCAGAGAGCCTGTTTTACAAGAGAAAACCAAAGGAATGTGGTTTGTTTAACCCAGGAGGCCAACCTGCAACCCCCGGGATGAGAGGGGGTTCATTCCCAATAGATAACAGCAGAGCTTTTGAAGTTAGAACATACTCGAAACGAAAGGTGGGGAGGATTAACTCACCATGTGAAATCGAGGTTGAAAATAGAGGAAGGTGTACAGCCAGCAAAGCAGCGTAACTGTGAAGAGCTTCCTAACAGAGTGGTGGAGGCAGGAAAATCTTGGCTGGCTGTGAGGTAGATTCCCCTTGTTTCTGAATGGTTTGCATGGACTATGAAGGGGCTAAGTGATCCCAGACAAGTAGGCACTCAGTAGGTCTTTTCTGCCTGTGCTGTTGTTCTCCTGCTACTTTGATACCCTAAAACTGAAGATCTCTAGTGATTCTCAGGATAGATATTTAGTTACGTGTCTAGAATGTTTCAATTAGGGTTTTAGTCAAGCATGGGAATTTGTGGGCAAGATGAAGCCCCTGCTGCCAGCATCCTGAAATCAGGTAAAGCCAAAGTAGAGTATAAAGTTGGATGAAGTGTCCAAGTGGAGAGCAATTGCAGATAAGGAGTATTAAAAAAATAGAATTCTCTGTATTGTAGAGCTGCAGTAATTCCAACAGAGTGCATTGTACACATTATTTCCTGAATTTCTTAGTTTTTGCACGTTTAAAATCATGAATGAAATTTCTTACAGTGGTGGGCTATCTCCAAAAGGTTCATAGTTCTGGAGCATGCCTTTTGGCATGAGCCTCATTTTTCTCCCTTCCGGAGGGAACCTGTATCTGTTTCCTGCATCTGTTGCCCATCCTTCATTGTGAATGGAAAGTGAGTAATTAATTTTTAGTTGTTGTTAGCAATTAATTGCCCTTGCCAAATTTTGGAGGACCTATTGTCTCCTTCAGACACAATGTTCTTGGGAAAAGGTCTTAGTTATTGTAACCTCTTGAGCGGTCTTCACTTGGCTGATAAATACGTCTTGGCAACTGGGAGCCTTCTGAATGAAAAATGTTGCTGGACAACCCTGTAGTAGAGCAAGAACGCTCACCACTGCCAGTGCTGGTGGAGCACAGCCAGGCAGGAGGGTAAAGCAGAGGAAGCCTTTCACGTTGTCTGTGAAGCACTGAGAGAGGTGCAGCCTCTTTGTGCGCGTGTCCAAATATCTGTTTACCATCAAACAAGGATTTTCCCTGTTGAGCATCTGAGCTGAAAGGTGCCTTTCCTTCTAACAACATCCTGAAATGGCTTGGCAAGCTGCCTTCTGCAGACACAGGAATGGGGAAATTGCTGAGCACGCTGGCCGTGTAGCTCTCTGGTTTGGGTGGCTGCTGGAGGCTCTAGCTGGGAAGCAGCTCCTCTCCCATTTCTCTCTGTGAACCCACCAATTTGGAATTTTGCAGAGCTGCCTCAGTCCGCAAAGACTACATTGGTAACTTTGTAGTTCTTGGCCTCATGCTGGTTTTCCATTAGGTCTGTCCTGAACCACAACTAACCACTGAAACCTCATTTTAATATTGCTGTTGTAACATTAATTATAAAGTTATTAGTTGTTTGTAACAGCGCATTTTCCTTTTGTAGCTGTTTTTTCTTCTTCTCACCAGCAGCAGTATCTAGAGACAAGAAGGTGCGTAGAAGGCTTGCACAGAGAGATGTTTGAATCCTCTAAGGGGAATACACAGAATGCAAAGAATGAGCTGGGGCTGGGACTGCTCTGTTCCCTGGTGGTTTGGGCGGACGCTGCCAGGGCTCGTGTTTGTGCTTGGAGCCTGACAGTGCACATTGAAGCCAGCGCCTGGGTTTCTCAGCAGTGCTGCAACTGACAGCACTTGGCCCACTGAAAGGGAAACGAGGAGAAACAGAGGGGCTGGAGCAGTGTACCTTGCAGTTAATGGAGACCTTTGTTGACCTCAGTGGGAGCTGGATTTGGTCCTGTGCCTCCTTGAATGTTTTGGCATTGGATACAGTTCCAAATGGATTTTTTTTTTTTTCATGTCTCATTTCTGGTCTTTTCTCCCTACTGTTTCTTAAATGTACTTACCTTGCACTGATAACATTGAGACAGCTGTAGCTGTGTAGCATTTCTCCCTGCCCAGTGTCTGTCACGTTGTATCCCAGCCTTTCTGTTGTTTCCAGTATCAGTCTGCAAACTTGTGGCATTGATTTTGGTCCTTCCTGAGCCCATTCTGTTCCTTTTTGCAAACACCTTCCATCTCACTTAAACCTCAACCCCCAACCTCCAGCTTTCCCATAAATGTAGTTGTCGATGCTATTTAATTCATTTTCTGCATTGCTTCACCTCCTTTTCTACGTGAGACCTTTATTTTTTGTTGGGTCTACCCCCATGTGCTTAGAGCTGATGCAAGCCTTCTGGGAACTGATCTCATGAACAGAGGTTGTGTGTGTCTCATGATATCTGTGGGGGGAAGAGGCCAAAGCTATGGGATTTGGGGAATACAGGTGCTCTTTTGAAACCTTGCATTTTTTCAGCAGTGATGTAAATGCTGAGCAGACAGGGTCAGTGATGAGGAAACCCTTCTGAGAGCAGGAGCTGACTCATGAGGATGAGAGGCAGAGAGCTGGCGTACTGGGCTGCTGTCCACACAATGGGCTGCAAGGGTGAGATTGTCAGTGACACATCCACCGGTCGCAAGCTCTTGCTGGCTCTCTCAGGTTAACATATGGTCTGTTCTGAAACGTTCTGGGCTTTTCCCTCCCATTATTCCCACTGAAATTTAAATATGAATCCCCTTTTATTCCTGCTAAAGGTAGAACACACAGCTGTGAGCAAAACGTTGTTGTTTTAATGCTGCTATTCTTCTGACAGCGGCAGTGGCACAAGATGAGAACTGTAGTGCTAGTATAGGAGGGAAGATCTGTTTTCAGAGGTATTATCATTATGGTGGTGATAAAAGGCATACCTTCTTTAGTCTCTCTAAATTCTGTAGAGCTATCGTATGTAAGATGGGAAGAAGTGCATTATGTAGACTTTTATCAGTGGTTAAGGTAATTGTTTACCAGACATTTATTCTCTAGGTACCCCATAGCAGACAAAACCAAAAAAGCTCAAGATCCAGCTCAAAGACCTTGGTGTGTATTGAGAGCATTTGATTTGGGGGCAATTGAAGGCTTGTGATCTAAGCTGGTGTCAGTGGGCGCTGTGCTAGCAGCCAGAGCCCCTTGATGGTGAGAGTGCTGAGCACTAACATACAGATTTGTTAATGCTTGAAAAATGTATCCAGAAGGATAAAGAAGAAAGGGTAAAAAACATTGTGGGAAATTCTTTCCTTCATGCAGAATAGTATTTGTTGTTTTAGAATTGCACTTAGTAATGTGTTGATGCCAGTGAAATATTTCAGCTATAGGAAATGTGAAACCAACTACTGCCTTTCTATGAATTATGAGTCATAAATTGTATGAAAAATATTTAAACTTGCTATAGCTATTCCCCAAGTAGAACCTCTGAGTAATGGAGAAAATACTTCCATTCTGGGGGGAGTAGCAGGGGACTGAGCTAAGCGAAACTAAATGCCAAGTGCCAGCATGTGGCTTTGTGCTAAGTGTGAATTAGTGTCATCTGAGACCATCCTCCATTGTGAGGTAAACTGTGAGTGAGAATGTAACACAAACTTGCAGTTGAGCCAAGCAAAGCTCTTTGCTCCAGATGATAAGAAAAGGGGCACATGTGCTGAGGCTACCTGCATGCAATCCGGTGCGCAGCCCTGCCCTGTGGGAAAGCTGGGTGTTTGCAGTGCTTTACCAATGCAGCAGGCACATCTGCAGCCAGCAAGCCAAGCCAAGCAGGCACGAACTCCCATCTGATTCAGTGCCTGTGGGCAGGTCTCGATGGCAGAATCATAGAACCATAGAAACATCAAGATTAGAAAGGACCTTCAAGATCATCTAGTCCAGCCATCCATCTTCCAGTGGTATTTCCCCACTAAACCGTGTCCCTCATCCGCTCCCCACAAGACCTGTGCTCCAGTCCCCTCACAGCTCTGTTGCCCTTCTCTGAACATGCTCCATGGCATCAATGTCTGTCTTGTAGTGAGGGTTCAAAACTGAACACAGTACTTGAGGTGCAGCCTCACCAGAGCTGAGCGCAGAGGGATGATCACCTCCCTGCTGCTGCTGGCTGCACTGTTGCTGATACAAGCCAGGATGCTGTTGGCCTTCTTGGCTGCCTGGTCACACTGATGGCTCATGTTCAGCCAAGCGTTGACCAGCATCCCCCAGGTCCTTTTCCTCAGCACAGTCTTCCAGCTACTCTACACCAAACCTCTAGCATTGCCTGGAGTTGTTGATCCAAATGCAGGACCTAGCACTTGGTCTTGTTGAACATCATCCTGTTGGCCTCAGCCCAGCTATCCAGCCTGTCCAGATCCCTCTGTAGGGCCTTCCTACCCCCAGGCAGATTGACACTTCCTCCCAACTTGGTGTCATCTGCAAATATACAGAGGGTGCGCTCAGTCCCCTCGTCCAGGTCATCAATAAAGATATTAAACAAGACAGACCCCCTAAAATGGTGATAAGGTGGCAAGATAGTGAGCTTTGCAGGCAATTCCTTGATGGTAACATTTATTTCATGCAAATTCTGCTGTGTAAGAGCTAACGGTCCTGTTCAAATTAGTCTTCTAATCATCTGTCACCAAAGAGGAGTTTATCTCCTGTTATTTCTGTCTTATAAATTGCCTTCTGGAAGTAATTATGGAAGTACCTGGAAGTTCTCACAACTACTTTAGACAAGTTAATCTGACTTTTTGATGGCTGAAGTTCAATGCTATGACTTCAAGCTGGATTTCAGTTTCTCCACCATTTCAGAAGAGACCTTGTGGCCCTGTGAGGATTTGCAAATTTTACTTTACAGTCAGAGGAGAGTCACTGTTGAAATCTTTTGTATATACCTGAGCCATAAATAAGTGTATAAACAAACTCCAGGAGAGTGGTTTCCTGGCTGAAGAGCAGGGGACGCTAACAGTGATTATGATGGAGTAGTTCAACTGGAGTGTTTGTTTTTGCCCAGTTTTATTTTTATGCCTGGCACCCATACTAATTTTTCATTAATGACTGTGTGCCTAATAAAATGCAGATAGAAAGGCCAATAATGTGAAATACAGCTTAATGTTCTAGTCATTTACCACGTAGATAGTGAGCAGTACTGCAAAGACCTGTCTTCCCCATTGGCTCTAGTGGGGCCAGGATTTGCCCAGGATAGATCAGTCCCTGCCTACTTAGCTTTTGTGGTGTTTGGGGAAGTTCAGAGTTGTACGCCCTGTATAGAGAGATGCTGGCATGATTGAGAGACATGGTTTCAAATACCAAAAATATTTCCTTCTGTTTCACACTAAGTCAAACTTTGCTGACTTTTCCAGATCTGGAATTTGAGTAGGTTGAAGTTGGTGGGTTCTTTTAATTTTTAAGTTGTATAGGGTAAACAAGTGTTTTCAAAATGTGAGTCCATTTGGCTTCAGACAGCTGTTACCATGTGTAAATGACAAAGAGTTTCTTTAAGTTTAAGACAGCTTACTGCTTTTTAGCTTGCAGTAAAATGCTGGGGCTTTGTCTCGGTGTGATTCAGTTTGTATTTGCTTTACACAGGAGATGGCTGTGCGGGCACTGAAGCAGACAGGTAGCAGAAGTATTGAAGCAGCTCTGGAATACATCAGTAAGATGGGCTACTTGGATCCTAGAAACGAGCAGATAGTACGTGTAATTAAGCAGACCTCACCAGGTAAGCATGAAGTTTTCTTTAAGCTAGTTTTTGAGTAAACTTGTTGCTGTTAAGAAGGGGAATGGCAGTGTCCAACAGTGGTCTTGCAGAAGGTGGTTATGCTCAGCTGGGCTGCAAGGTGAGCACAGCTCACCTGCTTCGCAACAGCCGTCTGCACGCACATTCATACTCCTTCCTAAACACAAAGCTGTCTGTCCTTCAGTACAAGTCATCTCAACCATCTTGAGTCTACCGTGAGGTAAAAGCTTGCACGTAGATAATTGCTGTGGAGCTGTGAAGCTCACTTCCCAGGAAGTCATTCATGTTAGCATCTTTGTGAGTAGAGTGCAGAAATAGCTTAGGCCAAGGTGGCAGAACCTTTTCACTCATCCCTGCTAGTCTGTTTCAGCTCTGTCCCATATAAATTAAATGGGAGGATTTGGGCCCTGTGTGTGCCTGATCAACAGACGTCAAAGATAACGTACATCTCTTTTAAAAGGGTTAAAAAGTCTTTCCAGGCAAAAAGCTTTAATTGTTCTGTTGTTGGTTTTGCTTTCTAAATGTTCCAATACATGCAGCTGCTTTGAGTCCTTAACCTTTTGAGCAGATCTCCCTTTACTTTTAGCTACATAGAATGCAAAACTTAAATATCATGCAGATGATGTTTTCTTTCCTATGGTGCAACACAACCATACTGATCTGTTTGATGTTGCGTTGTTTGTGCAAGGATAGCACAGGTCTCTTGCAGTTGATTTTGAAGCATGTAATGCTACCTGGGAACTTTCCATTTGCAATTCAGGAATGTAGAACTCACAAACTCACACTTCTGAATTCCATGTATTGATACATGGAAATAGATTTTTCACATTACTCATTTTAGTCCTACTTTAATAGTAAAGCTAATGAGTTTTAGCATACCATCAGGACTTAAAAATTAATAGATGTTTCTTTTGGACAGAGACTATATATAAAAAGAGTTGATGCCATGAGTACAGTTAATGAATCTTACAGAATACACGTAGAACACTCCATGGGCAAGAGATGGTTGTAACCTTATTGGCTGGGAATGTGTGGGGGGAAAAAAAATCAGCAGCAACTAGTATATTGGGTATCTTCACAGTTCCAAATATTCCTTAGACAGACCAGAACAGACTTACTGGTCTACAAGTCTAGGAGGTGGAGGTCACACCTCTCCTTACATCAGCAAGATTTTTTGCGCAGCTGAAGAATGTATCCAGTCTTCAGTTATTGCTGCTGCTTTCCTCCGTGGCCTCTGATCTGGGAAAACAAAGTCAGTTTGTCCCTGAGGCTCCAAATGATTCCTGATGATGTAGATGACAAAAGGGTCATGTGGCTGCCTTCCACATCCAGCCCAGAGCACCACTTCTTAGGATTCTTTGGATTGCCACAGCCTTATCAGTGCATCTCATTGTGTTCTGGCAGATCAGCTTCCAGGGAGTAGTTATAAGTACAGCCTTGGAAGTGTGCCCTTATGTTATTGCAGGAAAAACTGCTGCTGATTATAGATTACACTTGAAAGAACGTTGATAATTTGTCCAACTTCATTTAATTTCAAAACATTGCATTGTTTTTGAGGCGTCATTTAGTATGGGCACAGCCTCTTCAGTGTGCAGAAATGCTGCATAGGCCTGGCTTAATGTTCTGCATGTTCTCGTGAGTTTGTGTGTATGCAGGTGAGGAGTCTGCAGCAGTGCATAAGGCTGCTGCACCTGGCCCAGCTGGGACACACTGTAAGGCAAATAAGCTTGCAGTCCAGCAGTCCAGCCTGTTAGCACAGTACGACTGCTCTTGCGGACCTTGTGAAATCAAGATTTTAAAAGGAAATTGTTCAAGCATACATGGGCCAAGTCCTATGATTTGTGAAAGTTAAAGAACCAGAGGGGGAACAAAAAGCCGACACAGAGTATCTCTCTATTTTTTTCCACACCCGCAGTTTGTCTGTAGATGAGAAAACTGATGAAAAGTGCCATTAACACTTCCAGCACAGGAATGCTGGTATCTTGTCCCTACAGTCCTTCAAGCTGAGATTAGCATGTAGACACACTGAAAGACTGGCCTTCCAAACAGCAGGAAAATGAGTAATTTGAGGGGACATTCTTTGCCCAACACATTGGAAAGAGGACAGGATAAGCTGCATTACACCTTTTTTGTAAATGAAGTAGAGTGAAGTAGAGTAGAAAACAAGGATGTTTGAGGAACATTGTGGATCAGAGAGATGCAAACAGATCCCCAGCATGAGCAGTGAGCTCACTGTAGAGAAGGAAGCGGAATTATTACCTGGTAGCTTAAAGCAATGTGGATCTCAAGTTGTACTGACAGTGCTTCAGGGAGCTTTTTTCCCCATTTGTGCTGCACAAACCCCCCTGCTCTGTAGCTTCCTCCTGTCTGTGAGCAATGATCAGCAATTTAAAAGCTGGTCCAGCTTTAAAAACCAGGCTGAAGTGTAATCTGATGACTTCACGGTAAAGGAATTTGTGCTTCTATTCTGATGATTTGGTAGAACTCCCTGATGATTCCTGGCATGATCAGTGTTGTGAGCCAGTAGCTTGTTGTTGGTAGTAATACTTGGCACCTATCACTTTGATTGTTGAGAGAGCTTAATTTAGGTTTTGGGAGGTAGGTGGGTTTTTTTTTTTTTTTTTTTTTTGGTAACATAATCCCTAGAGTGTGTGCATGTGTATGGATAGGTGGATGAGTAATGCAAAGTAATTGCTTCACCTGAATTGTTTCCTAATATTCTTCTGTGTTCTTTTTATAAAGGAAAGGGTATTGTGCCAAATAACGTAACCCGCAGGCCAAGCTTCGAAGGATCAAGCGAATCTTTTCCGTCCTACCATCAGATCAGTAATGCAGCCTATGAAGGGACAGGCTTTGCAGCAGAAGGTGCAAATATGCTAACTGAAGTTCCACGGCCGTACATGGACTATTTAATCTCTGCTTCGCAGTCTACCGCTATGAATGCGCCTGTACAGCGACCCTCTGGCGTAGGCACTCACAGCACACCAACAAGCCATCAGCAGAAAACATACCCTGCAAATATTGAGTCTTCTGTGATTAATTATCCCGTGTCTAATCACAGCAGCCCAGCCTTGCAGCTGCAGGCCTCCCATGGCTCCAGCAGCCAACATTACAGTAGGCAGCACATGATGGTGCAGGGGGAGCCCATGGGGTATGGTGTTCAGCGGAGTCCATCCTTCCAAAACAAGATGCAGCAGGAGGGAGGCTACGCCAATCTCCCAAATAAAGGGGCAGTTGTTCAAAATAATGCCAGTCATGCATTTCAGCAGGCACCGACAGGCCTGTATATGTCACATTCTCATCACAAACAGACAAGTCCTCCCTCCCATCAAATGCACGTGATATCCAGAGGTCCAGCATTTGGTAATGATTTTTCAGACAGCCCACCACAAAATCTATTAACTCCATCTAGAAATAGTCTAAACATGGACCTCTATGACATGAATAATCCTCAAGTTCAGCAGTGGCAGGCAGCAACGCCTTCACGGCGAGATTCTTTACAAAACCCAGGAATAGAATCATCTCCACGGCAACACGTGTCCTTCAGACCTGATGCCTCAGTGCCAAGCAGAACAAACTCCTTTAACAGCCATCAGCAACAACCACAAGTGACCGTGTCTATGAGACAGGTTCCTCCAGGAAAACCCGATCCTTCAATTACATCTCCAAATACAATCACAGCGGTCACATCTGCTCATATTCTCCAGCCAGTGAAGAGCATGCGAGTGATGAGACCTGAGCCTCAGACTGCAGTGGGACCTTCCCATCCTGGTTGGTTACCTGCCCAGGCACCGGCCGTGGATGGCCTAGAGATCATTGAACAGCATGTGCCAGCCGTTGGAGCGGCCAATGCCTATCAACTAGACGTGGATTATGGTAACCAGGAGCTGCGGTGTCCACCACCACCGTATCCCAAGCATTTGTTAATTCCCGGCAGCTCTGAGCAGTTTGATATCAATTGCTTATGCATGGGTGTAGAGCAGACCCTCCGTGTAGTCCCCAGTTCGACGTGCAATAAGGCTGAGGAGAACAGCGAGAGAAACGACAAAAACAGCAAGAACACTAAAGCTGAAAAGCCAAGCAAGGATAAAAAGCAGATCCAGACATCTCCGGTGCCTGTGCGAAAAAATGGCAAAGATGAGGAAAAGCGAGAATCCCGAATAAAGAGCTACTCACCATTTGCTTTCAAGTTCTATATGGAGCAACATGTAGAAAATGTCATAAAAACCTACCAGCAGAAAATTAACAGAAGATTACAATTGGAGCAAGAAATGGCTAAAGTAATTTTTTTTATATATGTAATAAATAGGGTCAAATTAATTATTACTATTTTAAATCGTTCAAAAAATGTATAAAGGCGAGTTCTCTGGGAAGTGATAGTAGATGTTCAACACCTCCCTGTACCGGACTGTTTTCGCTTAGAAGCTCGGGTGCAGATCTGGGAAGCTGCTTGAAAAAGCTGAGACAGGATGTAGTATATCCTCATACAAGAAAAGTAAAATGAAGCAGGGACACCCACAGTAGGAAAGTATTAAGCTTGCTTAGGGGAGGACTCAGCAACGAGTTTTGAGACCATGGTAACACTGATAATACTTTTCAGCCCTTGAAAAAGTCTAAGAAGGGTTTTCTCTTTGCTTAGTTCTTCCTGCCTGTTCCATGACAGCAACCGCTTATTCACCAAAGCCACAGTTTAACTTGGCAGTAGATTTACTATGCTATATTTTCCCTTGAATATATAATACCTGACTGAAAGTTGTCTCTTGAACATATGTTAGTAATAACTCCATGCAAGTAATCATCTCTTGGCCAGCTGAAATGATCTTGGGACCCTTGCTGGAACTTGTTCTAGAAGCAGGTCTCAGTGAGGTGCACTTTGAGAGCTTCATTCACGTCTCGTAGTAGCACTCAAACTGAGCTGACTCACCGATAGGACTGTCTGAAGCAAGCTGCCAAGTTCTGATGATTGCTCTGGCAGTTCTGTTTTTAATTTTTAAATGTGGAAAAGTTTTTGATTTTTTTTCCCCTTCAGGCATGATTAGTTAGAATATGACTAGTCTACTTTTGTATTGAAGGATAAACTCTAATGAAAGCTATTATTAATACATAATGGATAATAACTTACCTGATCTTCCCTAGAACTGTCTAGAGTCAATTAATTTGATACTGGCATTGCTCTCCTTCTATGGAGATGTTCAAGACCTGTCTGGATGCCTACCTGTGCACTTTCTGTAGGGAGCCTGCTTTAGCGGGGAGGGTTGGCCTCAGTGGCCTCTTGAGGTCCCTTCCAACCCCTGTGATTCTGTGATTCTGCTCAAGAAAATCCGGTGGTTTGTTTGCCGAGGTTACATTTAATGCTTCTAAAAGTTTCTTGAAAGGTCAGTATTGTAGTGACAGTTTATAGTTTGTCCTCAGTGCGACTATAGGTTATGTTGCGCTGCTTGGATTTAGTGACTGTTTTCCTGAGATTGAGATAGTTGGGCAACAGTCTCTAAAGGAATAAGGAAAGAAACTAACGGCATCAGTTCTGTTCTGGCCCGTCAGCTTTCGTTCACTTCATAACTCAGAGATAACTATAAACAAAAAACAGCTCTTTCCCCTAGCAACCTCATCTCTGGCTGGAATAACACCCCGCAAACTCGAGAGATTTTGGCCATCTGAATATCACATTATTCTGGAATTAACCAAGAATACAACACACTAATTGTTCTGCATGAAAACAATAAACACTCCTTTTATTATGGATTGATGTACCCTACCTGTTCTGCGAGTTTTTTCAGACCTCCTTCATCTGTTATTCATATGGATTTCATTTTTATGCTGTGGAGATCTTGCTGCGTAGTCTGGCTGCCCACTTTTCATTTTAATGGCCTCAACTGCAGGTGTGAAATGAAAAATTCAGTCAAAGCAGCAGCCTTGTGGACTGAGGGGTCTTTAGCCTGCTCCTCAGTCAGCTTCATCTCCATCCACCATCCCCACCATTGCCTCTTCACTCACTAATCTGCCTCTCAAAATGCTTCGCTTATTTCAGTTCAAGATTCAGGTTATTCAAAATGAAGGGGGTCTGCTGCAGGGAGGGAATTCTCAGAGGATCCTGGAAATCAGCCCAGGGGCTTCTGCTGGTGAAGGCTGCCAGTGTTCTCAGACAAGCACTGAAGGCAGAATTGTGCAGGCTCTATCTTGAAGCGTGGGGGAAGTCCAGCTGGGTACTTCTCCCCTTTTCCAGGAGATGTTCCCCTTCAGCCATGGGAAATGTTACTTTTAATTACTTTAAGACTCTGTGGTCACAGAAGGTGTCTGGACAAGCCAGCTTTGTTACTGTTCGGGTTCAAAGGGAAAAAGTACATTTAAAAGAGAAATAGGACCTGGGTCTTGCTTCAGTGTCTGGGAGAAGGCCAGAGCTGAGGGTTATATACATATATTTTGGGAGGGGAGATAGAGAGCTGCCAAGTGTCAGAGTGGAGGCTCTGTATGACAGAGGAAGAAAAATGGTTTTGAAGAAAGAGGGTTCCCAAGGTACTTTGTCAAAAACAGTTTTTTAATTGCTATGAAAAAAACAACTGCTGGGTAGGAAAGTTTCGTGTGAGTTGCTCTGGAAAGCTGTTAATGAACCAAGGGGGTTGCTGTGTGTCAGTTTAAGTTGTACTGCAATGTGCATACGCATAGTGGAGTGTATTGGTGAAGTGCTCAACTGAGAGTTAAAAACCAAATCCTGTGATCAGATCTGTTCTGTTCCCCTGACAGTATTGCCCCATACCTTGTAGCTCAGGAGAATGAGAAACATGTGGCAATCTTAGATACGGTAAATTCAGGTAGCAAGGTATGGCAAATGAAACACCTTGACAGACCACAGACCGGAGACTGACTGTCTTCAATATCTCATCTTGTTCTAGATTAATTTTTCTGAGAAATGCGTTTTGGGAATGCTACTTTATTGTTCTATTGCTGTGAATATAACCTTACTAGCTGTCGTGGTTTGCTTTCCCTTATAAAGGCAGGCCTTTGTGAAGCAGAACAGGAACAAATGAGGAAAATTCTCTACCAGAAGGAGTCCAACTACAACAGGCTCAAAAGGGCCAAAATGGACAAATCTATGTTTGTGAAAATCAAGACTCTGGGCATCGGTGCCTTTGGAGAAGTATGCCTGGCCTGCAAAGTGGATACTCATGCCCTCTATGCCATGAAAACTCTGCGTAAGAAGGATGTACTGAACCGGAACCAGGTGGCTCATGTCAAAGCAGAAAGGGACATACTTGCTGAGGCAGACAACGAGTGGGTGGTTAAACTCTATTATTCCTTCCAAGATAAAGAAAACTTGTACTTTGTAATGGACTACATCCCTGGTGGGGATATGATGAGTCTGCTGATTCGCATGGAGGTCTTTCCAGAGCGTCTTGCTAGATTTTATATTGCAGAGCTCACTTTGGCTATTGAGAGTGTACACAAAATGGGTTTTATTCATAGAGACATCAAGCCTGACAACATTCTGATAGACCTCGATGGGCATATCAAACTGACTGACTTCGGACTATGTACGGGATTCAGGTGGACTCACAATTCAAAATACTACCAGAAAGGTTAGTGTTCTTAGCCTTTATTTGCACTTTTTATCCTGAAACAAAGTTACCTCTTGGCAGAAATGTCAAGGAATTATGATGGGTTTGTCTTACTCACTCTGTTTGCTTGTTTCTCGTCTTTTGTTTCCAATACTTTTCAAATCCCTAACAGTGTTTTGGCTGATTGCTGCAGTGGCAGCGGTTTTTCAGTTCATACTTGTTTGGAGGGTCTCTGTTGGTAGTGAAAGAATTTAATCCCAGATTTAAAGTAATCCAGGTACCTCTTGTGCATGCCATTGAGGAGAACTGGAATATGTCAGCAAAAAGGTCACAAACAATTGGTGTAGCTGATCTAAATATATTCTGTTGTTTTCTATCTCCTGTATGGGAGCATGCTTCCCTGTGCTGAGACAGAAACATTCTGCTGGTTATGGAAAACCAATTGGGAAGGAGAAGGCAGAAGACGTTGCCTTGGATTTAGAGTTTAAATCACTGTTCTTCAGTGATGTTAGAAGATGGCAAACTAAATCTGGATAAATGCTTTTCTCTTTGCATGTTGTGTTTTATGACTGTAACTGTACATTTTTTCTCCCGCTTGAAAGGGAGTCATATCAGACAGGACAGCATGGAGCCCAGTGATCTTTGGGATGATGTGTCCAATTGTAGATGTGGAGATAGGCTGAAGACATTGGAACAAAGAGCTAAGAAGCAACATCAGAGATGTCTAGCCCACTCATTAGTCGGAACCCCTAATTACATTGCTCCTGAAGTCCTGCTTCGTAAAGGTAGATAATCTCTATTTATGTCCCGTTTAAATAATCATGAATATTTTGAAATACTCTTTTTTTTCTCCTTAATTTGCTGCTTTGGAAGTTGTCATTCTGAAGTCCATAGATGGCTCAGCTTAAGGAGAACAGATTTCTGTACATGCTCTGCTGATTAGCTTCACAATGCTGACATTAAAGGTGATTGCGCTTTGTATGTCTCCATATCTTTTCACTCTGAGGCCTCTGAAGGAGACTGCTAATATGTCAGATGTCATCGGCAGTGCAGTTTCTCAAGTTTAAAGCCAGTTATCTGTACTCGTAGACTATGACCACTAGTGAGTTTACAAACAGCAGCAAGTAGCCATCTGATTGTTTATAATCATCTGTTTAGATGGATCACTTCAGTCTAGCTGATAAAAACCTGTGGATACATATTCTCCAGATTCCCAGTCAGAATCTTGAGGAAACAAAATAAAGTCTTACACAAGTTACCCTGGACATACTACACTTAAGAGCTGTGCTTGAGGAATGTAAACAGTACTCTGTGACTATGCATGACAAACAGACACGTTCACTATAGTAAGGAGATTAGATGTTCAGAGCTGTCTGCAGCCCTGAACCTAAGGCTTATGTCTGCTCTTTTTCAATTCTAGAGATTTCAGGTTAGATTCTACAGCATCCAATAACAAAAATCTCCATTGAATTCAGTGTTCAAGTCCTCCATTCCTTTTGAAGATCTGAAAGCTGTATCTGACTAGTTTTGTCTGAACAATTAAGTGATTTAACTTGTTCCTCTGCTTAGAACTTGCTCAAAAAGTCATCTTTATCTCTAGTCTGGCTTTGTCTTTCAGCAGCTTCTCAAACCCATAATGTCAGCTCCACTGAACCTAAAGGGGGTCATTGGTCATTAAGCATTTTGTGTTCTTTGAGGACCACTTTATGCTGTGAGGTGATAGAACTGTTGGATGGGTCTTGAAAAAAAACAACAAAGACCCTTCATTCTTCCTAATTATGTGGTTTCCCCACGTACTGTTGTTGAGAATTAAATATATTGAGAATGCTTCCCAGACAACAGTATTAGATCTTCACTGACAGCAGTAGGCTGTATGTCAGCAAGAAGAAGCATTTTATGACGAGGTTGGATCAAGAGTACTTTGGTTTTTGGTGACTTGTTTGAGACAAAATAAGAGTCTATGTTGCAGGTTTTGATCTTTAATTGCAAGAGGAAATAGTAGCTCTGTACATACTCTCTGTTACTGGTGGAGGACAACCTTTTGACTTGTCTTTCAGGATACACCCAGCTCTGTGACTGGTGGAGCGTTGGTGTGATCCTGTTTGAGATGTTAGTGGGACAGCCTCCTTTTCTGGCTCCTACACCCACAGAAACCCAACTGAAGGTAAGTGGAATTCCTGTAGTAGCAAAATTTTAACCTTTTCCACCCCTTCTCCACCATGTACAGATGCATCCCCTCTTGTATTGGAGAAAGGAGCTGTCATTATAAAAGCTTGATTTTAAATAGTTCTGTGCAAGGACAAAACCTTTCGCAATCAGTGAAGGTGTTGAATGTCAAACCAGAACTGACTTGTCCAATTGCATGGATAGTTGCTAGTTTTATGAATCTTTTCTGCATAGTTTTGCTTTGTGGAGCACAGGTTCATCCATAACAATTATTTAGGGTGCGTATCAGATTTGAGTAAGCTGATACAATAATGATAATGTCAGATGGCAATGTGAGAGTTTCAAAGTTAAGCAGTGAGTCGTTTTTATTAGAAAGAATGTATCTCATAACCAATTTCCTACAATTTGGAGACTGAATGAAGCAACGCCTTTAAGTCATTCCATGAACTAATTGTCTTTTTTTAGAATGTAATTGCTTCTTCTATTTGTTCTCTGACAATGTTTCTTGATTTGTTAAAGAAATCTTTTAACAGCTGATGCTATCAAAGCATTGGGTTCTTGAACCTCTAGGATAATTAAACAGGATGTGAAAATTAAACAGGAATTGACTAGTTTCATGTATACTTCTGTGCAGTTAGTCTTGACAAAAGGATCAGAAGGTTTCTGCTTCCAAGATTAGGAGTTGTTTAATACCATTCTCATCTTCAGGTGATAAATTGGGAAAGCACACTGCACATCCCCTCACAGATCAAGCTAAGCCCCGAAGCAGCGGATCTCATCACAAAGCTGTGCTGCGCAGCTGAGGACAGGCTTGGAAGAAATGGAGCGGATGATATTAAGGCCCATTCTTTCTTTCACTCTATGGACTTCTCTACCGATATCCGTAGGCAACCGGCTCCCTATGTTCCAAAGATCAGCCATCCAATGGACACTTCAAATTTTGATCCAGTTGAAGAGGAAAGTCCTTGGAATGATGCTAGTGGTGACAGCACCAGGACATGGGATCCATTAGCCTCTTCCAACAGCAAGCACACCGAGCATGCCTTTTATGAGTTTACTTTCCGAAGGTTCTTCGATGACAATGGGTATCCATTCAGGTATCCCAAACCTTCTGGAATGGAAGTTGGCCAGTCTGAGAAATCCAGTGTAGAGGACAAAGACATGGTGGATCAGACTGGAGCTTGTCAACCTGTATATGTGTAAATTATTGTATAGAGTTCTCCAGGTTAGACTAATCTCAAATCCAGTAGGGCCTTTAACTGATCCCCTGGGAGCTGATCCTGCAGTGCTTGTTCATGTCTAACTTCAGATGAAGCTGAAGTCATCCTGGGTAGTCAGAAACTTGCAGGGCCAGGTCCTAAAAATGGCACTCTTGGAAGTTCAGGTCAGTTTTACTGTAAATAACTTTGTTGATAATAACACTTGAAGTCCCGGTCTTCACCAAAATCTGCAAGGCCAGAAGTCTATCATTTCTAGGCCTGTTTTTATTTGAGGTCAGCATCCCCCTACTCAGATAACATTTACAGATTTCTGCATCTGTCAGCATTATTTTTTAAATGAATAAAGAGCACTTATATTTTGTTTATAGCAGGGTGTTTTTTTTTCCTACTAAATTATAGGGATTAACTTTGACAAATCATGCTGCTGTTCTTTTCTACATTTTTATTTTATCCATAGCACTTATTTCACATTTAGGAAGATGCGTAAAGTTGAAGAACGTGTGATGAATGAAAGGTCTCTGTGCAATAATGTAAGAAAGGAAAAAAAAGAAAAAAAAAAAAGGAAAAATGAAGAAAACCCCACAACAAAAAAGTGAGCTCTCTAATCCTCTTCATTTACTGATGCCATTATATTCGCACCGTGATTTTTGTTTATTATATGTATTTTCCACATTTCAGAATTGTGACATAACCTTAAAGCTGCTTGATTTCCTTCTGCTTGTTGGAATGTAATAGAAAGTGTGAGCAGGCGACTATTTGGGTGTGATTTCATTGTCTTGTGTGTGAAGAATGTTGCATGAGCAGTGTTTTTCTATTTGAAATGGCCTCTTCTTGCCATTCACAGGCAGGTCCTGTGGATCCGTTTTTACTAAGGGTCTGAAATTAGACCGTTTTAAACCGTGTGTTGATAATGTATCGTGTGGATGGTTTCTCCTTATGATTGTATCCATTACTAATTTTGTAAAACAGATTGCAAAGTTTATAACTGAATAGCGATTTTGTGGTCTGATGCAGTGGATCATTTTAGTAACCATTTGTCATGGGCACACACATTTCCCCACGAAGGATCGATAGCAAGACCATTGTCAGGAGGCAGATGAGTGGCAGCAGGCCGGGTCTGGCCCCTTCACGTAGCATGCAGCACAGCCTTCCTTGTTTAGTGCTGTCCGTAATGCAGAGCACCAGTGCCAGCGTGGAGCTCAGTGTCCTCAGAACAGAAGTGCTCAAGCTGTGCTCCTGTAGAACAGAGCCCCTCAGTTCATGGAGGGACACAGCTTTTCCAGCCAGCACATCTCTCCTCATGGCGATCTGTGTATCCCTGTAGGATCCCAGTGTTCAGGCACCGCATCTGAAGGTGCTGGCGTTGCTGACAGGTCGTTCTGCCCTGTTGTCTTTAGAGAACGTTGCTGTGGTGGAGCACAACAGTCCTTTGTTTCTGTTGGATTGTAGACCTACTTTGAAATATCAATTCTTAACTATGTTAAAATATGCATTTTTCTTATATGTATAAGTGAGAATTATTTGAGATGATATCAGAATACTAAAGTAATTAAGCCATACGTATTTGCATATATTATATATAAGTAAGTAAACACACACAAAAATCCTTAATTCAGATGAGTGTAACAGTCCTATTTAAAGTGATTGACATCATAACATGTGAGGAAAACACTCCTTTAATGTGTTTTTGCTTCTTTTTTTTTTTTTTTCTAATCTGGAACATCGTTATTTTTTCCATATATTGTTCCACATATTATTCCTTAATGTTTTAGCATATCCTATCCTATCCAGTGTTTAGATATCTAAGCAACAACATATAAATTCATCAGCCTAAACTAAACAAAAATGATTGTGTATTTGTTTACATTTGTATGAAAGGAATGTTCTGAGGTATGCAGTGCTTGTGTTGTGACAGTTCATGTAAGGTTCAGTATTACTGCTTTTTTATATAGTAATGCCATTTTTTTGTTATTTACATCTATTTGACATTCTTTCATGTGGTAGGTTCTTTCTCAGGAACTCAGTTTAACTGTTATTTATTGATATATCATTGCCTTTGAAAGCTTCTACTGGCACAATTTATTAAAAATCTGAATCAAAATCTGAGATGCAGTCCGTGTTCTTGAAAAGGATCATTTCTGCCTATTTGAAAGTGGAATTAATTCTTAAGGGGTCTGTTTTGTAATGTTAGTGATGGGTTTGAGCTGCGAACACGAGATGCAAATCTTACCTCTTTGCAGCATTTGGTGTAGGATTTCCAGACACATTAAGGCAATTTTGATATAACAAAGTATGTGGCATTGAATTCAACGCTGTCACTTTCACAGCAGCGGTTCTTTGGAGCAGCCATGGGGAGGTGTGCTTCCTTCCTGCTGTATTGCCCAAAGGTAAGTAATTCACCTTCAAGTGCAGAATCCTTGCAATTAAGCAAAACAAGACCAAAAGGAAGTGGCGATTCCACACCTAATAAACTGCTTGTTCAGCATCTGTACGGCAGGGAACAACTCCTGCCATGTCACCCAATGAAGAGCAGAACTGGTAGTTATATCCTTTCAGCTTATCAGGCACCATCTCCAGAAGGCTCACACCTTCTCATCCACCTCGGGGGAAAACAGAAGTAAATGTGATGGAACGTGGGCAGGTAGCTATGCAGCACACATTAGGACTGGCTCCAGGCATTCTCAGTTCTGTTGAACTTCCTGCAAAACGTTTTAAGTTACATCAATTCCATTTTTTATTTAAAAAAAACAGCAAACCTCATTTTAAAAGAAAAAAGGGCTTCTGCAGCCCCTCGTCTCTGCATTCTCTGGTGGGGCCAGGAAACAGCAGCAGCTCTTGGTAAGCATATTATTCCCGACTCCGGGAGAAAGAACTACCTGCAAAAGTTACAAGCTAAGAAGTTACCACCTAGCCTGAATAACTTAAACTAAATGAGGGAAAAAAGCATTTGGCTTTCAAATGAGAATGTAAGAACAGGATTAGCCATGCAGGAAGCGGGACCATTGCCTGGAGCTGGGTGGAAAATCGGTCTCACAGACTTCAGAAAATTCTGTTCTCTTCCCTGCAGCTGATGAGGTATGAATTCACTGCTCTAAAAGCTTTCCTAGAGAAACTGCGATGGGAAGAGGCATTTAGAACATATCATTCGATCCCATCCCCAAATACAGAATCATTGGCAGAAAATAGCAACTGCTACTAAAAATATTATTAGAATTAAAAATATTAAATCTTTCCCACAGGAAATAATCTCAGGAATAGATAATGTAGGAATAGCAACCATTAAAACACACACAAAAAAAAGTGTGAAAATGTTTTTCCTGGCAAAGAAATCTGCTGCAGCACGAACATGGAAGTTGTGACTTCCTCTGGTTTTTGGTCTGAGCAGTTAACGTGCCCTGCACAGCGTTGGCAAAAACAAAGTCCTGGGCTCATTATCACTATCGTTAATGAAAATAAACTGAGGATCTGATCCGCAAAGCTGTGGTCACCTCTGCAAAGGCCGCAGTAGCTCCAAGTCCAGCAGAAGCCCGGTGCCATGGGCACTTGAAATTCACATGGGCTGATGGATGCACTGACTGACCTTCAGCAAGGTGGAAAACGCCCATGACTGCATCTTCTGGCTTCTGCATATGGGAGGAAACTGCTGTTAGCAGAACAGCCCCAGGCACGTGGCCCTCCTTACAATAAAGAGGGGACTGTATGTGTACGAGGCATGGGTGGGGCAGGGGGAGACAGCTGATGGTACTGGGTCACGAATAGGAGCTGGGAAAAAGCCTTCAAAGCTGTGCTGCACTGTGAGTGGTTGCCTTGGGACGTTCATGGGGATTTTTGGGGAGCACACAGCGTAAGATGTCCCATTCCAAGAGTGCTGCTGGGCAGGAGAGAGGCTGCAGATGTGTGCCTACAGCCCCAGCATCATGCTGTGTGGGAAAGAACCACAGTGATCTCGTTGCTAATGGTGAGGAAGCACACACATATACCTGCAGGTAAGAGTATTTGTTAAGCAGTACCAAGTCCTTTAGTCACCTTGAGGTTAATGGCTGTCTGCACAACCCTGCTTCATCACAAAGAGAGCACTGATGGATTTGTATGCATCCAAAGAGTTACAGTCCCCGGCATGAGACCCCACCTGGACACTGCATCCAGCCACGGGGCCCCAGTGTAAGGACATGGACCTGTTAGGGTGAGCCCAGAGGAAGGCCACGAAAATGCTCAGAGGGCTGGAGCACCTCTGCTGTGAAGACAGTTTGAGGGAGCTGGATTTCTTCAGCCTGGAATCCAGGGAGATCTCATTGTGGCTTTGCAGTGTGTAGAGGGGGGTTGTGCAGAAGGTGGAGAAAAAGTTTTTGCCAGGGCTTATAGCGACATGATGATGAGCAGTGGTTTCAAACTGAAGGAGAGTAGATTTAGATTGGGTATAAGGAAGAAATTCTTCACTGTGAGGGCAGTGAGGCACTGGCACAGCTGCCCAGACAGTGTGGGTGCCCCATTCCTGGAGGCATTCAAAGCCAGGTTGGATGGGGCCCTGGGCAGCCTCAGCTGGTGGGCAGTGGCCCTGCCCATGGCAGGGGGTTGGGGCTGGGTGGGATTTGTGGTCCCTTCCAACTCAAACCCTTCTATATTATGTTTCTATATCGGTGGGGATCTGTTTGGTAATGCGAAGTCTGAAAATGAAACTACATCTTGTGAGATTTGTATCTCAGCTGCTTGTCGTGGTAGCCACGCAGTCTCGTTAGTTTTTGTGTCATTTTGATAACTGCTTTCCATTGCATTTGTCATTTTAGTTCTTATGGTTCAACGTGGAGATGTGGCACTGAGGGACGTGGTCAGTGGGCATGGTGGGGGTGGGCTGATGGTTGGGCTGGATGGTCTTGGAGGCCGTTTCCAACCTGAATGATTCTACAATTCCAAAGAAATCTAATAAATAACAGAGCAAGTATCTCCCAGGAAAAAGTCATTTTTCCATTCCCAGGGAGCTGATGTGGGTGGGCTGTTTCCCTCAGAGTGCTGTTTTTGTTGCTGAAGAAGTCACGGGGGCAGAAGGATGCGAATCCTGAGATGGGTGATTGTTGGGTTTTGTTGGTTTTTTCCCAATGAAAATGCTTTTAAAATCTCCAATGTTGGTTTGACAAAAATGGAAATATTTAGGGAGGAAATTACTGATATATTTACAATCGTACTTCAGAAACAATATGGTGTGTCCAAAAATCAAAGCAAAAAGTATAAAAAGGCCAAAAAATAAAAATGAACAGTTGTGAATAAGTCCTTTTGATGTTTGCAGAGCAGATTTGGGAAATATGATTTCTTGGAAATTTCCAGCCACGTGTTCCAATTTAAGACCAAAGGATACTTTTTTGAATGTTCAACTTTCCACATATCAGGACCTGCCAATTAAAACTAGCTGTAAAAATAACAGAAGAGGTTGAACTGAATAATATCTGGAAGAAAAATGAGCTTAATTGACATCCTCATCTTCCATGCAGTGCTGATGTTGTCTGTTTTCATCACAGAATCATAGACTCGTGGAATCATTAAGGTTGGAGTGACCACTAAGATCATCCGGTCCAACCATCAACCCATACCTGTGACCACTCAGAACCACGTCCCTCAGTGCCACATCTCCACATTTCTTGAACACCTCCAGGAGTGCTGACTCCGCCACCTCCCTGGGCAGCCTGTTCTAACCTGTATCCCATTAGGCCTAGGGGTGGTTCACAGCAGAGGTCGTGCACAGGTTGGTGACTGCATGGGTGTCCAAACCATCCCTTGGTGGAGGATGTCCTATGCTGGGCAGGCAGTACCTGTGGCCATGATGGACATTGTACAGAGGAGCCCAGCCATGAGCATCTTTATAAAGCACTCCCATGAGACAAGAGCTCATCACCCAGGCTCATAGCTGGGGAGCTGACACCACTTTATGCACAGTGTGCTTTAATTTACAGAAATACTGTGGCTTGCTGTTTTGCAATTTTTTTCTCTATTATGGTTCAGCTCAGGGTAATGGTTGATAGTTGGAATTGGTGTCTTGAGTGGTTGTGTGTTTGAAGCCAACACAGGGACATTTTGTTATTGTTCTTTTCAAATTAAACTGTAGGGCAGCTTTTCACAATGCAAGATAAAAAGCAACATACGCACAAGACAAGATGGTGATGTGAAAGCATTTCAAGGCCAGTTATTTTAAGACATGATGACTTAATGCCTGCTTCAGTGAGTTGGAAGGATGGAAGGATTCCCCATGTTGCACGAGAATGCAATGGGGAATAATGGCCATACCTGACTTGAGAAAAATGGGCCAGGAAGTGACTCCAGCTCCTGAAGTCAGGAGATACCAGAAGGCTTCTGTCCATGTTGAGCACACTCAGGCTGAGCGTGGCACACGAAGCCCTCAGGAAAGAGTGTTCTGGGGCTTCTCTGTCTTTCTGTCCCTACAGACTGCTGCTGCTGATGGCCCATCCCTGGAGGTGCTCAAGGCCAGGTTGGATGAGGCCCTGGGCAGTCTGACCTGGTGGCTGGCAACCCTGCCTACAGCAGGGCGTTGGAACTGGGTGATCTTAAAGGCCCCTTCCAACCCAAGCCATTCTGTGTTATGATTCTATGGCTTACGGAGGGTCTCCAGGTGAGCACAGCTGAAACAGAGTCATGGTCATCAAGAGCAATCCCTTCTATACGTTGCTTCCTAGCCAAAGCCAATTCCACATTTCCAAGTCTTGCTCCTCAATTAATGCAATGATGACCTTGAAGCCTAATTACTCAAAGTCACAGTGAAAGCCTTGGAGCAGGGCTGAGCCAATGCCCTGGCACGGGTTTGCAGAGTGACAGAGCAGCAGCTGTGTCGATGGCTTTCACCTGGTGTTCAGGTCCCATAAAATTGAGTCTAAAATCTCCTGTGCAGGTGAGAATCCTGGTTGGAGGCTGCAAAATTGTAATTGTTTTGTGTGGAGATTGCATGGAGGGATTTTTAACAGCTCGATCAGTAATCAGCTGATTTTAATAAGTGGTTTTGCCAAAGCAGAGTGAATTGCTGCCAGCACATTCCTGCTCCGGTGCCTTCTCCGCCCAAGCTGTAGGACACCTTGAGGTGACCCGGGGTAGCCCCAAGCTGCCCGGTCTGAGTTCAGCACAAATGCTGCCCTGAGCCCAAGGGTGGGCTGAGGCTTCTGGGACCCCTCTGACCAGTGGGGGGAAGTGAAGGAGAGCTGTGCCCAGCAGGAGGCAGAAAACGGTGCTGGTTGGTGGGCTCAGGAGTAACTTCTGCGTTCCCTGTCAAGGAAGAGTCCTGCTGTGCTGTGGATGGGCCTCGGTGAGGAACGTTGCACATCCGTGGCTTTTTATCCTCCTTCCTGACACGTTTAAGTTCCTTTTGCAGATAAATAACTGACTTAAGTTAGAAGATTAACGGCCTCACTCTTGCACACGGCATCCTCATCCCTTTACTCTGAACTTAACTGTTACTTTGCAGTTTCTGAATGTCAGTATATGCAGTCAGGCTGGAGTTCCTTTTGAGAAACACCAGTAAATACCAGCTTCTGCTGTCGGGCTCTGGCACAGCTCTCAGTTACCGAGCTGCTTGGAACAGCAGTTACCAATGCCGAAAACCATTTTTGTGTCGTACCATGGAACAGACCATCGGAATTTGTCTGCTGCCCTCTTTCGGGTGTGATAATTACTGCTCATCTCTGTCCGCCAACAGCTTCCGACTTATCTCAGCTGGGGGAGCGCCCTGATGGGATGGTGTTACACACAGCATTAGGCCCTATTATACCCCAAACCCCAAACGTTGTTTCCTTTCCTCTTTGCAATTCACACCACACCAGTGGTTTGTCTATGGCAATTCCAGTCACTGACAGTTTTCTGTCTCTCCACTCCTCTACGGTTCCCATGGGCACCAAACCACTCTGTGGGTCACAAACCCATACTGTTGGCCATATGCTGGCATTTTAATTGCTTACAGAACACCAGGCAGAATAGCACAGGTGTATGCAGTTTCCTCAGCCTGATTTTCATATGGCTTTCTCCTGCAGTGGGAAGCCCAGGGTTAATACGTACTTTTATTAAGATGAACAAAAGGTGCTTCTGTTAAGACTCTTTCCCCTGGTGTCTGGATTTATCTTTAAAGTGAGTAACAGCAGTTAAGTGCTCACAGGGGTGACATCAGAATCTGACAGAGCAGACAGTGGTAAACAGCCCACGATAAGGAGTGGTAATGCAGGGGCAGAGAAAGGATGTTTAAAGCACAGGGAAAAGACATGAAAGAACAATTGTGTCTTTGCAAATCATCTTCTAGTTTAATGTTAAGCCCTGGGATATGAGTTAAAGGTGAAGCATTTCCCTTTGGGGCTGTGCATGGAATGTCAGTGGCTGATGAGCCCCTGTGAGCCTTCTGCTCACAGAGTGGCCACTATGGGACCAGGAGGGAGTTTTTGGGAAAACACTGGTCACCAGCAGCATGCTTCGCTTCCTCTTTCACACTTGCTATTAGTGGACAAAAAGTGACATGAGGGGAGATGCAGGGTCAGAAAACACGTTGCTGTGTGATCCCTCCACTCTGCCATTCACTTTTACCCCCAAGGTTACACAGAAGAGATGCCAAGTCTTGCCACCAGGATTACTTTCCTTCTGCACCACAGCTCTCCCAAACACCTGAGCAGTGGGTTGGTGGATGGATGTCTCAGGTGCTGATCTTTGAATGGAGGAGAAATCCAGTTCCTGGAAGGCGCTTAGATGTATCCAAGTTCTTAGTTACCTCTCGCCACAAGATATCCAGCTCTGACAGCCCTCAGGTTGCCCTGGCAAGCCAAAATCCCATGAGATCCTTGATTTCATGGAGCAAAGATGCTTAAACACCAAATCTTACCCTACTCCTTACAAGCTGCCAAGGGTCTTTCTTCAAGCTAATGCCAGGTTGGCACAAAATGAGATTCCCAACCTAGATAACAGTCTGCGTACCTGACCAGTAGAGCCCACTTTGTTAGATATGGCAAATGGTGGCTAACTGCCACCACTTTGCTCATTGGAGTGGTGGATTGGAATTGTAGGGGGAGGTTTCTGCTTCAGAGCAATAAATTTTGGTGAAATTAAGAGTTTCCATGACAAGACCCTCAGTAGTCTGATGAGACAGGCTGTCACAAAGGGACAAGAAAAACTTCTGTCTCCAGAGGATGCAGAGGTCCAGCAGGAGCCACTGTCTCACCTAGAAGTTGACTCTCCAGCCACCAGCCTACTGACCGTGCTCAATTTGTCTGCAGGGCAGGAAGTTGGGTTTGGTATGGCTACGGTCCATGAGCAGATGCAGCTCTCTGGCCAGCGGAACCAAGTTAGAGACATAAGTGTTTCTTGCTCTTTTTCTCATTGGTAAATTTAGCTATCTCAAGTGACTCCACAGGCAAAAATATTTTTGTTATACAGTTCTAATAAAACGCCTCACTCTAAGAATGATTATGGGATCTACCAAGGTCATTTAAGGCTGTAGAATACAAATGACACCACAGGTTCAAGCACTGTAGTCCTCTTCATTAATCTGTGGCTATCTTTCTGGTTGAGATCTGGATGTCCTCAGCAGCTGCTGGTGCTAATGAGAGCTGAGAGCACCCCATGAACTCACTAGATTAAGTGCTAACCTTAATAGCTGCTGACCTAAATGTTCCCACTCCAGCAGCCAAGGAGTGGAAAATTGTTCAGGAAACTTAATTTAATCTCTCATGTCGGTGTCCTTCACATGTGTCACTGTCCCTGGAGGTGTTCAAGGAATGTGGAGATGTGGCACTTAGGGACGTGGTCAGTGGGTATGGTGGGGATGGGTTGATGGTCGGACTGGATGATCTTAGTGGTCTTTTCCAACCTTAATGGTTCTGTGATTCTATGATTTCCTGTACTGAGCTGTGTGCTCCTGGACTGCCTCCTCACAGAACTCCATAACCAGCCTTCACCTTCCAGAAATCTGTGGATGAGGTGCTCAGTTTTCATCCTAAATCCGATTACATCACGTATCACCTGGCCACAACCAATGAGGCAGTGAAGAGCATGTAACATCGTGGATGCTGACCACCTCATGAGCTGGGCAGAGTGCTTCATGCATAGAATTAAACCACTATGGAGCCAAAGGTTGATTGTTTCACAGAGGCCCGATAACATGGAAAGATGTTTCTCACAGTAACACTTAATGACAACACGTACTAGACTCATCAAGCAGCGCTTAGTGGTGGGGCCATCTTGTGGTGAGACTCCAACTGTCCGTCTAAACCAGGAGGTAAGTCCACATTGTTGGGTTTAAAAGAACAAATCGAGCTTCCTTCAACCTTTTTGACTTACTGACACTATTTTAGATACTTTAAAATGCAGGAGACTGTGTAATAACTGCTTACATCAGATGCAGGCTGGGCACGGGCCTGCCAGCACTGCCATGTGAGTCAGATCCCAGTAGCAGCCTGGTGGAACTGAAAAGAAAAACTAATTTTATCTTTTCAGGTAGATTTTAGATACTTTTCAGATTTTCAACTTAATTGTCCTATAGTTTTAAAACAACTCCACAGAAGTGCTAAAACAAAACTGAAACGACATGCAATATCCAGCCTCTCTGAGCCCAGAAGGCTGCCACAGTCAGAGACACCATCCTCGTGCTGGAGCACAGCATCCCAAACTGCTGTACCACCATTCGAAGGAGTGAAAATAGTGATGTCAGAGGTGATGGGCCTTTGGAGCTGGGATGGAGATTTTCTACGCATATATTTTCCACTGCATATTTTGGCAAAAGATTGAGGGCACCTGCAGCTTGCCTTCCTCTGAATCAGGGCCAAGGCAATTGCCACTTCAACTGGGGCTTTAAAAAAGATATACTGTTCTGTAAACAACAGTAAACTCTTTGTCTTCTAGAATTTTCCAATTATTTAAGAATAGTTTTTAAAAAGTTCTTTTTTTTTTTTTCTTGCTTAATTTTCTTGAATTTCACCTTGAAATGTAACGCCATTATATCATAGAATCATATCATAGAATGGCTTGGGTTGGAAGGGACCAACTTTGATCATCTTTGATCTGCTGCCATGGGTATGATTGCCAACCACTAGATCAGGCTGCCCAGGAGCCCATGAAGCCTGGCCTTGAGTGCCTCCAGGGATGGGGCATCCACAGCTTCACTGGGCTGCTTGTGCCTCACCATGTATTACTCTGATGCATTGTTCCCATTGTTACATAGACTGGATCATTCCTCACAGCTTAACTGTAGTCTACCAAGTCTAACTGAAGTCTACCACTGAAGTTGTAGACTAACAAGTGAAGTCTTAGACTGAAGTCTACCACTGAAGTTGTAGACTAACAAGTGAAGTCTTAGACTGAAGTCTAACAAGTGGCACATATGCCTATTCTTTACTCTTGCTTTGTTTTCAGGAAAGCATCCACTTGTAAAGTTGACTACAATAATACTTTGTTCTGAATAATTGGCAACAGCGAAATGTTTGAAAAGCAGTTCTGGGGCAAAAAGAAAAAAAAAGGAAAAGACACCTGGAAAGGGCATCTTCTTGCCAGAGAAACTGGGTGGATCGCTATATTTCTCTGGGGACTGCTGCTGCTGCTATGTGAGTCAGCCCTACTCTGCTCTTTCTCTATGGGGAGCACAGATTTGGGGTGATGCTGCCCACACAACTCCTTTTCTGTTCATTCACATAAAATGGTTGAGCTCCAGGCTTGGTCATGGGTAAGTCTACCTGCAGAGTCTGGGAGCAGTCCTGAGCAGAATGGGTCATGGAGGCTGAGCTGAGAAGCTTGCATGGCTTTAGCAGCACAGGATGGAGTGTTCTGCCACAACTGCCTTGTGAAGGAAGGTGGAATGGAGCATCCTGCCCCTGGGATGTCACCTCTCTCTGAATAGTGTCATGGCAGCATTCCATGAGAATCAGCCTCCGGCAATGGCAGCCCTTGAAGGGATCCCTGTACTCTATCCTGCCTCCTCTTGCTCCCTCTTGCCATTTGCACAGCATCCCATTTGCACAGCATCGTACGGTGCAGCTATCATTTGCAGCTCTCCAAAAGCAGTGAACAGTCTCATTTCATTGACACCATCTTCACTAAAATAGTTGGAGCAGAGAAATTAGATGCACTCCCTCTAAATAAAGGTGGGTTTAGTTTCAGAGTTTGCTAAAATTAAAAACAAAATGAAGTCAGTTGGCTGTTCTCAAACAAAAGTTGACATTGCAATTTCAATATTTCAGCGACACTGAGTAAAGCTGACCAATGTCTACCTGTGTCAGCGTTGGTACATTGGCCTCCAGCGCATTTCCTGCCAATTTGGTAATAATCACTTGCTGGCTAATAAACACAGCCTCAGAGTCTATGTCCTTTAATCACCTCGGCCTTCTGCATCAGGGATCATCCCGCCCCAAACAATGATGTTGCATTTTTGTTGTGTAGACTCATCCTTGTGTCAGAATGACGGCTAGCAGGGGAGTGCGAGGGGTACATTGTACCACTGGGTCTCTGGATAGCAGAAATGCTGTTGCCTGCTGTGATGTGTTTCTTCCCCCCTCCCCCCCCCCCCTTTTTTTTTTCTTTGGCATACTAGCAATGATATGTGTTTTACTTAGGTCACTCTGGATGAGCTATTTCTAACCCAACCTGCTGACAGTAGGTTCTAGCTATGTAGCAGCTAAAAGCAGTTCTGTACTAAAGTCTTTCAAGAATGGAGATTGTCAAAAGAGCAGCAACAGAGCAAACCATGCCTGGTCATAGTACGACTCTTGTAACAAATGTCCAAACATCCCAGTAGGAAACCTCCTTCACCATTTTGTCTGGCATGGAATTCTCTTAAATGCCCAGCAGAAACAAACCAAATCCAACCATCACGACACCTTCTTGTTTACACATGGCATTTCTCCCTCCTTAATCCATACCATGTTTTAGGACTTCTCAAAGGCATGCCTGGGTGATAGCATATTCTCGCTCTAACTCAAGCTAAAGGACAAATTTTAGTCAGCATTTCTGTGCAGAAAATGGCATTTCCAAGCATCAGAGACGTCTGGCTTCTCTGCCACCCTGAAACCTCACCCACTGTGGCCTCTTGAGCAATTGGTGCCTCAGGACGACCATCCTCTGAGAACACCATCAGCACTATCGCTGAGGCTAACGCAACTACCTCAACAGCTCCAGTCTGTTTAGTCTGTTTTACTGTTTACTCTGATGCTCACTTTCAAATGACACTTCAAGTAGAATTACTGAAAAATGTGCTGGCAGATGCCGCAGCTAAGAATAACACGAAGCAGTCAGGTGATTTGCATATGAAGAATTTCTGCTGGTGAAGATGAGTAATCCAACATTCTTGTTTTCTCAAATTAAGATCCCACTCGGAATATTTTCCCCATGGCAAATGGTGAATAGGTCATCAGTTTGGTTTTGAAATAAAATAAAATAAAAACTGTCAGAGCATCTATGAAGGATGTAAAAAGATTGATTATAAATTAGGATCACTGCCTTCATTTATCCAAGCAGGACCCTTACATACTGTTCTAGATTGCATAGAACTACTTTCAATTTTCAAAATGTACACTGATTATTTGCTTAGAAATGTTTTTTAATTAAGGGTTAAGCAGACTTTCAATTTGGTATTTTTTCGTATGCTGTGTAATCAAGCCTGCTTCTAAGGGTAATGCCTCCAAAATCTCCAGACCAAACCCAACCCAACTCCAGGTGGGTACAGGGACACTCGTGAGTGCAATGCAGCCCATCAGGAGTCCCGGCTCAGAGCTTTTCCTTTGGAACAGATTACACATTGATTTCAGGTCATCTTCTCTTATCTCTGTCCCCACTCTGTGTGCGGATATCCGTGGGGACCAGCAGATCACCAAGAAGAAAGACTGGTTCACAGATACAACCTTATGGTTGCTTTCTTCATCCATAAATTATTTGCAAGCAAACTAAAACTTTAGCATGCCTAGTTTGGGAAGATGTGATCCCAGAAAGTTTCAGTCAGTGGACTTAATTGTTTACTTCATGTATTCCTTTGAGTGGTGAACGCAAAAGGATGCTCATCTAGGAGATCTGATGCCTTACATCGCAATGCAGTATTTTGGTTTGTGACTTCCAAGCAAATTGTTCAGTGTTTGCTGTTCTGGCAATCACAAAATAAAACTGTTCTGTGATTCAAGTGGTCCCCTCCATGTAGATGTTGTACTGAGGGACGTGAGTTAGTGGGAAATATTGGTGGTGGGTGGATGGTTGGATTGGATGGTCTCGGAGGTCTTTTCCAACCTCGGTGATTCTATGAGCCTATGACTAAATACAACTAGGCCTTTACCCAAAGAAACAAATGAATATAGCTTACTTATCAGAATTCATCTGAATAACCATGTGAATGTAAACTCAATGACAACTTCACACATGGGCAACTAGTAATAAACCAGTGCTGAAATAGTTTTTAGCATTAAATCCTTTAATACTATTCTAACTGTGAAAGAAGAGAAAGAAGGCTACAAAAAGTGTATCATTTTACCTAATGGTTCTCTTTGATTCTTATTTATTTGACCGAGCTTGCTAACACTTAACTAGTGTGCTTTCTGCATGAGACAAAACTGACCCAGCAATCTCATAGCATCACTTAAGAACTGCAATAGAGTTCTCTAAAAGGGAGGAGTAATTCATATATTTTTTTAGACTTTCAAGACACCATTTTAAGAAATTAAGTGAAATCACAAAATGGAAAGGAACTGGTTAAAAATACAAAAATATAACAGAGATTTATGCTGTAATTGATGAAATTAAGAACAGGTGCTACAGGGCTGTATATTAATTTCATTATTGTTCAAGAGAGTACCATCTGGAAAGGGAAATATTAGATAACAAATCTGCAGATCATACAAGTAAATTAATTATCTTAAAAAACAGGAGCAGGCCGTGGTAATCAAGAGAGATTTAATAGGAATATGTGAATGGACAACCTGATATCAGATGAAAATTCAGTGGTGACAAATACAATAAAAATAAGCACTGGAGACAAAAATAAAAATGATCTATGTACGTTCAAAGGGTCTAAATTAATTTGGTAATCTCAAGGAGAGCACCTGTGCATGGGCACAGGCAGCTGACTGAAGACTGCTGCTAAACATGCAGCCCAGCCATGAGAGCATGTACAATGTTAGGCTGGTCAGATCCATGGAATACTGTCACATGGCACTTCTCACCCAGCACATCCTCTCTCATTTTCTCGTTCTGACAGAGGTGAAAGAAGCAAAGTGAGGGGGGGTGTTTGGAGGGAGAGCCATGGGGTCACCAGGCTGCACTGACAGATAGAGGACTGCACAGCACTGCTCCGGGCAAGGTATTTAAAATACAAATTGTACAAAAAGATGAATTGTGTATAAGGTAAAAGTTCACAGATATTGTTCTATGTTTCTACATTCAAAAGCTAGTACTAGACTGTCTTCTGCCTTTGGAAAGGATAGTTTATTTCATGTCTATTTTCATCTGTTAAAGACATGGATGGCATTGCTCTGAGGACAGATGAGCCAGCTGCTCATTTATGTCCCATTTCATTCTTGTAAGCTCTAGATATATGGCACAGTATTAGATATATGTAAGGTCTAACCCAGTGTGATAATGATTATGTATCTGTGCTGGTGAAAAGTCTGGAGCACAAATCTTATGGGGTGCGGCTGAGGGAATTGGGATTGTTCAGTCTGGAGAAGAGGAGGATCAGGAGGGACATTATTGCTCTCTACAACTGCCTGAAGGGAGGGTGTAGTGGGATGGGGGTCAGCTCTTCTCCCAGGTAACAGTGATAGGACAAGAGGGAATGGCCTTAAGTTGTCTCTGAGAAGGTTCAGGTTGGATATTAGGAAACATTTCTTCTCCAAAACAGTGGTGAGGCAGTGGCACAGGCTGCCCAGGGAGATGGAGTCACCACTCCTGTAGGTGTTCAAGAAATGTGGAGATGTAGCACTGGGGGACGTGGCTAATGGGCTTGGTGGGAACGGGTTGATGGTTGGACTGGATGATCTTAGTGGTCTTTTCCAAACCTAATGATTATATGATTTATTTTGAAGAATCAAAAAACTACAGGCACAAACTGTTAACTTAATCCAGGCTAAATTTTCTGGAATTCAAAAATTATTGCCCTTTTGTCATGTGGAACACTATTAATTAGAGACGTGTAAGATGGTTAGAATGGAAACTGTCCTAGACTGACTTGTATAGGAAAGAAAATAGAGGAGAAGCATCAGTTTATCAGTCTTTACTGAACGCTTCTAGAGCAGGAAAGACTAATCCACCAATATCTTTCCTCCTATTTTGTTGCCAGCTCTCCCATGCAGACTAACCAGGGGTGCAGCAGCAAAGGATTTGCTGGCCAGTTTCCTCAGCTAAAGCTGCAGAACTGGCTGCCAACGCAGCCATTCTGTCAGACCTCAGAGCTCTGAGCTGCCGGCAGAGGGGTTATCTGGAGGGCTCTGATCACAGAATCACAGAATGTCCTGAGTTGGAAGAGACCAATAATGACCACTGAATCCAACTCCTGGCTCCACACAGGGCAGCCCAAAATCAGACCCAATGTCTGAGAGCGCAGACCAAACGCTCCCTGAGCTCCGGCACGCGGGGCCGTGCCCACTGCCCTGGGCAGGCTGTTCCATGCCCACCGCCCTCTGGTGCAGACCCTTTCCCTCACCCCCAGCTGCCCCTCCCCTAACACAGCTCCATGCCGTTCCCTCGGGCCCTGTCGCTGTCACACAGAGCAGAGCTCAGCGCTGCCCCTCCACTTCCTGTGAGGAGCTGCAGCCGCCATGAGGCCTCCCCTCAGCTCCTCTGTTCTGGGCCGAGCACACCAGGGGCCTCAGCTGCTCCTCATACATCTTGTCCTTCAGATCTTTCTCCATCCTTGTAGCCCTCCTTTGGACACTCTCTTGATGTTTTCACTAGGAAGGGCTGGGAAACAAGCATGAGTTGGGTACATAAGTGGATGAGGTATAAATTTGTAAAGAGGAGTTAATCTTAAGTTTGTATACAGCTGCTTGAGGTTTCCAAAGCCCTCCTGCGAGATGGAGAAAAATGGAATTCCTGCCTGAAATTCATTAGGAACTTCTTTACAGCCATTTAGCTGTGTTGCCCCAGGCACAGCTGATTCGAGCACTGAGACAACCTGCAGTGATGCCCTTGAGGGACTGATGATGGAAAATAGAGATTGTATTTCTGCTACATAGACCTTATTGCAAAGGGGCATGTCAAGGGATGGAAAGTCTAAAAATAGACCCATTTATAACACTTTTACAAATGGCTTGGGAACAAAAATAGAGCATGCTAATAAAATCTGCAAATCGTATTCAGGCACATTCAGTAAAAAGTTATTAAAGGTATTGCAAAAGGAAAAAGTCAGCAACTGATGCATGGAATAATAGAAATAGAATGAAGTTTCTTACCGTAAGACTTCTGGGATTAACACCCTAAAATTCCTGCTGTAACACACCTGTGCTTATCAGGTGATCTGGGGAGGATTAAGGCACTAAAGCACCACAGACATAAAACTAGTGAAGGCAATTTTATGACTTTGGTGAATGTATTTCTAGCAGAGCTATAGAAAAAGCAGTGGCCTTGTGAAACGCAGCCTTACTTACTGCTCAGATCACATACTGCTCAGGTGGCCACTTCTGAGCAGATCAACTCATGTTAGAAGACGTATTGGCAGGATCAAAGGGACAGAACGTATTTATGGGAAGTAACCCTTTTCTAATGCTATAAGAACTAGCAAAATGATGAATGAGGGCAACACGACTTTCTACACATACCTAGAATAAACACTAAGAAGGAAGAAAATCTAATTAGGATAAGGAACAATATCTACTCCTGCGCCAGCAAGCTGGCTGCAAACAGAGTGAAAGTAAATAAACAGGAAATCAGAAGGATGGCAGCTCTTAGAAGTCACACTCTGGAACAGCTGTTCAATAAGAGACATGAGGACAAGAAACTTGGGTCCTTGCTTTCTATGCAGGACAGCAAGAACTTGACTCATAAGCTACGGAGAGAAAGGAAAAGCCCTCTCCTAAGCAAGTGGCTTTGGGAATAAACTACTGGAGTAGGAAGCCTAGGAGCAGGTATCCTAAGAGCAGAGTCAGAACAGAATGACTGTTCAAAGACTGAAGCGCTGAGCCTATGCTAATCAAGTGGGTGACTTAATCTTGTGTGAATTACATATACGTGAAACAAGTAGGTGTCTACAGACAGTAGCCTAAAATACCCTGGTGCTGCATCAATCCCATTCAGGTGGGCAAGTTTGCCTTCATGTCAGTTTGAGATGAAAGAGGCAGTAAGGTGGTAAACCGAGTCTGTGTTGTGTTTGCTTGGACATACTTGCAGGTTGGATATTAGGAATAATTTATTCTCAGAAAGATTGAGGAGGTTTTGGAACACACTGCCTGGGAGTCACCATCCCTGGAGGTGTTCAAGAAACATGGAGATGTGGCACTGAGGGACATGGTTTAGTGGGCATAGTGTGATGGGTTGACCGTTGGGCTAGATAATCTTAGTGGTCTTTCCCAACTTTGATGAGTCTCTGATTCTATTATATACCTGCTACATGAAGATTTTAAAGTGTTTGCTACATAGATGAAAGAGGCAGGCTCAAACTATCATCCTAGTATTTACTGTACCAGAAACGTTTTCGTAAATACCACAGAAGAGCACAGTAGAGTTCAACACAAAGAAGGAAAAACATGTTTTCCAAACACTACTGATAAATGTCCACATGTGAATTATAAGCAACAGATTCTAGTCAGCCAGCCACAAATCCTGAAGATAACTCTGAAGGTCAAAACTGCTGAACTTGGCAACTGCTATGTGCTCCATCTTTCTCAGCGCACTGAGCTGCTAACCAACAGTGGCTGCTACACAATTCACGCTCTGTTTTTAAACAGTGCTTATGCTCTTACTATTGTAGTTTTGAATGGAGGAATAAGTGTCAGAGGATGCTAAAGACTAGATTTAGCAACAGTGCTGCCATCCAACCATCCTACGTTTTTTTCTTACACTGACATTTTGCATCCCAGCATCATCTGTATCTACCCCCATGTAATGCCTTGCTGATGGAAAGCCAGGTTGAGGCCTTCACAGAATCCCTAATATTTCACTCCCTCCAATTAACCTCACTTACAACTCATTCCATCCTTAGCCAAACTCCATTCTTAAAACTGAGAACTCTCAGGTTTGTTCACAGCTATATTAATGAACATGGAATGACTAAACTGGCTTTGCAACGCTGTGTACTGTTGTTCTGTAAGAAATAAACAGAAGAGCTAATTGTCTAATTTGGAGCATAAACAACTTGAAGTAAAACAACTCTTTTTCAGATAGCAAACACATTTATTTTTAATTACTCACTGACTTTATTTGTAGTTGTAAATCCCCCATGCTGCTACAAATAGACCCCAGATACCACAATACCCCCATAAAATAAAACACACAGACTGGTTTATGCTCTGCACCAGGGCAAATGCAAGAGGGTGGTGAGGCACTGGCACTGGCACAGGCTGCCCAGAGAAGCTGTGGATGCCCCATCCCTGGAGGTGTTGAAGGCCAGGTTGGATGGGCCTTGTGTTCAAAGTGAGCAGCCAGATCTGGTGGGAGCTGTCTCTGCCCATGGCAGGGGGTCAGAAGGTCCCTTCCAACCCATACCATTCTGTGATTCTACGATTCTAAGAGCAGACAGATGCTCTCCTAGAGCAAATTACTAGAATTTGTTTCAGTTTGATTCATCCCACAGTTCCCTGTTCCTATGGACAAGATGCTTCTATTACAGACCTCTTGTTTATAGATGGATCTTAATTCATTCACTAAAGAGAGCTTGGGGGGATAATGGGAAGCATTCTGTTCTCTGTGGAAGAAAAGTGCCTGAGAGAAAAGGAAACTGGACTTCCAGGCTAGAGAAAAGAGATCTACTTAAAAATGGGTGTGGGCTATGTGGGAAGAGATCTCTTGAATACGTTTGGGAAGCAGGAGGGAATCTGGGGAGTACTAAGGTGTCAACGGTAGGAAATAAATCGGAATGCATGCCCTGATAGGGGAGGATGGTTTCAAAAGCTTTGAACCAGCAAAACATGAAAGATTAATGCCTCCCAAACTTGCCACTTGAAAGCTTGCAATTGTCGTTGGTCTTTCATCCTAGTGATCCACCTCCCTGCTGAGACTGGCTTCCTTGTGTCATGTAATTTAGTGCTCAGTCACTTCTGTTTCCTCACCATGAACTCCCTCAGATGCTCCCAAGTAAAGAACTCTCATTACTACAACAGGTGAGTCTTGTTAATGTCCATAAATTCCTGAAGGGAGGGTGAAAAGAGAATGGAGCCAAGCTCTTTCCAGTGGTGCCCAGTGCCAGGACAGGAGGCAGTGGGCATAAACTGGCACACGGGGTGGGCTTTAAGGTCCCCTCCAGCCTAAGCCGTTCTATGATTCCATTATTAATCTTTGACCAAAACTAGCACTAATTGGATGTTTTCAGCTCTGGAAGAAAGCAAGACAGAGGATTGCTAAAGCAGGAAGCACAGGTCCCATTATCAAGAGCACTCTTTCTGGCTTGGCTGAGAGTCCAAAAGCTTTGAACTATTTTAGGAGTATTAACACCACAAAAGCGGGAAGCGTTAAGGAAGAATGATGCATCTTTTTAGCCAATGGCAGAAATAGCTTCAGCATTCCCTCTGACAAGATACATGAACAATCAGCTTTCCAAGAGAATGTGGAGATAGTGGTACAGCTGAGAGAAATTCTAACTCTGTGAACATGCCCATTTTTCACGGAGATTACTGATGCATATGCTTAAAAGCAAGACCCACGTGGACAAAGCCCTGAGCAACCTGGTCTGTTGGGCAGAAGATTGGCATGGAGACCTCTTGAGCACGCCTCAACCTGAACAATACCGCACTGTTCCTATTGCTTCCAGGGCTTTCCAGGAGCAGTGCTGGATACACAAGTCTGCAGCAGAATGGAGCACCCTCCAGGCTGAAGAATCTCATTAGGAATACAAGCTACAAGTACAGAAGTACTCAACTGAAGCAGTCCTTTACTGAACACATAATTTCTTAAAATAGCTTTTCCAATACTCTTCAGTTTGTTTTTGACATCAGCTCTTTGCATGCAAATTTCTAATTCTTTTGCTCTTCTTTTGCTGTTCTTTAGTGTAGGACTTGTATATTGCTCCACTTGTCCTGTAAACACACTTCAGGACTTAAGAGTGTTGTCACAATTTCACCACCTCTGAGCTCCTCCATCTCTGAGTGTTGGTTCAATTGTCCTTACACTTCTCTCTCCTTCCAGGGCAGCCCTGCTGATCTCCCCACACCCTCCAAGAAGGAAGTAAGAATGGAGAGTACCCTGAAACACCTTCAATATTTCAGCATGCATTACAATGTGTCCTAGGTAAGCCACAAAATCAATCTTTGACAGAGTTCAATTGCTATTTCGAATCTTGGTTAGCGCTGCTTCAGAACTGAAAGCCGCATTTCTTGGATGAATACATAGACAACTTTCATTCCTCTATTTCATCCCTCTATTCAGTAAGCTCTATTTCTTTCTGACATCCTATTTTCTTGATCTTTTCTTCTCCCTCCTCCACCCTTCCCCCCCCCCCCCCCCCCCCCCACCCCCCTCGCATTGGTACATCGTATCCACACTCAGCTTGAACCAACAGCCTGTGAAATGTCCAAGTGTGCAAAGATAGCTGCTGTGTCCCAAACTTTGTGTAACTCCAGCAGCAGAAGCCAGCTGACATCACCCTTGTGCTGGGAGAGCCCTGGTACAAGGACAGGGCCTGGGGAGCAGAACAGCAGTGCTGCCCTGTGAGGGGCTGGTGCGGAGGGAGCTCTGGGTGGGCCCAGGCACTCAGTGCTTTGCTGCTGCAGGTCTTCCAATACATCTGCAGGCATCACAGCTTGTGTGCTCCAAAGGCTGCTCCAGCATGCAAACTGAGTGTGTAACATCAGATGTGAGAAGCAAACTCCTACCCTGAAAGAACCATAGAATCATTTTAGATGGAAGGGACCATTAAAGGCCATCATTAATTCCCTGCCATGAATCATCATATCTGCAGCTCCATCAGGTTGCTCAGAGCCCCATCCAGGCCGAACCTTAAATGTTTCCAGGGATGGGGCATCCACCACCTCTCTGGGCAACCTTTTCCAGTGTCTCGCTGCCCTTACTGTAAAAAAAACTTCTTCCTTACATGCAGTTTAAATCTCCCCTTTTAGTTTCAAAACACTTCCCCTTGTCCTATCCCAACACACCCTGCTAAAGAGTCCATGCCTTTTCCTGTAGCTCCCTTTAGATACTGAAAGGCCGCTGTTCAGTCTCCCCGGAGCCTTTCTGCAGCCCCAGCTCTCAGTCTGTCCTCGTAGGAGAGGCGTTCCATCCCTTGGGTCATTTTTGTGGCCCTCCTCTGGATGCACTCCAACAGCTCCGTGTCTCTCCTGTACTGAGGACTCCACATCTGGATGCAGTACTGCAGGTGAGGCCTCAGCAGCGCAGAGCAGAGGGGCAGGATCACTCCCTCACCCTGCTGGCCAAACTGATTTGGATGCAGCCCAGGATTCGGTTGGCCTTCTGGGCTGTGAGGGCACATTGCTCCCTCACGTCCCGCTCAAAACCCAGCAACAGGAGCACAGGCACAGCCCGAGTCCCCGTGCTCCTGCAGACGTGCAGCTTCTCTCCTGCACGCTCCCTAGAGGCGATGCCATCTGGTGACCCACATCTGGACAACAGGAGGCGAGCTCCAGATGGAGTTACATGTGAAGTCCAGAGACTTCTACCCCTTGTGAACTTCTGCGGACTTGCACCTGTGCTAACCACAAGACAGTTACGACTTCGGAAAGTCACAGCCCACGTTCTCCGTTGCCCACCACAACCTACAACCGCACCCCCGCGCGCCTCCCGCACACGCCGGGCCGGGACGCCTCACGCGGCGCCTCGAACCGGCGGCGCAGCGGCGGCTCCGCCCCGGTCGCCCCGCGTGCTCGGGGCCCGCCCCGGAGGCGGTCTGGCGGCGGCGGGAGGAAGGCGCGCAGGGGCGGGGGCCGCGTCCGGCGGGCGCTGGCTGGCGGCCGGCGGTCACGCTGCCTCCGGCGCCGCCGCCGCTTCGCCTCCGCGCCGGGGCCGCGCCGCGCCGCGCCCGGGATTGGCTGGGCGGCCGCGTCGTCCCAGAATGCAGCGCATGGCGCGTCATTGAAGAGAGACCATGATGGCGGCGGCCGCGGCGGCGGGGGGGGCCCCCGAGGTGATCGCCCAGCTGGAGAACGCGGCCAAAGTGCTGATGGTGGGTCGGCCGGCGCCGCCGCTCCCCTTCCCTTCTCCTCCGTCCCCGTCCTCTCTCCGCCGGGCCGGGGCTCCCTCTGCCCGCGGGTCCGCTCGGGGCGCGCTGCCCGCCGCTCCGAGCCGGGCAGGGGCACGCCGCGGGCCGGGCCGCTCCGCTTCCGGAGTTCTCCTGGCGCCGGAGGGAGCGCGGCACCCGGGGGGGAGCGCGGTGCTGCCGGGCGAGGCCCGGCGGTGCGCGGCGGGCGCCGGGCTCCGTGCCGCTGCGGGGTGAGGCCGTGCCGCGGGGGACGCGGCCGGCCCGGCGGTGGGTCGTGCCGAGCCGCGGCGGGCTGCGCCGCGTAGAAGTTTTTTTGTCCCCGCGGACGTAAAGCGGCGTGCTGCCCCGCGCTGTCCCTCGTGCCGGGCTGCGCGCTGTCCCGCGCGCCTCAGAGCGTGGCGGTGGCGCTGGGCTGGGATGGCCGCCCGGCGTTAGGCGGCTCTCGGTAATGCCCGGCGTCGGAGACGGAGCGGTGCCTCCGGCGTTTTGTGTCCGTGCTGGGGATCCCGGTGCTGGTGCCCCTCGGCCTGGCTGTGCCACCGGGGGAACGCGTCGTGGTGTAGCGTTAATAAAAGCGCTGGTGCCGGGCTGCTGTGGCAGTGTCCGTGTTCCCGATGAAGAGCAGGCGCCAGGCTCGCTGGTCAAAGTGTGTCTCGGATCTGCAGCCATGGGTGTTGGGATCTTTGCTGACAAAGGTAACGGTCGGCGCTCACCTGAACGTGAGCCAGCAGTGTGCCCGGGTGGCCAATATAGCCAACGGTATCCCGGCTTGTATCAGCAATAGTGCAGCCAGCAGCAGCAGGGAGGGGATCGTCCCCCTGTACTCAGCTCTGGTGGGGCCACACCTCGAGTACTGTGTTCAGTTTTGGGCCCCTCACTGTGTTAGAAGAAAGATGCTGAGGCCCTGAAGTGTGTCCAGAGAAGGACAGTGGAGCTGTGAAGGCACCGGAGCATGTGGGGAGCAGCTGAGGGAACTGGGACCGTTCAGTCTGGAGAAGAGGAGGCTCAGAGGAGACCTTACTGCTCTCTGCCTGTAAGGAGGGTGTGGAGAGGTGGGGATCTGCTTCTTCTCTTAGGTAGCAGTGATAGGAGGAGAAGTAAATGGCCTTAGGTTGAGCCAGGGGAGGTTTCTGTTCTCAGAGGCTGCCCAGGGAAGTGGTGCAGTCATCATTTCTGGAGGCATTCAAGAAATGTGGAGATGTGGCACTGAGGGATGTGGTTAGTGGGCATGGTGGGGATGGGTTGATGGTTGGACTGGATAATCTTAGTGGTCTTTTCCAACCTTAATGATTATGTGATCTTTCCCATTCTCTCTTCCTCCAGCCTATGTCCATATGAAGGTGGTCCTGTTGCAGCTGTTAGCTTCTGGTTTGCTTGTAGTTTTTCTCTCCACCATCGCTCTCAGAAGACCTGTGGGTAGCACAGAAATGGCAGGAGTCAGTTAGTGCCTTCTCTCAGTGAAGCCATGTGAAGAAGACATTTCTGGAGGCTATCTGAGGATGAGGAGTCCACACCAGGCCTGGGGCTGGCCAGGAAGGCTGCAGGAGCTGCTCAGGGCTCTGCCCAGTGCTCCATGTTTCTGGGGGTCTCTGGGTCCTCAGAAGAGCTCAGCCAGGCTGCTGTGAGGCTATATGGTGCTCACTATAGGACCCCAGCCCTGAAGGGCTGTGCATGCTGTGCCTACGCCTCAGCAGCTGTGGGCGAACAGCAAGATCCTGCTGCAGGATTGCACCTGGGCAGTGATAACCTTCATTTACATTTTCTCTACCCTGTGGTGAGATCTGTGAAAGGCCTGTTGGGAGCTGGGGGCAATGGGTAATGATGTGTGGCAGTTGGGAGGCACAAAGCTATTAAACAACATGATAGGATTAGTTAGAAAGGTGAAAAATGCCGTAGGGGAGGGTGGTGAAGCTGGTGCTGATAGTGGAGGCCATCTGGGGGCTGGCACCTCAGAGGGAGCCATACCTGAAAATTGGGAGAGGGCAGAGCTGTGAATGCTTGAACAGGGCAGGGGATGGCAGGGAGAATGGGGGAGGAGGTGTCACCCTGGGCAGGTGATGCTGGAAGCAGGCCTGGCCCTGTGCGTGGCTGTGAGGGCACCAGCAGTGCTGCACGGTATTGGAGCAGGGAGTGGTGGTAGTTTGCATCATTTCCTACTGAAATACTGAGCTGTGGGGGAACTGTGGACTGGAGGAATTCAGGCATGCTAATGAAAAAGTAAAAATGTTTAATTAGCCTTCCTTGAGGGTAAGTATTGATTACTTTGAGCTCTCTAAATCTTTGATAAACATTTTGATAATTCTATTTTTATTGCTCTGGGTGAGTAGAGATTTACTTTGGAAAACTACTTTCTGTGTGTCAGATATGGGATGCGTTTATTCTGACCTCACAAAATGCTGATCTTTATGGGCCTTACAGACCATGGCATGCAGCTTGTGAGAAGTGGAAGGATGTCAGTCTGCTCTGCCTCCTACAGCTGGTTAAGAGCCCTCATCCTTTGTTGCTGTAATGCCTTTCAGCAGATTCTAGGTAGCCCATGTTCGAAAGGCAGGGTTTACAAATTGATTGAAATTTGGTACAAGTTAGAGCTGTTCAAAAGATGAAGTCTGAGTTGTGATTAGCTGCCAAATATGGCTTTGAATGCCGGTCCTATGGCAGTGTTCTTTGGTGTGTGTAAGTGCATTTGTCACATTAGAAAGTAGGCACTTGTGAAACTTGATTCTTTTCCAGACAGTGTGTGTTTGAAGCTCCCCGTAGTGCCTCATAACTTAGCACCTGATGCGCTGTGCTGTGGAGCAGTGCCACGACTGCTGGGTGCCTTTGCCCTGTGTGACTTTGGCTCAGTGAGGACCACGCACAGCTGTGTCTGTATGAACCAAACTCAGTGCAGTGCTGCTGTGTTTCCAAACAGCACAGCATCCCTTGGCTGTAACATATGGGTCCCATCTCTTATGTTCTGTTCAGCTCAGGTGGTAATTAGTGCTGAATGTAATTAGTACCAGTTAAGCACTGTTTTAATAACTGCCTTCGTGGATTAGGAGGATAAGTTGCATCATTTTGAAGGTCTTTTCCAACCGAAATAACTGTGATTAAGGAAAGACATGCATACTTCATCCTGTAGGTGAGAGGATGAAGTCTGAAGTGTGCATAAGACTTCAGGTATTGTTGGCAGATTGCAACTGTTTTAGCAAGTGATGTTCTCTGTCACATACATCTAAATTCACAGGTCCCAGATGGTTCCTGCCTGGCCCCCTCCAGAAAGGGATGCTCTGTTCCCACCTGCAGTTCCACCTCCTCCCTTATGACCCCGTGCTGAACATATTAATATTGCAAAGAGGACACAGGAATTAAGCAAGGGAATGGATTTCTGTCAGGTTAGCAAGATGAATTGACGATCTCTGCAGCCATTTAAATTGCAGAGCTAGCACAGGGAGGGGGCTGAAATTAGATTGTTGGACATGTGCAGGGCTGGTGTGCCCCATTAGCACTGCTGAGCTGTCAGATTGGCTCAGTTGCATCATACACCTTCGCTGTAAAATTAACTTGCCAGCTCAGGCTGGCTGGGTATTGGAAATGCCAGGCTTTCCTTAGAGATGCACAGTGAAAAGACAAGAGGTTACAAGTTTCAGAGAGGGAAATTTCAGCTGCACAGAAGGAAGAAATTTGCACAGTAAGCATGGCTGGAGGAGGCAGTGAAGCAGGCAGCCTGCTATGGGATCTCCCATCTTTGGAGAAATCTAAAACTTGACTGAATGAGACCACGAGCAACCTGATCCAACTTTGAGGCAGGTTCTCTTTTTGGCAGCAGTTTGAGCTGGGCGGTGTGCAGAGGTTCCTGTCGTCCTCAGCTCTTCTGTGTGGTGTGGTTTTGGGTTGCAATAATGGGTGGGTTACAGAGCACCTGAGCAAAGGCTTTTGCAGAATTCCCTTATTAACATGTTTTTAACTGTTGTGGTCTTTTGGGGGGCTGACAGTGGAGGGAATTAACACATCTTTCTCTTCGTGGGGACTTCTCAGTTTGGTATGTCTGTTGTCCTTCCGAGGGGGATGTCAGAATGAAGCTGATAGTCTGACAGCTTCAAACAAAGTTCTCTTTCAGATGTTTCAGTAAGATGGTAGAGCAGCAGCATAAGGGAGCACGTTGGTATTCTTAAAACTCTGTAACAAATTGTTTGTATTATCTGTCCTGACAGCTTGTAGGGGGTTTTCTTTTCACCTGCCTTCCTTGGAGTTTAGGGCTGTGACACTCCTCCTTCCACAAAGAAGTTCCATTTCTCGTAGCAGCTTGTTTTCTCTGGGGGCAGTTTCTCAGATTTTGGCTCTTGAATAATAGTAAGGATGAGAGGAAGAGATGGAGCAGCTCTGATTATATTACAGCAGGTTACCTGTTGGAAGGAGTCCAGACTAATGAATCATTTCAGCGCTGAGACTTGCTGAAGTCCTCCAGGTCATCACCTGGCAAGACAAGCTGGATGTATGCCATAATATTATGGCTGGATTATGCCGGACATCTGCCCAGCTGAGTTCTCTGGGTCTCTGGCTGCTGATTTAGAAGAAGGACCTAAAAAAAGTAGGGGTGATCCTTTCACTGGTATGTACTTCACTGTGTTTAAATTGGTATTTTTCAAGAGCTCCATGTAATGATTGTTGATAAACTTTTCTTCTGCTAACATATCTAGCTCTTTCTGGAATATATATTTATTTTTCTTATTTTTTGAAATATATTTTGTCTAGCAGTAATGAGTTTCACTTGTGGCTGGGGGAGGAGAATAACCCAAAACATTGTTTTACTTCAGAGAAGTCTGCTTGTTTGATCATCTAATTCATTCTTGAATTATGAAAAATAGCAAGTAATTGAGTTTTCTTCTTCTGTCCTTGAATCTTTGTAGCTCTCTGCCATATTGTGCTCTCCAGTTATCTTTTATACCCAGTCAGTTTTTCATGCATGAGATGCCCCATACTTCTAATTCCTGTATTCCTCTGTAGCTTTTTAGATTTGTGATGCTGTTTTTGAAATGAGCTGACCAGAACTGCATTCTTCTGCAGCGTGGGAGCATGAAGATTTTAGATGGTTGTAGATTTTAGGGTCGGAATACAGAATTATACCTACTTGGGATCACAGCAACCCCAGGCAGCCCTACAGGGTTGGGGAGGAGTGGCTGGAAAGCTGCCTGATGGAAAGGGACCTTGGTGTACTGATGGACAGGAGGCTGAATATGAGCCAGCAGTGTGCCCAGGTGGCCAAGAAGGCCAATGGCATCCTGGCTTGGATCAGGAATGGTATGGTGAGCAGGACCAGGGAAGTCATCCTGCCCCTGTACTCGGCATTGGTGAGGCCTCACCTCCAGTACTGTGTTCACTTTTGGGCACCTCAGTACAGAAAGGACATGGAGGTGCTGGAGCAGGTCCAAAGAAGGTCAACAAGGCTTGTGAAGGGCTTGGAGAATATGCCCTACGAGGAGAGACTGAAGGAACTGGGGCTGTTTAGTCTGGGGAAAAGGAGGCTGAGGGTAGACCTTATTGCTCTCTTCCAATATCTGAAAGATGCTTACAGCGAGAGCTAAGGGTGGGGAGCTGAGAACAGGAATGTGAAGTCTGGTGCTGGTTCTCATATCTTTGACAAGCAAACCCAGCATCTAATGAAATGGGATTCTTCATGATCAGGGAAGGAGTATTTGTCTTTTGAACTAGTGATATTTCCTGCTCGTTGGACATGTCAGTGTTGCTTTAACATACTTCTATGTTTTGTTCATGTTGTTAATGAAAATTCTCGTTGTCTGCAGCTGGGATTGTCCATTGGAGAGCTTCATTAGTTGATGACTCCATCCGGATAATTCCTCTGCTGCTACCTACTGTTGTCTTCCCTTTAACCTGCTTCTTGAGTCTTATCCTTGTTACAGTAATCTGTGTTCATTAGTTAATTAACAGCTTTCCATATGGAGAGGTGGAAGAAATCCTCCTGATAATTAAGTTGAGCTGATGCTGTCACCAGCAGCTAAGTAATACATTCCTTTTCATGAATTTCTGACGTTGTTTTGCTACTAAAAATTGTCTGGATTAGGTGTACCTGAGTGTTTTTCTGCTTGTGTTTCCTGACCTGATGTAAGAGTGGGATTTGATTATGATGTCTTCTTCCATTTTCCCTTGGTAAAGTGCATTCCTCATAGTGGCAGTTGTTCAGTGCTGCCCTTGGCTCTGCCCAGACATCAAGCAGCAGTACACCTCTCTGTGTGGCTGCATGGTCAGCCAGGTTGGGAATTGGATGCAGGGAGAAACAGAGTTGTTTTGTTTTAGCTGAAATTACTTTTGCTGTGTTGCATTATTAACAATTCTGCTGCCTTGACTGAGATGAAGGTGGTTATCTGACCGAATAAATTTTGGTCAAATTGTGCCGTTCAGCCTCTCAGCAAGATACACTTATTTTCAGATCCAGACTATTTTATGTGTTTTTTGTTTCATTTTTAATGGAAAATGCATCTAAAGCTATTTGGCTTAGTATAGGAGCAAGTGAATGAGATTTTATTGCCCGTGTTACTCCAAGTCAGGTAAGCTTCTTCAGTGGTGCCTATTGGCTTAAAATTGACAGAACTGTGGAAGTGAATACTCAGAAAGGCTGAAGGTGTATCACAATTTGTGTTAAGTATATCTTCCTGCAGTCCAGTCGTGTTACGTGCCGCTGTGCAAAATGGAAGGGGCACTGAAAATACCTCTTATCACAGAGTCACATGTACTTCCTTTGTGACTGTGAAATCAATAAAGAGCATTAAGGTGTTTTGCCATGGAATTTGTCTGACAGCAGTCCCTGAGATTTCACAGGGCTTTCCAAGGCAAAGAACGTCTACAGTCCCAGGCTGGTAAGTGCCATGCAGGTGTTGACTGTTGTCAGGGAAGCCTAAGGAAGTCCGGCAGCAAATGGCTGAAGAAAAACCATTACTTCCCTTTTTGCTGGCTTGGTTATCTGCTACTCTGGTGAGCTGGACTGGCTCTTACAGAAGGACCTGCCTGTTGCCAAAGCTAGAATGAGATAACATTAATAATGTGTGACTAGGAGTGGAAAGGAGGTGGCATCTCTGGAAGGACAGGAGGGAGGGCTCCAGCACTACATTTTGCTACTGGCGCTGCAGCTTTGGCGTTTTGCAAAGGCAGTGCCTGTTTACAACTGCTAACATAGACCAGCATCCCATTGCTAGAAAGGAGAAGGGTAACACTAGCATTCTTCACGGATGTGTTTTGATATCTCTTAGTGGGAAGTTTTTCAGTAACAGGTAGCTGATAGTTTTAAGATGCAGAGAGGTGGTTGAGGCATGTTCAGTTGTTTTTTTTTTCAGGCTACCTGGGAAGGAGCTTGAGCCTGACTCTTTCACATCCCAAGTGAATATCTCAGCTGCTGGGATTTCTCACATGAAGGAGGGCAGAAGTGACTTCTAGGATTCACACAGCAGGTTGCAGCATCATTAATACAGAGCTTAAAGATGTGACAGTTGGGCGTACTCCTGAGGCTGCTGTGTTGGTCTGTGCTCAAACTATTGAGTTATGCTCTCCCTTTATAATAATATTGCAACTATTGTTAATGGTGTTAGTTACACACAGTATAGATGCTAACTCTATGACAGAAACAGTCATGTAAATACAACCCATGATGGCTATGATAGATGTGCACTGATCCATTGCTGCAGAAATACCATTTTTCTATCACGTGGCAGCACAGAGTAAATCAGACTGTTATGCAGCCTGGCTGGGGACAGGGGGAGGCTGCACATGTTGGTGATGTGGGACAACTGTTGCCAGTCTGAGGACCTGTCTCACCAGGGCATGGTCTGCTCTGGCAGACGTGCCTCTCTGCTGTTAGTGTCACTTTACAGCTCAGTTGGTTTCCTCTAGTGTAACACACCTGATCTTACAGCTACGTTTAGTACATCTGTCAGTTGTAGACTTAATGAGAACTCCTTCGTAGTGGGGGTGTGTGTACTTATATATGTGTAGTAGAGTATGTGTGTGTAGTGAAGTGACTAGAGATCCTGAAATGGGAGGTCTGATCCATGGGATCTGTGTCTCTGATGCAACAGGACTGCAGCCTTGGAGGACAAGAAAAAGATGTTCTGCCTTCTTGTGTCACTTGGCTACAGGTACTGGTTTGATATTAGGTGCCTATTTCCCCCCTTAAGGTTACAGCCATTCGCATTTAGGTGAGCACTACTATTTCTTCAGTCACAGGCTTCTACTCTTACTTCACTGATAACATTGGCCTTAAGTTGATTCTGTTTGACTTCTCTATCAACCACGACTTTTTCGTAGCTTCTGAGATGGCTAAAGTCTTGTATCATCATTGAGGTTAGAGGTAAGAGGTTAACAAATTATGTGTGTATCTCTTTTTCTGATGAAGAAAACACAAGTAGGGGTTCCCCTACCTGTTGACCACAACAAAAACCCAGCTCCCCAAAACCAAATCTGCAGCTTCCCAAGGAATCAGGGGTGTAGCTGCAAAGCTGTTAGTGCATGAGGTTGTCTGAAGTGGGATTAAGAACAGAAGCTGGGTTAGCTTCAGGATGATGAATTATTTAGCAGGGAATATAGAAATATAACATTATAGTGTTAAATAATAATAATGTGTCAGGAGGTATTCTGATGGTTGTATTACAGTAACATTCTCTTTAACAGCAATGAGAAAAAGTACGTAAAGGTAACCTTATTTTATTTGCAATAATTTTTCAGTGAGTACGTGGAGCCCTGGGACTGTTCAGTTTGAGATTTAGGTAACTCACCCAGGTTTCTTGGAGTGAACTTGGACATTTATCTTTAAGGGCGTCTATAAAGATTAACTCTTCTACAGAAAACAAAAGCCCAAATTGTCTGCATGTGAAAGAAAAAGATTTCATTTTCATAGAAGTGCTTTTTGAAGATCCTCCTGCAAATATGTACTGTATGACTGCCTGTCTGTATGTGAGGTGGGGGATGAATAGAGATGTAAACTTCTTCAGTAACACATGGTTCAAGTTATGCATGCAAGAGCAGAACAAATTAGTAACACGCAATAAAAATAAATGGCATCCTGTGTTCTAAAGTATGTGTAGTACTAAAGTTTTGTGTTTCAGTCATATTTCTGATACGAGTGTTGTTTCGCCTGTGTATTTTACCTGTCTGTCTGTAAGTTTCCATTAAAACAGTTAAAAGCTTTTAGTAAAAACACTTGATATTTCAAGCCTTGTGATTTTGAAAATACACTAAGCCAGAGGAGTTGGGATGGAAAGGTTTTGAAATTTTAGCAAGGGTGATGGAGAAGGAAGCACTAAAACCTGAGTTCTGGAGCTGGGCAGCTGGCTGACGTGTCGGCCTTTCCGTCGTAACTTGGTGGGAGGAAATGTTTTTTTTGATGAGAAGCAAACTGTAAGCAACAAAAAAAGTCATTATCTCAGTTTAAGTCTTTTACAGAGTAATGATGTCCAACTGGGTTTTGGCAGAGGTGTGTCTTAGCACTGCGTAGGTGCACTGCCACCACTGCTGCCTGTGCCTTGCAGCCCGCACCGTGTGCCTCACCATCCTTGGCAGGAGCATTGGCTTCCTTGGCCTTGTAGGCCTGTCAGTAGTTGCTGTAGCATGGGCTGTGGCACTGAGAGCTGCATGCTGCTGTCTGATTGCTTTTCAGCCTCTTTTAATCAGTTTGAGGAGCTCTGAACAGAGATGTGTGAGGTGGATATAATTGAATGTGGATATAACTGTGTTTATCCTAAAGTTTTAACACGTGAGCAGTGTAGGAGTTGTGAGTGGCTTTTGCAGATGAACCTGTGCTGACTACTTGCAGATGATGTAACCAAGAGCTGTAGAACCACGACAGCTCTTCTTGGGCCTATGTGAGTTTGTGAGCTTGTGTTCTGTCTTGAGGCTCAGGCAGTGGCTCTTATCTCTGGGATCTTCTGATCCATCTTGCTGTAGAAGGCTGTGTGTGGGTAAAACTAACACTGCCCTTGCAAAACAGGTGGTTATAGCTGTCGCTTCACAAGTATAATTGAAAATTAGGCAATGGGAAAAAACAGATGCTCCAGAACACTTCTGCTTCAGTAGGGAGGCAGTTGCTGACGTTATTTGATGCATGGTTAGCCTAGTAAAGAGGCTATATACATCATGTAAATCTCAGCTTGTGAACATCGGGAAGTGAAGAGTGCCATCAGCAGCGTAATTACAGTCTTGTGTGTAGTAGGACAGGATCACAACAATAGCTCTTGACTTAAAATGTTGTCCTCAAATTCATTATCACAGTCCTGGTTCTTGAGTTAAGCCTGTCTATACTATCTCATACATACGGTAATTTGAAATACAGAGTTGAGCTACTTGAATCTTCAAGTAGCACCTTCAAGTAGCATCATCAAGGTGCAACTGTGATTTCAGGGGCTGTGGATGTGTTGGGTTATATTCTACTTGCCAGCTGATCTAATTCTGCTGAAGCACTGCAACCTGCCATAGGAAAATTAGCTGTCAGTGGAAACTGCAGTTGCTGTGGTGGTTCTTAGTCTTCCTGCCATCTAGGATAATGGAACTGGGGCCTCTAGTTGAGATCCATTTATCTTCTATGCCTCCTTGCAAGTCCTATCCACTCTTCAAGCAGCAGGCATGAACAGTTGGAGCTGTGTCTTTATGCAGCAATGGCTGTTTCCTCTGCAGACTGGTTATCACAAATTATGTATGTCAGGTGCGTTGTGCAGGTAAATGGATGCTAATTTCAAGGAAGAAGTTGTACTTATGTGTCTTTGAGGGTCAAATTGTTACTAGAGAAATAAAATCTCTGTAGCGTTCATTGCTTATCTTGGAGAGGAAGTTTGATCTCAGAAGACATTTTGATATCGGTGGTAATCATTTACTTTTGGCTCTCTAGTCAATTAGCATGTATGTATAGTATATAAATACAGACCATTGCAAAACTGAGAATAGATCTTGTTACAACCACAATCATAGGATAGAATCACGGAATCCTTAGAGTTGGAAGAGACCTTTAATGATCATCTAGTGCAACTCCCCTGAATGAACAGGGACACCACCGCTCTCAGGTTGCCCGGGGTCTGATCCAGCCTCGCCGTGAAAGTCTTTGGGGACAGGGCATCAACCACATCTCTCGACAACCTGTCCCAGTGCCTCACCACCCTCACTGTAAAAGGCTTTTTCCTTATGTATGTATAAATGCATAAAATCTATCTTCTATTTTGCTTGCAGAAGGTTGCATTAAGTAGTTGAGCTGCAAAATACAAAACTCAATCTAATAAGAAGAAAAGAAATCCTATTGTTAAGTCTGCATGAAAGCAAGGTGGTAGTGAGCAGATGTGTAGGAGGTAATTCCTTGAGCAGTCATGCATTTGTTCCAAATATAAACCGAAAAATACTGGGCACTCTGAAGTTTAAATAATTCAACCGATAATCAGTTTGGGGAATAATTTTTTTCACCCAACATTTTTTTTTTGTGTGTGTTTAGAAAGTCTTAAGTATCACTGTGTTGTCTCTATTGCACATCTGGTCAGAAGCCATCTATTGCATCTTTCTTAGCTATTTTCATAAACAACTTCATCTTTTAATTTGGAAGATGAGTTAGTGCTGTAATATAAATGATTATCCCAAAAAACAAGTGCAAAAGAAGTAACTGGAGGATGCGTAGGTTGATCTGAAAGTAATGCCTCCTATTTTTTCCATTGAAACTAGAACAGACACAGAGTACAGGACGCTATTTGATAGAGCAGATTCTCTGCCACAAAGCACTTCTTTCAGCCATTAACAATGCATTTTCACCAGTGATGAACAAGAGCTGCTTGCTGTGCTTGTAAAATTCTGCACCAGTGGAGGTAACCCACTGTTTCACAGCTGCTACGATTGCATTGTTGCTAGGAAAATGTTGCTCGTGCAGTCACATCTTTCACTGATGGAAGTCAGGTGCTGCTAAATCCAGACCGTGTAGTGGGTGTGGTAGGACAATCCAGCCTAGAATGGCATTGTTCTTCATGGTCTTCAAACTGCTATGGGGCCTGGCATTATCATGTTGTCGTCTTCTCTGGATGGACTCTGAAAGTTCAAACCTTCAGCTTAGTCGGCATCGTAATGCAGCAGGAAGAGCTGATGTTCTGTCTTGGTTCCAAGAAATCCAGAAGAATCACCCCTTTCTTATCCCAAAAGGCAGCGTGCATCACTTTACCTGCTGAGGGCTGCGTCTTGAACTTTTTCTTTGATGGAGAACTCACATGTCACCACTCCATGGACTGCTATTTTGACTCCAGCTCATAATGGTGACACCAGATCTTGTCACTGTTTACTATGCTGGCTTGGTTTTCTGCAGTAACTTAGCTGTTGTTCAGGGCTTTCACTTCTGTTTAGTGACAGATCTGAATTGCACAGACGAAGCTGCTGTCAGTACCTGTTGTCTAAACTGCTTCCTGGCCTGGTGCCCATGGCATGAATGCCTCATCCACTTGTGGAGTGATTACTGAACACTGCTGCCAAGCATCTCTGTGCAGCCTGACCTGTTGGGTGGTGGAGGCCTCTCCACAGGCAGGCCAGGCATCTCTGCATAGTTAAGTGTTGTCTCCTAGAACCATGGGGTGAGCAGCTGAGAGAGGAGCACAGCCCGTCATCCAGCTGTCTGCCTGACTATTGTATTTGAGCTCTCTGTTAACTGTTTTAGTAAGGCAAATGATGGTTATTGAATGTGTTGTGATGGTAGGAGAAAACTGTAAAGCATGGGGTTGGGGACCAACTCTGTGGATTGACTCCACAGCAGGCAGGATGATGTGGTGTTGGGGCTTGCCATGTTACTTGCCATGACTTCTGTAGAATTAAACTTAAATCTCCTTATTCTGGAATCTCATTCTTCTGTATAATGCACTCACTTATATAGAAGAGTTAATTCCTTAAGGTGGTCTTGCTTGTTTCTTTTAAGAGACAAAAGGTTTTCTTTGGATCTGGTGGTAGAGGAGGGGGTGTTGAGCATCCTAGTAGAAGTGCACAGTAAGTTAAGACTCTTCATTACTTAGATCTGTATAATGGTTGTTTACATGGATGGATCAATATATTTAGCTTTCCTTAACTCAGCATGTGCACTATTCAAAAATATTGCTTGCTCTTGTTTAATTTTTTTCTCCTTCTATTTCTGTTCACACTCACTATCACATGGTATTCCCCTGCACATGCTTTGCAGGTTTGCTCACGATCTCTCTGCTTTGCATATGGCTCCGTGTTGCTCAGTGTTGCTCAGCTCCATCCGGGAGGTGTTGGTGAGCCATCTGGGCTCCCTCACTCCCCAGATCTCTCAGTGTGCCTTGCCTAGTGGCGGCTGTCAGCATGGTCCCAACCCAGTGGTGACCCTGCTGTCTGGGTGGCTCTTGCTTATCCTTGTATATTGGTACAGGTTCAGTTTCTTGTCTTTTTTAGGCTTCTAGACATCCCTCTGGCAGAGTTCAGACACCATTTGGAGGAACAGCTAATGTGTTTAATTGCTTTTTCTAAGATGATAACGGCCCACAGGCTGCAGTTAGGGAACAGTTTTATCTTCCCTCTTGACTGCAGGGTGGGCAGGATGCCCCTTTGTACCTAGGGAAGCTCACTTGGGGAGTTCAGGGTGAATTTCATGAAGTCACACTGAATAGCAAGTTTCTTATTTCTACCCTTGTTGAGGTTGTGATTTACTTTTCTTGCAGACATAAACATTGCCTTTGGCAAGACAGTTTCTTCTTGGCATTAGTAGTAGCAGGTACAAGTAATTGGATCTGCTTTAAATACAAGAAAAGTTGCTCAGGCATATTTGCCTTTTCATAATGCTACTAGTGTTGAGGCTGTGCTGCTCATAGGAGACATTTTTTGTAGGTGGAAATACTGTGGGTGTCAGCTTAAAACACTCCAGTGCACTTTTTCTGTCTTCTCTTAAAAAGCAGTGAAATCTGGAGGAGGACGTGATTGTTCTTTATGCTGTGCTAATTTTCCCATTTCCCTCTGGGTAATTGCAGGAGGATGCTCAATTTGGTTGTATTGTGCTGTCATGCCACAGCAGAAATCTGTGAAAAAGGAGAATTTATCTCTAGCAAACTTTTCTGTCTGCAAGGAATACATTTTGTTCATCTCATTCTTAATTGCTTTTACAAAATCATGGGTGATTTCTTTTATTTTTGCTTTTTTGAAAAAATGAGGTGCAGAAATAAGTGCAAATTGGATAACTAAATTATACTTAACAAAGGATCTCTTCAGTTGTTGATTTTTTCAATAATAACGTTGGCACTTGACTCTTAGAAGTTGTTAATTGTAAGGTACTGCCACTGTCCAGAAGTGATTCATAAGTCTCTGATACTGAACGTCTTTAAGGAAATAATGTCACTTCCAGTATGTCATCAGAAATGTCATGCTTTGTCTATCTGTAATGTTCAACATGAAATTGCCTGCCTAACCAGGGACGGAGGGAGGTTTGTACCCTTTTCTTCTTTTCTTCAGCAAGGACCCTTCTCAAAAGTAAGGAGAAGGCCTGAAAAACCCGACAAGACCTCAAGTGTGGATATGGTGTGACTTCTTCAGCCTGCTGTCGGCAACCATGCCAACTTCAGACTTACCAACGTTGCAGCTGATGTTTGTAAAACCCATTTACTCTCTTGCCTTCATTGCCTTTATTGCTTGGCATTTTCCATCAATGACAAATCTTAGTTGTATTTTTTGAAAGGTATATTATTTGAGGTAGGAAATGCTTTTACTAAGTGTGTGGCTGTGAATACAAATGTGTAGCTTTGGATCCCCTATCTGCATCTGACTACTTCCATTTAAAACAAACACTTCATTTTTACCCCTTATTTCTTCCAAGTGCACCTTCAGCCAGTGTTTCCTAGTTGTGCATATTTTTCAAAGGACAGCTGATTTTTGTAGCTACCACTCTACTGTTTTAAATGTGCAGTGAACTATTACTTGAAATTATTTGTAATATTTGCTTGCTAAAGCAAATTAAAAAATTGGTTTCTGCCTAGGTAAGGTATACTAAATGTGTAGCCCTTTTATTTCTCTGATTGTCCTGTCCTTAAAATCATGGCACCGGTTAATATTCATAGAATGATAGAATGACAAGGTTGGAAAGGACCTACAAGATCATCAGGTCCAACTGTCCTCCCATAAACCATCTCCCTAAGAATCAAATGAAGGGTGTCACATTTGTGAAAGGAAACTATCAAGAGTCAGATAAGGCACACGTTTTACAAGAGGCTGATCTTTCTCTTGACACTAAAGGTTGCTGCTTAGTTTTAGCAAGGCCTGTCTGTGTTGCAAATGTGGATGGACAGGACCTGTTCTTGTCAGGGCTGAGCCACATGGACAGAGGAAGCTGTAGCCATTCACTGAACTTTTATAAAGAAAGTCAAAGCCTACTTACACTACATGCACTTTTTTTTTTGGTGTTCCTATGATTTGGACAGCTTTTCTGTGCCAGTGCGTTCCTTCAAGCTCCATCAGTCTGTATCCCTCAATATTGGAAAGATACTAAGGACTCAGTCCTACATTTCTCATAATACAGAGAATGTTGATCCACATCTCTTTCCTTCTTTTTCCTATCCTTTTTTTTTGAGAGTGAGGTGTTACAGGAATTGTCTACTTTCGCTCTGGCAGACTGTTCTCCCCTAAATGTAGTTACTTGTGCTCTTACTGAAGGGAGTTTTTTCACTGGGCTGTTGCTGCTGATGGTGAAAAAATGGTGAAATCATTTGAATTGGAAGGGGCCTTTAAAGGTCATCTAGTCCAACTCCCTTGCACAAAACAGGAACGCCTACAGCTCAGCCAGGTTGCTCAGAGCCCTGTCCAGACTGACCTTGAATATCTTCAGGGATGGGGCATCCATCACTTCTCTGGTGAAAATCATTGAGAATCATTGTTATTATTTACAATCTATAAGAGGAGTGAGAGGGTAAGGCAAAGCCCCCATCTTCTCCCTGCTTCTTGTTGAGTAGACAAATGGCATGCAAGATTTCTCACAACTGCACCAAGTACAAGATTTCTGTAAACATGTACTATAGTTAAGAATTCTAAGAGTGGGGGGAGGTGAGGGGGCTTTCAAGCACAGTAGGCTGGAGAAAGCTGCCAGCTCACTTAATGCTCATATAAAGAGAAATTTTGTGCACAGAATACATGCATACTGGATTTTCTTTGAAAACCCTAAATTAGGCAGGTTTGAAAATGTTCTCAACGCAGCTGTGACTGGCGAATACAGCAAAGGCAGGAAGCTGTGAGCTGCAGGCTCCCTCTGGTGGCTGCCGAGCACTCCCGTCTTCTGCACGGTTTTGAGAGTCTACATTCATAATGTAGAGCTGAATTATTACTATTTTTAAAATTCATATAGGAATACAGTACTTGTGGTGCCTTCTCACGGTGCTAAAGGTCTTCTGTAACCAGACTTCAGAGAACTAGAAGAGTTGAAATAATGTGAAATGGGGTTCTTTTCTAGTTATTGTGGGTTGAAGGAGTATTTCCCATGAACAGCTTTGATACCTGCAGATGGGTGCTGCTGCTGACCCCAAAGAGGATGTGGGCGGGTGTCATGATTGCATCTCTAGAGCTGGTGAGGCTGAGCTATCTTGTGAAGGATGGAAGTAATTAAATCAGGTTTAATTAATTAATTACAGGTCCTTTATTTACTGAAAAACGTTTCTCTGAAGTTAAACACCACCGTCTTTATGCCAAGGTCTTCGTGCTCTTATCCCAAGAGCAGCTGTACAAGTCAAGCAGAGCAGCTCACATACAGTGCTGGGATGGCCAGGGACAGCACTCACATGGGCAGTTCAGAAGCCCAGCTGAGGTACAGCAGCATACTGTGTCACCTTGACCAGGCTCTTTGCAAGGCCTTCGTCTTTGCATCTGTGTTTGCATTTCTCGAAAGCTGCAGCTCACACTGCCTTGTGGTATCAATTCCCCATGTGAGCATTTTGTGCTGTGTACTTGCTAGATAAATCCCCAGTAGCTGATGTTGAGGAATATTAATGGCAAAAGGGAATCATAGAATAGGTTGAAAAGGGCCACAATGATCATCGAGTTTCAACTCCGCTGCTATGTGCAGGGTCGCCAACCACCAGACCAGGCTGCCCAGAGCCACATCCAGCCTGGCCTTGAATGCCTCCAGGGATGGGGCATCTACAACCTCCTCGGGCAACCTCTTCCAGTGCGTCACCACCCTCTGTGTGAAAAACTTCCTCCTAATATCTAACCTAAACTTCCCCTGTCTCAGTTTAAAACTATTCCCCCTTGTCCTATCACTATCCACCCTTGCAAACAGCCATTCCCCCTCCTGTTTATATGCTCCCTTCAAGTACTGGAAGGCTGCAATGAGGTTTCCCTGGAGCCTTCTCTATTCCAAGCTAAACAAGCCCAGTTCCCTCAACCTTTCCTCATAGGAGAGGTGCTTGAATGCTCTGATCATCTTAGTGGCCCTCCTCTGGACCTGTTCCAAGATCTCTGTGTCTTGTGCTGTGGGCCCCAGGCCTGGATGCAGTACTCCTGCTGGGGCCTCACAGGGGCTGAGGAGTAGAGGTGGACAGTCACCTCTACCTCTCTGTTGGGCCACTCCTCTTTTAATGCAACCCAGGGAAGAACAGCATGGGTTTGTGAATGGCTGGTGTTCTCTATGGGTTGTTTTACTTTTGGGCTGTTGTGGCCCTCCGTGGGATAAGCACTGTGTGGGCTGTGCTCCCCAGACCATGGCCCACCTTGTGATGATCCAGGTGCCTGTTCAGTTTCGTGCTCTATTGGTAGGTGACTCGGTTTGGGAAGCGACATGGAGCTGGCTTCCAGCAGTGGTGAGAGGTGGGTGGCACCGAGCAGCCAGGTGCCCTGTGTGTGTCATGCAGAGCATCCGAAACATGGACCCCTCTCTGCGATCTGAGCCCTCTTGGCATCTTTAGAGAGTCAGCTTTCACATTAAACACTAGAGGGTGGTATGTTACTGCCAATATGCTATTCTGTAGCAGCCGTAGGCAAGATTTTTGTTATCCCTTGAGTTTGTGGT